>NC_041396.2:13398191-13736525 GCF_900747795.2 Erpetoichthys calabaricus | reverse complement strand
AATGCACACGTTTAATTGCACATGTGTTAATATGTATGCTTACACAGTATTAAAAGACAGTCAACAATTAACGTCACTTACCTTCGTTCCCGCGTTTGACTTGTGCTGAAAATCTCTTCCTCGTTTTCAGTTCACGTGATTACGTAGGAGACGTAATACGTGATGACGTGATACGTGACTCCGTCTCCTCCATTAGAGTATATGGACAAAAAACAGGTTCCAGTTATGACCATTACACGTAGAATTTCGAAATGAAACCTGCCTAACTTTTGTAAGTAAGCTGTAAGGAATGAGCCTGCCAAATTTCAGCCTTCTACCTACACGGGAAGTTGGAGAATTAGTGATGAATGAGTCAGTCAAACAGGTTCCAGTTATGACCATTACGCGTAGAATTTCGAAATAAAACCTGCCTAACTTTTGTAAGTAAGCTGTAAGGAATGAGCCTGCCAAATTTCAGACTTCTACCTACACGGGAAGTTGGAGAATTAGTGATGAGTGAGTCAGTCAGTCAGTCAGTCAGTCAGTGAGTCAGTGAGGGCTTTGCCTTTTATTAGTATAGATGTATAAATGTGTGTATATATGTATGTATGTATGTATATGTGTATATATAAATATATGTGTATGTATTTATGTATGTATGTATATACAGTTAGGTCCATAAATACTTGGACAGAGACAACTTTTTTCTAATTTTGCTTCTGTACATCACCACAATGAATTTTAAATGAAACAACTCCGATGCAGTTGAAGTGCAGACTTTCAGCTTTAATTCAGTGGGGTGAACAAAACGATTGCATAAAAATGTGAGGCAACTAAAGCATTTTTTGAACACAATCCCTTCATTCCAAGGGCTCAAAAGTAATTGGACAAATGAAATAACTGGAAATAAAATGTTCATTTCTAATACTTGGTTGAAAACCCTTTGCTGACAATGACAGCCTGAAGTCCTGAACTCCTGGACATCACCAGATATTGGGTTTCCTCCTTTTTAATGCTCTGCCAGGCCTTTACTGCAGCAGCTTTCAGTTGCTGTTTGTCTGTGGGCCTTTCTATCTGAAGTTTCGTCTTCAACAAGTGAAATGTCTGCTCAGTTGGGTTAAGATCAGGTGACTGACTTGGCCATTCAAGAATTTTCCACTTCTTTGCTTTAATAAACTCCTGGGTTGCTTTGGCTGTATGTTTTGGGTTATTGTCCATCTGTATCATGAATCAATTTGACTGCTGTATTTAGCTGGATTTGAGCAGACAGTATGTCTCTGAACACCTCAGAATTCATTCGGCTGCTTCTGTCCTGTGTCACATCATCAATAAACACTAGTGTCCCAGTGCCACTGGCAGCCATCACAATGCATCCTTCCACCGTGTTTTACAGATGATGTGGTATGCTTTGGATAATGAGCTGTTCCACGCCTTCTCCATACTTTTTTCTTGCCATCATTCTGGTAGAGGTTGATCTTGGTTTCATCTGTCCAAAGAATGTTTTTCCAGAACTGTGCTGGCTTTTTTAGATGTTCTTTAGCAAAGTCCAATCTAGCCTTTCTATTCTTGAGGCTTACGAGTGGCTTGCACCTTGCAGTGCACCCTCTGTATTTACTTTCATGCAGTCTTCTCTTTATGGTAGACTTGGATATCGATACGCCTACCCCCTGGAGAGTGTTGTTCACTTGGTTGGCTGTTGTGAAGGGGTTTCTCTTCACCATGGAAATGATTCTGCGATCATCCACCACTGTTGTCTTCCGTGGACGTCCAAGTCTTTTTGCGTTGCTGAGTTCACCAGTGCTTGCTTTCTTTCTCAAGATGTACCAAACTGTAGATTTTGCCACTCATAATATTGTAGCAAAATCTCAGATGGGTTTTTTCTGTTTTCGCAGCTTAAGGATGGCTTCTTTCACCTTCATGGAGATCTCCTTTGACCGCATGTTGTCTGTTCACAGCAAAATATTCCACATGCAAGCACCACACCTCAAATCAACTCCAGGCCTTTTATCTGCTTAATTGATAAGGACATAACGACGGACTTGACCACACCTGACCATGAAATAGCCTTTGAGTCAATTGTCCAATTACTTTTGAGCCCCTGAAATGAAGGGATTGTGTTCAAAAACTACTTTAGTTGCCTCACATTTTTATGCAATCATTTTGTTCACCCCACTGCATTAAAGCTGAAAGTCTGCACTTCAACTGCATCTGAGTTGTTTCATTTAAAATTCATTGTGGTGATGTACAGAACCAAAATTAGAAAAAAGTTGTCTCTGTCCAAGTATTTATGGACCTAACTGTATATGTATGTATATATATGTATGTATGTATGTATATATGTGTGTGTATAATATATATATATAATATGTATGTGTATGTATATGTATAATATTAATAAAGTATCTATCTATCTATCTATCTATCTATCTATCTATCTATTGGGTGGTCCAGATCTAACTATTCAATTATTGCATTGCATTAAAAGTTGCATAGTTAGTTCTGGACCACCCTGTGTATGTATGTGTTTGTATATAAAAATATATATATAAAAATATAATATAGATATAGTGATATATGGCTGGCCGTTCATCCCGGCCAATACCCCCAAGCCGCCAGGTGGAGTCCTACCTGCAGCATGGAGGTGCCGCGAATGCCAGCAGGGAATTATGGACATTGGAGTTTTTCTTTACAGCCCTGCTGGATACCACGGGCTCCACTAGAAGGCGCTGCATAGGACCTATGCAAGTTACGACTGTTCGACTTTACGACGCGTTTGACTGTTTCCCCCGCCAGCTGTTGGCAGCGCCAGTTTCCTGCACTCAAGTCTCGCTACGCAGCAGTAAAAATATACGCAGCAGTGTTGCCCCACGTGTGTTTGTGTCTTGTTGTTTTGGCAATTTTCGATAATAATATAACCCTAACATATAACCCTATAATATTAACACTAATAGCAGCATTCTACTCAAAACGGCAAACTTGAGAAGCTGCCAGCATCAAACCCAGAAGCTCTTGATTGGGCAGTTCTTAGGATTGCACTACGCAAGCAGTCGCATCAACTGCTTACCGCAACCTGCTTTCTTTTTTCTTCTTGAATAAAAGCGCACTTGTTCTGTTATACTTGTACTTGTGAAAGTGTTTATTTGATATTTGGACTTCAGGCTTCACACCAGTCATTCTCAGTCACACACACCACTCACATCCACAGTTATCCCAGTCTCGTTCGTGCACAAGTTTTATATACAATCATCACATTCAAATGTTAACAGTTCCCACACACAACTGCTGACTCCCAATCAAGAGCTTCTGGGTTCAATGCTAGCAGCTTCTCGAGTTTACCGCTTTGAGTAGAGAGCTGCTGTTATTGTTAATATTATACAATAAAAACATACATTTGATTTACGTCTGTAACAACCGCTGTAAATTTATAGTGCTTGTCAAAGTTAGCGTTCACACTCGCCCCGATATGACACTGCTCTTTTCAAATAAAGACGCGCTATAACAGAGGTGAACTCAGATCAGAGAAAACAGAAGCCCTCCCCGCAAGAAATGTCGACTCACAGTGTATGAATGGCGTATGGAAGAAGTGTGTTAAGCGTTATGTAAATACTTTTGCTGGATTTAACAGTGAACAAGAACTTGATGAGATTCGTGAAGAAATAGTGAAACTGTCAAAAGACCTTTCATTGGAATGTGAAATGGAAGATGTCGAGAAGTTGCTAGACCGGGAATCAGGTGAACTTATGAATGAAGAGCTGATAGAATTGGAAGAAGAAAGAGTGGCGGAAGAAGAAACAAGAGAATTGGAGTAAGACGAAGAGGAGGAGGTGCCACAAAGAATGTTCACCACAAAGGGATTGTCAGAAGATTTATCTCTACTGAATAAACTCCTCGCTCATTTTGAAAAAATGGACCCAAATATTGAACGATTTGCGAGGATTGAACGGATGGCACGCAACACATTTCGTCCTTATTGCGAAATTTATGAAGAGAAAAAAAAACAAACAATTCAGACGAAGCTCACTATGTTTATGAAAAGAGCAACTCCTCCCATCACCCCGTCCGCAGCCTCGCCTGATCTGATGAAGGCGATATCGACAACCCGCAGCCAAGCACCAGTGGTGCCAGGAATTAAATGTACAGTACAGTATTTCTTGTTTTGTACGTTTTCCACATATTAAACAAATTGTACTGTAGTATGCTGTGTTTGTCTTAGAAAGTAAGAAAATGTTGATAAAATATTACTTTAAGATGATTACAATATTATTACCCAGTCTAATATTCTTACCTTAAATTAACATAGGCCGACTTACGTCCAGATCAACTTACAACCAGTCAGTCGGAACCAATCGCGGTCGTAAGTCGACAAGTACCTGTATATATATAATTATATATATATAATATATGTCTATATATATATATATATATATATACATATATACAGTGGGTACGGAAAGTATTCAGACCCCCTTCAATTTTTCACTCTTTGTTATATTGCAGCCATTTGCTAAAATCATTTAAATTAATTTTTTCCCTCATTAGTGTACAAACAGCACCCCATATTGACAGACAAAAAAAAGAATTTTTGAAATTGTTGCAGATTAATTAAAAAAAGAAAAACTGAAATATCACATGGTCCTAAGTATTCAGACCCTTTGCTGTGACACTCATATATTTAACTCCGGTGCTTTCCATTTCTTCTGATCATCCTTGAGATCACCTTCATTTGAGTCCAGCTGTGTTTGATTATACTGATTGGACTTGATTAGGAAAGCCACACACCTGTCTATATAAGACCTTACAGCTCACAATGCATGTCAGAGCAAATGAGAATCATGAGGTCAAAGGAACTGCCTGAAGAGCTCAGAGACAGAATTGTGGCAAGGCACAGATCTGGCCAAGGTTAAAAAAAAATTTCTGCTGCACTTAAGGTTCCCAAGAGCGCAGTGGCCTCCATAATCCTTAAATGGAAGACGTTTGGGACAACCAGAACCCTTCCTAGAGCTGGCCGTCCGGCCAAGCTGAGCTACCGGGGGTGAAGAGCCTTGGTGAGAAGAGGTAAAGAAGAACCCAAAGATCACTTTGGCTGAGCTCCAGAGATGCAGTCAGGAGATGGGAGAAAGTTGTAGAAAGTCAACCATCACTGCAGCCCTCCACCAGTCAGGGCTTTATGGCAGAGTGGCCTGTCGGAAGCCTCTCCTCAGTGCAAGACACATGACAGCCCGCATGGAGTTTGCTACAAGACACCTGAAGGACTCTGAGATGGTGAGAAATAAGATTCTCTGGTCTGATGAGACCAAGATAGAACTTTTTGGCCTTAATTCTAAGCGGTATGTGTGGAGACAACCAGGCACTGCTCATCACTTGTCCAATACAGTCCCCACAGTGAAGTATGGCGGTGGCAGCATCATGCTGTGGGGATGTTTTTCAGCTGCAGGGACAGGACGACTGGTTGCAATCGAGGGAAAGATGAATGCGGCCAAGTACAGGGATATCCTGGACAAAAACCTACTCCAGAGTGCTAAGGACCTCAGACTGTGCCGAAGGTTTACCTTCCAACAAGACAATGACCCTAAGCACACAGCTAAAATAACGAAGGAGTGGCTTCACAACAACTCTGTGACTGTTCTTGAATGGCCCAGCCACAGCCCTGATTTAAACCCAATTGAGCATCTCTGGAGAGACCTAAAAATGGCTGTCCACCAACATTTACCATCCAACCTGACAGAACTGGAGAGGATCTGCAAGGAGGAATGGCAGAGGATCCCCAAATCCAGGTATGAAAAACTTGTTGCATCTTTCCCAAGAAGACTCATGGCTTTATTAGCTCAAAAGGGTGCTTCTATTAAATACTGAGCAAAGGGTCTGAATAGTTAGGACCATGTGATATTTCAGTTTTTCTTTTTTAATAAATCTGCAACAATTTCAAAAATTCTTTTTTTGTCTGTCAATATGGGGTGCTGTGTGTACATTAATGATGAAAAAAATTAATTTAAATAATTTTAGCAAATGGCTGCAATATAACAAAGAGTGAAAAATTGAAGGGGGTCTGAATACTTTCCGTACCCACTGTATATATATATATATATAAATATATAGAGGGGTGGACAAAAGTAGGTTTACAGTTGTGAGTACGTGAAACACAGAACTTATGCTTGTATTATTATTTATTTATTGTATTATTTATTTGCATTATTTGTCGTCTTAAAGTTAATAAAGCTGTTGTAATAACCTGCATGTGTTGTTATATATTAAAATATATAGAAGGTAGCTGGGGATCTCAAAGTCTGGGCTGACCTGCTTTGCCAGCTGCCACCACAACTCTCACCAGGAAATGCAGATAGGAAGATGAGTTGAGATAAGGTAAATTATTCTACAAGTCAGTGTTCCTGATTCTTTATTATTATGGAGTACATTTGGTTATATTGTATTATAAAATATTCCATTGAGTGATTTTCTGTGGAATCACTCAAGTGTGTGTAGTTTACATGGAAGTATCATGTGGACCATTCAATACCGTTTTTTTTTCCTCTTTTTCCCCCAATGTCATCTTCATTTGGGTCATTTGGAAAGCCATGACGCAACGATAACAACAAGCAGGTATGTGAGGGTCTCTGTAAACCGGTATGACCAGTCAAGCCCACTCTTTCATTTTTTTGTTCATCTTTATTTAGAGCAGACGATCATCCCTTCGCTGCTGGCTGTCATAACAACGTCCTCTATACTGCCGTAGCTGTGACACTGGCTGTCACCACTTTTCAGTGCCCGCATCTCTGAATGGAGACCCTGACACCAGTATTGGAAGTGCTTTAGAAATGTCAGTTTGCAGGCTGTGCCCTTTCCGCGTCCTCATACTGCTCAACTGACTGAACTTTGTCCTTTTTCACGTTCGTGTTTTTATGTAAGCAGCCTGGAAGGCTGTGTTTGACAGATTTGTGCGTGGCCTTTAAGAACTTTTTTGGAGGAACTGTAAAATTGTAATAATTGTAATTGTAATCGCAATATGAACAGCTCATCATCATCGTCATCATTCCTAAACGCACTCATTTGGAATAGGAGCCTTTCCCAGGAGTGTCAAGCTCACGGACAGAACCAACCTTACCTGGTGTGCTAGTCCTCCACAGGTCCAGTCTTGCTCACAACCATGACGCCAGCTTAAGCCTCTGTCACATTAGGTAGCTTTTTTCAGTTGGTGGCCTGTATCTACATAGTCTTAGTGAGTTGGAGGCCGGTGACAGTGCTCTCCCATGAAGTTGGTCTCTAATTTGACATGCCTGGTCACTCACTCCAACTAGTTTGGGACTCACTATAATAAAATTTAACAGGGAGGGCTCTGTGTGCCTGAGAACCGTAAAGGAAGAAAGAACATGGGTGTTTTTGATGCAACGTTCATATGTCTGAAACAGAATGGATAAAATAATAAAAGGGCAGAGACTGTAGCTGAACTCGCTGTAACTATTAACCTCTTAAACGATTGTATAGCACAGGTTCCATGTGGAAGCATGGGGGCTTTAGACCTCACAAACAGAAGACAGGCTTGTCTCTCAGATGTTTCCTGGTTCCATAACAGAATGGAAAAAAGAAATAAAGGGCCGAGATGGCTGCTGAACTCGCTGCAGGTGTAAAGTGTTTGTGCAGCGCTGGCTCTGTCACGTATCATGCAATTGGCTGTCAGAAAATGGGGGGCACACGACTGTGCTGGATGGTCTGTACGTGATCACTAAATATGACATAGTCAGTGATTTTCAGTCATTTACATTGACGTGGTCTGGTCTCAAAATCAGCAGCTATGGTGGGCTAATCTGATAAACTCCACGACTGGAAGCTACGTAATGTGACATCGGCTTTAGAATTGGTATTTTACCGACCTACATATCTTTTCTGTCGAATTATTGGAGTACTGTACACAAAAGAAAGAACTCATTCATGCACAGAGCAAACATGCACACTCGCCATAGATACTGACCAGGCCCGAAGTGAAAGAACATTGGAATTGTGAATCAGAAGTGCTAATCACTGCACCTCATTTGGAACCAAACAGGCCATTCAGCCCAGCAAAGCTGACCAGTCCTGTCCACTTAATTCTTCCAAAATACCATCAAGTCGAGTTTTAAAGGTCCCTAATGTCCTGCTGTCCACCACACTACTTGATCGCTAAAAAAAAAAAAGAATTCAATAAAAGCTCAAATTTTAGTTTGTTTGATTATCTCAAGGAATGTCTCCTAGGAAGAGTTAATTGTTCTTTTCAGTAAAACTGAATTGCTTATCCATCCATCCATCCATCCATTTTCCAACCCGCTGAATCCAAACACAGGATCACGGGGGTCTGCTGGAGCCAATCCCAGCCAACACAGGGCACAAGGCAGGAACAAATCCCGGGCAGGGTGCCAACCCACCACAGTGAATTGCTTATCACTGTTCTTTAAACTTTGTACTTTTAGGAAAGAAGGGTTGTGATGCAGCAACACAAAACGGCAAACAGGGGGCGAAAACCTGATTAGGACTTTGCTGGTCAGCCACAGAAACAAGCCTCACCCCTGTTAGCCAAGTCTGATAAAGGTCATAATGGGACACTGGCTTTAAAAACTTTAAATAAAATCCTTTTAAATGTCTCAGAAAAGCAAGAATGTCCTTTAAGGGAGAGGATGACTGTAAACCTCCAGCTATTTGGACCCTCAAAGCAAACGATCTTCAATAGTGATTTGTTTGTGTCAGCAAAAAAAAAATCAAAAATGGCAAAATAAAGGCCTACATTAATGAAAAGGAAGTACCTAAAATGCAAACTAAGGCAAACTCAGAATCCAAAAACAGAAACAATAAATCCACAGAAACTGAAGTTCCAATATAATACTCACAACTATGATCTTTTCTCCACCAATCTCAATGACCTTCTTCTAGGAACTCCTCCTTCTAATTCTTCTTTTTCTTGTTCTTGTTCTTCTCCTTCTTCTCCTCCTCCTCTGTTTATGGTGGTTAGGAGGCCATCTATGATATATAATGCATTACTGCCAGTATGAAGAGGAGATGGTGAAAAGACCATATGCTATATAACTCCTGTCTTAAATCTCCCCATTCAAACCTCTGTGTGTACAGGACTGTGAAAAAGTATGTCTTATTTTTTAACGTTTGCCACACTTAAATGTTTCAGATCATCAAATAAATTTAAATATTATACAAAGATAATCCAAGTAAACACAAACTGCAGTTTCATTGATTTTTCTGTATTAAGGAAAAAAAAACTATCCAAACCTACATGGCCCTAATACCTGGTTGCGCCACCCTTAGCAGCAACAACTGCAGTCAAGCGTTTGCAATAACTGGCAATGAGTCTTTCACATCGCTGTGGAGGAATTTTGGCCCACTCTTCTTTGCAGAATTGTTTTAATTCAGCCACATTGAAGGGTTTCCGAGCATGAACCACATTTTTAAGGTCATGCCACAGCATCTCAATTGGATTCAAGTCCAGACTTTGACTAGGCCACTCCAAAACCTTCATTTTGTTTTTTTTTTGTTTTTTTTAAGCCATTCAGAGGTGGACTTGCTGGTGTGTTTTGGATCATTGTCCTACTGCAGAACCCAAGTGCACTTCAGCTTGGGGTCAGGAACTGATGGCCGGATATTCTGTTTCAGGATTTTTTTTGGTAGAGAGCTCAATTCATGGTTGAATCAACCACAGCAAGTCGTCCAGGTACTGAAGCAGAAAAACAGCCCCAGACCATCACACTACCACCACCATGTTTGACTGTTGGTATGATGTTCTTTTTCTGAAATACTGTGTTACTTTTGCACCAGATGTAACGGGATGCACACCTTCCACAAAGTTCAACTTTTGTTTCGTCAGCCCACAGAGCACCCACTTTTAATTTGATGCCCAACCTCTCATGTGACACCTCATCAAATGCTTCCTGAAAGTTCAGATAAATAACGTCATATGCTTTGCTTTGATTGTGTCCTTTAGCTTCGTCATAGAATTCCTGCACGTTGGTAAAGCACGACCTCCCTCTTCTGAACCCGTGCTGACTGTTCTCTGACACTCCTGTCCTTTACCTTGTTTTCTTTTCGGCGTACAAATAACCTTTCACGTTTTTTCCTTTGCAGTCTGTTTGACTAAAATGTTTACCTGACCCTTACTTACTGGAATGTCAATATCGGTGTCTTGCTGTTTTTAGCGATTGTTTGGCCAGTCTATCCACTGCTTCATTTCCTTCTACCCTGATATGTGCCAGGATTCACAGGAACCATACTGAAATTCCCACATTCTTTAGTTTTAACAAAGGTTGTATAATGTCCATTGTAATGTCTTGCCGGCATGCAGATACTCCAGCCTGTAGAGTATTCAGTACCGGGTAATGAATTGGAGAATACGTCGAGGCTATAAATCATCCACCCACTGTAATGGTCGTGGTCGCAAGATTGCCACCATTTCTAGAGTTAAGGTTGTGTGTTAATCCTTTCCTGCCTGAAACTTGAAATTCTGCAATATAAAATGCTGCACCTGCACAGAGTGCGACAGGGTCTTTTGATTCCTCTGTAAAACATTAACATCATGCTGTAGTATTAACAAGTGCACATAATGGTGATCTCTCTGCACCGATTCATACAGTTAGGTCCATAAATATTTGGACAGACAACTTTTTTCTAATTTGGTTCTGTACATTACCACATTGAATTTTAAATGAAACAACTCCGATGCAGTTGAAGTGCAGACTTTCAGCTTTAATTCAGTGGGTGAACAAAACAGTTGCATAAAAATGTGAGGCAACTAAAGCATTTTTTGAACACAATCCCTTCATTTCAGGGGCTCAAAAGTAAATTGGACAAATTAAATAACTGGAAATAAAATGTTCATTTCTAATACTTGTTTGAAAACCCTTTGCTGGCAATGACAGCCTGAAGTCTTGAACTCCTGGACATCACCAGATGTTGGGTTTCCTCCTTTTTAATGCTCTGCCAGGCCTTTACTGCAGCGGCTTTCAGTTGCTGTTTGTTTGTGGGCCTTTCTGTCTGAAGTTTAGTCTTCAACAAGTGAAATGCCTGCTCAGTTGGGTTAAGATCAGGTGACTGACTTGGTCATTCAAGAATTTCCCACTTCTTTGCTTTAATAAACTCCTGGGATGCTTTGGCTGTATGTTTTGGGTTATTGTCCATCTGTATCATGAATCAATTTGACTGCATTTGGCTGGATTGGAGCAGACAGTATGTCTCTGAACACCTCAGAATTCATTCGGCTGCTTCTGTCCTGTGTCACATCATCAATAAACACTAGTGTCCCAGTGCCACTGGCAGCCATGCACGCCCAAGCCCTCACACTGCCTCCCTCCACCGTGTTTTACAGATGATGTGCTGTGCTTTGGATAATGAGCTGTTCCACGCCTTCTCCATACTTGCCATCATTCTGGTAGAGGTTGATCTTGGTTTCATCTGTCCAAAGAATGTTTTTCCAGAACTTTGCTGGCTTTTTTAGATGTTCTTTAGCAAAGTCCAATCTAACCTTTCTATTCTTGAGGCTTATGAGTGGCTTGCACCTTGCAGTGCACCCTCTGTATTTACTTTCATGCAGTCTTCTCTTCATGGTAGACTTGGATATCGATTCACCGACTCCCCGGAGAGTGTTGTTCACTTGGTTGGGTTTCTCTTCACCATGGAAATGATTCTGTGATCATCCACCACTGTTGTCTTCCGTGGACGTCCTGGTTTTTTTGCGTTGCTGAGTTCACCAGTGCCTGCTTTCTTTCTCAAGATGTACCAAACTGTAGATTTTGCAACTCGTAATATTGGAGCAATTTCTCAGATGGGTTTTTTCTGTTTTCGCAGCTTAAGGATGGCTTCTTTCACCTGCATGGAGAGCTCCTTTGACCGCATGTTGTCTGTTCACAGCAAAATCTTCCACATGCAAGCACCACACCTCAAATCAACTCCAGGCCTTTTATCTGCTTCATTGATAAGGACATAACGACGGACTTGACCACACCTGCCCATGAAATAGCCTTTGAGTCAATTGTCCAATTACTTTTGAGCCCCTGAAATGAAGGGATTGTGTTACAAAAAATGCTTTAGTTGCCTCACATTTTTATGCAATCGTTTTGTTCACCTCACTGAATTAAAGTTGAAAGTCTGCACTTCAACTGCATCTGAGTTGTTTCATTTAAAATTCATTGTGGTAATGTATTGAAACAAAACTAGAAAAAAGTTGTCTCTCTCCAAATATTTATGGACCTAACTGTATGTCCCACATTCAGGTAGACTCTTGTGAAGAGTCAGACGTGTCTTTGGTAAAGGAAACGGCCAATGAAGGGGTAGCTGATAACATCTGAAATGTAATTATATTTGCTGTAGGTTATGAAATGTTGCCAAGTATAACAGAATGAATTTCCACTTGTGGGCAATAAAGCTCTTGCTCATTAATTTGGCTTATCTGTAGGTGGTTGAGGGGTAGTCCTGACTCCTGCTGTCATGAAGACTAAGCTGTGGACTTCTTGAACTCCTTTTAAAGCCCTTGAAACCGTTCATCAAATAAGATTTCATGGCCCACAACCTTAACCCTTAAACCGACACACACTTTATGGGGGGGGGGGGGGTTGGGAGGTTAATGCACCCCTGGATGCCAAATACTTTTTTTGCTGCACTTTTTAAGGAAACGTCACAGTCCGCCACAAAAAAGAGAAATTTTAATGGAACATGCAAAGAGCATCACGATTACTGTAACGCTGATCATTTTATACACTGCCAATGAACTATAAAAAAAAAACTATTGAAACAATCAATTATTATATGTACAAGGTGCATCTGACACCATTGATGAAATTCAGTAAATCACAGAGCCAACTGCGCTTGAACTGGCAGCACACAGAGGCCAAAGCTGATGCTGGCAGGCCAGTCTAGTACAGCGGCTGAATCCCAGTGACTGTGATGCGGATTCGCTAGGGGGCTCCAGTGGTCATGAGCTGGCTGCTTGACTAATGTACGCCACCGACTGATCAGCTCCGGCGTCCATTGGGATTATACTATAGCTGGTTCTGGCGGTTTGAGGGTTAATATGGACTGAGGGGAGGACCAATGATGGCCCAGCCTCTTCAGGTTCCACCCACCTCGCAAAGCACAAGGCATAGATTCAAAGGTTCAACCCCATTTCCAATAAAGGGGCAGGATGTAAAATGCAAATAAAACCAGAAAACAGCTGGGATCAACTTCTGGGCCCAATCCTGACTGATGGCAGCTGCCCATTCTTGCATACTCAATGCTTGGAGTTTGTCAGAATTGGTGGGTTTTTGTTTGTTTGTCCACCTGCCTCTTGAGGATTGCCAGCCTGCCAGGGCGAATTGCAGAGGTCTTGAAAAAGAAAGAAGGACCAACACTGCAGATATTGACTCTTTGCATAAAGTTCATGTCATTGTCAGTAAAAGCCTTTGAAACTTAGGAAATGCTTGTAATTCTACTTCAATATAACAGAGAAACATCTGACAAAAAGATCTAAAACACTGAAGCAGAAAACTTTGTGAAAACCAAAACTTGTATCATTCTCAAAACTTGGCCGCAACTGGAAGTGTGTTTACCAGGAATACATTGACACCGAAATTGAACGACCACCCCTGGTGATGCCGTTCCTTCTGAACCAGCGCCTGCTTATCTTGGCCTGGCCTCTAAAGTTGTCCCATTGTCTGCAGTACCCCTGCTACTCTTTGCCACCCATTACAGTGGGTGATATCAGATTAATTAAACCTCTACACAATGATGGTGTCAATAAAATAAATGTAAAAGTCAACTGATTCATTTCTACGTGTTTGTTAGAGATGATTCATTTAGGATTTGAGAAGACTAAGCTCATTTTTTTTGTTAAGATTTTTTTCTGCTGCCGTTGTCCTGGTGTAACTTGTGAGAATGAGTCAACCTAAAAATTCCTTGCGAACTTTCAGGCTTTACTGTACTTAGCTAAAAGCATGCGGAGGCCTTGGGGAAAGTGCAGTTCTGCATGTGCTCTGGGGAACAACCTGAACGGCCAGCTTTACAAGCTTTCACTCTTTCCCGGACTGCCTTTGCGAGGGAGTCAGAGCGGCACATGAGGCGCTCTTTCAGAGTGACAGTACCTGGCCTTGGCAGTGCCACCTGACGATGGGCGCTACATGAAGCATTTGCATTTTTCAGTGACAGAATGATGGATTTATTGCCTGCAAGTGGTTTTCTGTCTCTCCTGCTTTTCAAGTAAACCTTAACTTGAGCCTCCTGGCGGGAAGTCGTACGTAGTTTGTGTCTTCTATTTTTTTCCAGAATTTGGTGGGAGTGAATTGACAGACATTGTAAACCTGAAGGGTGCAGGAGCCAGAACCTCATAAATTTGGAATTATAATGTCAGCCAAATAAGTAAATATGATTGTAAGTGATCATTGTTATGAGTTTTGGTAAGTGACCAGATTATTCAAGGAGCAGGTTCTTAAGTTTAGGGCAGGGCCTGTCAAGGCAGCCATAGTTTCGTTTCACTTCCACTATGCTGAGTTACCATGGTTTGTTTTTACGTGTAACAAGTCTAACAGGCCTTGCTTGAAATCGGCTATGATTTCTGACCAGTAAATGGGTGGTTGCTGTGACAAATGAAAATTGCCATCAATCAATTCTTATTTATTTTTTTTTTACTTGGTGACACTAAAGTAGTTGCTCCCAGATGCTACAAAACAGTAGAATTAAGAAGAAATGATTATATAACAAAAAATTTATACCTTCACAAGTTGGTCTTTACTAATATTGTTTGAAACACTCATGGTCAGAGATATAGACTCCACGTGTCCTAGCCTTCATGGTGATGCCCATATGTCCTTTTTCTTCTGCCACACGTGCCAGCTCCTACTGTGTGATCCTAAGGTGCTCCCAATTCATCTGGGAGATCTGATTCTACCAGTAAGCCCTGGGTCTTCCTTGGGGTCTCCTCTCAGCTGCTCATGCCTGTAAAACCTGCATAGGCAGGCATCCGTATCAGATGTCTAAACCATCTCAAGTGGCTCATCTCGATGTGGAGGTTCAGCAGCTCTATTTCGAGCCTCTCCCAGATGTCTGCGCTCCTCACTTAATCCCCGAGGAAGATGCCCAGCAACCCTGCGCAGAAAGCTCATTGTACCCTCATTCTTTTGGTCATTACCCAAAGCTCATGAACATAGGTTGGAGTAGGAACGTAGATCGCCTGCTTAATCGAGGGCTTCACTTTCTGTGGATTGGTATAGCAACAGCTTAACTACACTCGCCACCCCAATCCGTGTAGTGATCTCACCTTCCCTTTTCCCCTCACTCGTGAACAAGACCCTGAGGTATTTAAGCGCCTCAATTTTAGGTAGTAACTCAAGGAAAATGGTCTGGACTGGACTATGATGGTGTCCAACAATGTCCTACATACTGTAATAAACGCAAGTCTGAGGGCATGGTTGCCAAAGAAAGTCCATTGATGTCACATAGAAATTCCCTGGAAAATGGCAGCTTATATGATGGGTGACACACTCTTCTCTTTCTTTATTCGGTTGTTGTCCTACCTACAAAAACTAGCTATAAGATCTGAAGGATGGATTAGACATATATCATATGTGGCCCCTGTTTCCTCTGTCCAATAACATTAACTGTGCCTGTTTACCTTTCAGGGTTGTCCTTTGTCACCTCTACTGTTAGCTCTTGCAATTGAACCTCTAGCCATTTCACTGGCAAGCAATAAAAACATACAGGTAGTTTCACAATGGTGTACTCGGCATAAAGTTTTCCTCTATGCTGATGTTTTGCTTTTCTGTATATCTCATCCTATCAATTAAATCCCTCACGCTGTCCTCATTAGCTAAGCTTGAAAATTTTATTGTAAAAGAGTGAAATATTTAGAATGAGCTATGCTGCTGACAGAACATTAGAACAGTCTGGACAAGAACAGGCCATTCAGCCTAGCAAAGCTCTCCAGATGTGAGCTCAGTGTCCTGTCATTTAAGGGTCTGAGAGAGGTGACATTACTTATTTAGCTATAAATGTTTCCAGATCTTTTAATAAACTTCTATTGTTTACCGAATCAGCTAAAACATGGCCTTAAATGTTCGTCAAACTTGCAGGTTGAATTAGCGTCATTAAGATGAATTTTCTTCAAAAAGTTTTATATCTGTTTCAGAATATTTCAGTTTTCATCCCTAAGTCTTTCTTCAGTACGTTAGATCAGAGATTTTCAACCAATATGCTGTGCCGTGAGATTGTTTAAAACATATAAACAGAAGGCTTCTTTCAAGAAATACAACGAAAAAGAAGTCTACGATGCAAATTTTATATGATTTGTATATCTTTTTAATAATATATATATATAAATACTTGGGGGCTTTGCCCCCTGCTCGCTTCGCTTGCCAACCCCCATGCCTCAGCTATGTGCTTGCCTCTTTGCGGTTCTGCAGCTCGCGTTTGGGAATGCGGATGTACAATTTACTATTTTACATTACAGCGAGTAATTAACCATATTAAAAAAATAGCAAAACGTAATAATTTGAAAGTTAATTATGTTTCATGTTGCGTTAGAGTTATTTGTTGCGTAATACGATTTCATTCTGTTTGGCTTTGAAATTAACACGCAAAACCTTTTTAAACTTACACTTTTACAGTAAAACTTCAGTTAAAACAATTTTTTAATTACATTTTCGTCAATATCACATTGAATTTTGATTCTATATTTGGACTTTCATGTGTGACAACACAACATATTAACTGCCTGTGATTGAATTTTGTTTCTTTCTATTAAATAAAACAACTTTTTCGAATGTTTGGCTGTGAGATTTGTTAATTGTCTTTACAAAAGCTATTCTAACCGGAAACTGTAAACGTTTTAATATGAACAGCATATCAAGATCTCCTTTGGTGTCTAATGTTATCCCCTGAAGATGTACTATATTACCTTTCTTGGAGACATCCTTCTTTCAACAGTAATTTGTGCGGAGGAAGACCTGACGGTGTTAACGGTTGTAGATATTCTTCGTGATATTGTAAGTTGATGTTTTCATCTTCCGCATGGTCACCACCAACTGTTTCAGCAGAGTCTACTGATAAGCATTTAACCAATTTGCCGTGTAGCCGATCAACATTTTTGGCGTTAATTCATTTGACTTCATCGTATCTCAGTGCTAGCATTGCCCGTGTAGTCACTTCTTCTGTTGATAACCCTTAGGGATGAAATTCTTCAATAAGATTTGGACATAATAAGTCTTCTTTAATTGGGAACTTAAAGTGAGGAAAACGTTAAAATTTATAAGAGCTGAGAGAGCAAGAACTGTGTCTGTCAAAAGCTTTCACACGAATGAGAGGTGAGAGGGCCGTTGTATGGTTCTATATGGTTGAGAGGAGGCTGTGACTTGACAAATCTCATAGCCAAAGTCTCGACTCGCAGGACTTGGA
Source organism: Erpetoichthys calabaricus (assembly GCF_900747795.2). Taxonomy (NCBI): domain Eukaryota; kingdom Metazoa; phylum Chordata; class Cladistia; order Polypteriformes; family Polypteridae; genus Erpetoichthys; species Erpetoichthys calabaricus. Next base: position 13,719,161 of record NC_041396.2, on the reverse strand, counting down.
AAAATCTTCCAAAAAGTCTTGTCTCGTTGCAGGATTTTTGTATATAATAGAAATATATATATATTATACACATACACACACACAATATGTGAAATATAAACCAAAAATTTGAACGTGAGTGTCAGTAAACTTTGCGCCCTGGGAACCAAGTTACCTGAACTATTTTATAACATTTCAGTAATTATTTACTGCCGTGATGGTGATCTTTCTGATCATAAAATAGGTCATTACGACAGCAATTGACGAGAAGAATTCACACTTAATTGCAGAATTACGGAATTTGAGGGTTCCTCTGGAGTGTTCCATTCTCTTGCATGATTAGGCTCAAAAAGGAATCGGCACATTGTCATCTCATAATCGAGTTTATTTTTCCATCCAGCCATTTTAGCTCCAGACTGTCCTCAAGAAACTGTGACACACAGACAGACGCACACCCATCATCAAGGTATCGATGTTTTTGGTATCCAGGGATCCTAAAACCTCGAGATGTGTTGAAAATCGGAGATCAAAATTTTTTTTGCTGTCCCCCCCCCGCCCAAAGACGAAAAAATGTATAATTTCAAGCATTTATAACCGGTTTACATGTTTCAGTCTGTTAAAAATTTGTATAGTAAACATTATCCTCTTTAATAAAATCCCTGTGTGCGTCCAGGTGTCCGTGTGTGGGTGTCTTCTAGTGAAGTGCGCATGCGCGGGGCACGGTGCGATGCGCAATATTACTGTCAGAGAAAGTTAGAGGCGTTTTACGGAAATACAAACCAGTATTACTGCGAGAGGAAATTAAAGGTACACAATACAGAGACGCATATTACAGCCACATACAAGCCAGTATTACTGTCAGAGGAGATTAAAGGCATATTACTGACACGCACGCCTGTATTACCGTCAGAGAAAATTAAAGGTATATTACGGACGTACAAGCCAGCGGACGTACAATACGGCATCCTTCAATAAGGGCGCACACAAAAAGGCGACCTCAATTGGGCGCAGCGAATAAAGGTGCATGTAAATAAAGATCTGCACCTTTGTTGCTCTTCACATATTCCAGAGCCATTTGAACTAAATTATCTACGAACGCCTTTATTCGCTGCGCTCAATTGAGGTCGCCCTTTTGAAGCTCGCCTTTTTGTGCGCGCCCTTATTGAATAGAGCCGTGCAAGACAGTATTACTGTCACAGAAAATTAAAGACACACAATACACGGCGGCAGCCCACGAAGAACGAAGAAAGTAAACATCAAGAAAAGAAAGGCTGAAAGAAAGAAAAATACGACCAACAAAAAGAATGAGGTCAAAGTCCCTTGCCATTTAATATAGACTGTTCCTACTAATGTTTATGCACTACTGTTCTAGCGCCTGTTATTGTAACGGGCTAAATGACTAGTTTTGTATAATCAGTTTATCTGAACATTTACTTTAATTATACACGTTATGTTTATGTTACATGCGCACCCTGCTGTGTAATTATACTAACGAACAGGTCTTATTGTCGAGCACATCTAGTGTCCCTATTTATCTTCAACTACGTCGTTGCTGAATTTTGTCACACATACACACATATAAAAGTGATACTAATAATGTTTCCATTTATACAGTGCTTTTCTCACTGCTCAAAGTGTTTTGTAAAAGGTACGCAGGGTGGACCAGGGATGTGAACCCCTGATCGCCTTACTATGAGGCAGAGTAGCGCTACTACTGTGCCAAAGCTCTTCTCCAGCCCTGTATTTTGTTTAAATATTATGCTTTTCTCCCAAATAAAAAATTACCATGTTTGCCCACGTATTAGTGAAACAGGACAGAGAGGAGGGCCCCGCCCAGCTCTCTACTCCTGGCGTCACTCAGCTCCTTCCCATCGATGGATGGATGGATGGATATTTGAGGAGTAAACTGCAAGACAATGATTATATTGTTATATTATGTACATTAAAGAACCACCAATATCAAATCTAATTAATAATATATTGAACAATTACAGTGGAACCTCGGTTTGCGAGTAACTTGGTTTACGAGTGTTTTGCAGGACGAGCAAAAATTTTTAATAAATTTTCACATGATAAACGAGCAAGGTCTTGCAGTGCGAGTAGTTTTTCTGCTGAGCGTCATGTGATCACAACTGAGCTGATGGTTCTTCTCTCTCTGTCACTGCGGGATTGTGGGCAATCGTCTCCTATTCTCCGTCTGAGTCGGCGTGCCTCACTCATATAGTCAACGAGCGTATACTGTTTACTTCAGCATTAGCATTGTGACTGTGTGTGTGTGTGTGTGTGTGTGTGTGTGTGTGTGTATGTGTGCTCGCGCGCTCGTGTGTCTGTGCTCACGCATGCGTGTGTGTGTGCTGTGACGTGTGAGCCCCCGTCTTGCAGCCTAAAACACGAAGCTGAGTCTCAGTACTTTAGCAACACCAGCTTTATTCAGCTTGAAACAGCAACAGCGCGGTTATTTATACACAGACACAGCAGTAAGGCAGGGCCCTGCACATTTATAATGTTCCTTGTTTCTTGTATCACTCATTGATGGCAGGTGCTTATAGCATGTCTGCAATCTTTTTGGATTCGCTTTTACGGCGAACTGCTACAGCACTGGGAGACTGTGATTGCTTTGGGACGCTCTTCCGCGTGTCGTCCTGTTGGTTGCAATCCCACAAGAGTTTAGAAACTCACTCACACCAGCCATGATTCTTTTCAAAGGTGAAGTGCAAGTTAATTTGTTTTATGTATTTTTCCTTTATATTTTGTATTAATCATTTTTATATGAATAGTTTTGGGTTGTGGAACAAATCATCTGAGTTTCCATTATTTCTTATGGGAAAATTCACTTTGATATACGAGTGCTTTGGACTACGAGCATGTTTCCGGAATGAATTAATGCCCGCAAACCGAGGTTCCACTGTATTATAAAAGCAAAGTTGAATAAATCGGACTCTGCAGCTGCATGAATAACAGGTAAAGTACCACCTCCAGTTAGTGGAAATAGCCCAAAAGTTGATAGAAATCTATGTTTTGTACCTAATATTATTCAAAATTTGGTTGAGTTAAGTGAAAGTGTACTCAAGTTATCGTATTTACAAACACACACACATACTGTAATAAACCGATAGATTGTTTACATTAATTTCATTAAAGAATAGACTGTTTTAACCCTATGTAGTGTATATGTGTATGTGTATATACGCCTGGTACCACTTGTCATGCTTGGGTCACAGATTTGCACAGAGAAAACAGGAGGTTGTAGAGACAGGAACTTTATTCAAACACTGCAAATAAACATATGTCTCTTTTTCAAAAGTTTAAACGTGCTCCTTGGCAAGACGGGGATGACAGTTCCGTCTCACAATTTAAAAGAATGCAAACATATCTTCCTCTTCAAAAGAGTGAGCATCAGGAACAGGGAAGGTCTGAGAGAGAGAGAGAAAGAGAAAAGCAAAGAAACAATCAAAGACTGACAGGTGCTGTTCGGACTTTTAAGTCTGTGAAGTACCGCGCGATAGATCAGCCGCAAGGGAGCAATGTGAAGGTAGTCTTTCAGCGTCTTTTTTTTTTAACCTGTAGGGGTGCGAACAGCCCCTCAGCTCACACCATATAATATATAGTACTCAGTATATATACACACACACACAGACAGACAGACATAATTCCAAAAATGGTATTTTCGGACTCGGGGAGGTCTAAAACGTTGAGATTCATCAAAATCTGGAAATGGAATTTTTGGAGGATTCCAGTACTTTCCCTATATTTCGTATACGAAAAAGTCAGGTAGGTCTGAAATGTCGAGATTCATCAAAATCTCGACACCATATATTTGGGTGATTCCAATACTTATCCTATACTTCGTATATACGAGAAAGTAAAAACACAAAATCAACAGTCTGCTGTGGCAGGATGAGAGCAGCAACAAGTCCTGATTTTCAGTGACGGCTTTAATAAACAGCAACAATTGGCTTCTCATTAAGACACTGGTTGGAATGAAATTAGCTGGAGTTTGACATTCCAGTTTAGCTGGCCATCTGTCGGCTTGGTTCACATCTCATTTCTGTCTGGCTGCCATTTAATGAAGAATCAATTCAGAGCACTGAATCCTTAAAAACAGAGCTATTAAAATGAAAGGGCAAAGGAGTTAATTAGCAGTGAAAACTGCTCGCTGATTAGGAAAAGGGTTGAAATGAAAACCAGCTGGACACCCCTGGAGTAGAAGGAGGACAATCATAAGTAAATGGCATTTACAGTACTCATGACATAAAATGTTCTCTGGTCTAATAAGGTAAAAATTTTAACTGTTAGAGCAGAAATCCAATTATTGTGTCTGGCAAAGACCGCACAGTGCCTATAACCTGCCCAGGCTGTTGGCAGCATCATGCCATGGAGGTGTTTTTTTTTTTTTTTTTTTTTTTTTTAGCTGCAGGAACCAGGGATATTGGCCAGAATGAAGGTAAGGATGTATGCAGCCAAAGACAAAGAGGTCTTTGAAGTGCACACCACCTCAGACTGGGTGACAGTTCGCCTTCCAGCACTACAGTGACCCAAAGCATACAGCCAAGACTGTGCTGGAGTGGCTTTGGGACAAGTCCTTGAGTGGCCCAGACTTAAACTCCACTGAACATGTGAGGAGAAACCTGCAGATGGCAGTTTACAGATATTTCCCATCGTAGTTTAACAGAATGTCACAGGATATGCCAGGAGGAATGGGATAAACTATCCAAATCCAGGAGCACAAAGCTTATAGAGATTTACCAAAGAAGGCTCAAAGCTGGAATTGCTGCCAAAGGGGTTTTCTCAAAGTAACGAGTTATGACTGAATACTCCCAGGAATGAGATTTCAGTTTTCAATTTAAAAAAAAGAAATTGCAAGCATTCCTGAAAACATGTTTTCTTTTTGTCAATATGGGTTGTTGGGTTTAGTTTGATGATCTACAATGGCAAAATTGATCTATTTGAAATTAAATCTTCAAGATAGTAAAGTACAGAAAGTGAAGGGGCCTGAATATTATCTGACTGCACTGCAAGTAAGTAGTCAACTGTAGTCCTTACTGCAATATTATTTACAACAGTGGTGTCAAACTCGGATCGGGGGAGGGGGGGGGTTGTTGGGAGGGGGGCTCAAGTGGGCGGGCTGCAGGTTGTTGTTTCGGCCTTTCTTCATTAGCACTCAATTGCAACTAATAATAAATGGAAAAAAATGATGTCCCTCTAGGTACTGAATTTGAGGCTCCCTGAAAAATGAAAGCAGGTCATCTCAAGTTAATGAAGACGGAAACAATGAAGGGTTCTGAGCTGAGCTTAAAAAGTAAATCTGTTAAAATGAAGCCAAAAAGCACTAAGAAAGGGGCTGGAATGAAAACCTGCAGCCCTCCAGGGTCTGATTTTGATACCCCTAATTTACAACATGCTGACAATAAGAGATGCAAGTCCATGTTTGCCTTAGTCTTACCCCCCTCTCTCTGCCCTTTTGGCCATTTTCTAAATTATACACTGTAAAAGACTTTTGTGTCTGATTTCAGCTGTTATCAGGTTTATTATTTTGCCTCTGGATCTTTACATTTAAAGGGCTTTTGTTCAGTAGCTCATAAACTGTAGGAAATACTTCTTTATTGGTTTTGATCTTCAGTGCCCTGCATAAAGTGTGGGGCAAAGACACATTTTTCCATTATTTCCCTTTCTGCTCCACATTTTAAATTTACTAATCAAACAATTGTGACATCGTGATTAAAGTGCACACTGCAGACTTTCATTGAAGGGGTAGACATTTTGGTCGCACAACACTTTTTCTATACGGTCCCCCAACCATTTCAGGGCACCACAATGTTTAGGCACACAGCAATGGCAGGTCTATTAAAGCCATCATATTTAGGACTTTGTCACATATCCCAGCATGCAATGCTTGCTTGAAATCAGCGATTCATAGACATCACCCATGTGCTGAGGGTCTTCTTCTCTGGTGATGCTCTGCCAGGCCTATTAATACGGCCATCTTCATCTCCTGTTTGTTTCAGGGGGCCTGTCCCCTTAGGTTTTCTCTTCAGTATATGAAAGGCCTGCTCAGCTGGATTGAAATCAGATGACTGGTTTGGCCATTCAAGAATTTTTTAGCTTTGATAAATTCCTTTGTGGCCTCAGCAGTCTGTTTGGCTCATTATCTTGTTGTAGGATGAAGCGCCGTCCACAGAGTTTGCAGGCCTTTACTGGAGTTTGAACAGATTAGATGTTTCTACACACCTCAGAATTCTTTGTGCTGTTGGCAGTTCCATCCTAAATGAAGAGAAGTGTGTGCCAAGACCTGTGCCAGCCATACATACCCAACACATAACACCCCCAGCACCGCCATGTTTAACATATAAGGTGGTCTGCTTTGGATCTCGGGCAGTTCCTTGTCGTCTCCACATTTTGCTCTCGCCATCACTCTGATCAGGTTTATCTTTGTCCCATCTGTCCACAAGACCTTTTCCCAGAATTCTGCAGACTCTTTGAAGTCCTTTGTCCCAAACTGTAATCTGGCCATCCTATTTCTGTGGTTTGTGCATCCTCTGTGTTTCTGTTCATGAAGTCTTCTGCAGATAGTTGTCTCTGACACACACACATCGGCCCCCTGAAGTCTGTTGCTGATCTGTCAGACAGGTGTTTATGGTTTTTTCTTGACCGTAGTGAGGATTCTTCTGTCATCAGCAGTGGAGGTCTTCCTTGGCCTTTGTGATTACTGAGCCCACCAATATGTTCTTTCTACTTCATGATGTTCCAGACAGTTCATTTTGGTCATTCCAATGGTTTTCCCATGGTCCAGTGGATTTGTTCTTATTTTTCAGCCTCATGATGGCTTCTTTGACTTTCATTGGTACAGCTCTTGTCCTCATGTTGAACAATGGCAACTACAGACTCCAAAGGGTATAAGCAAACCGAGGTATCTTATGAAGCCATGAAACCCACCTGAGGAATCACAAACACCTGTGACACCAAACATTATGGTGCCCTGAAATCAGGGGGCCGTGTAGAAAAAGTGTTGTGTGACTGAAATGTCTGCAAATCCCCTTCAATGAAAGTCTGTAGTGTGTGATGTCTGAATTGTTTAATGTATGTTTAAATATGGAAATATGCAAATAAAAAGATATATGTTGTGTTTGTGCGTAATCGTTTACAGTATAAATCAGTGTGACATCCAAATCATTTTTTCCGTTTCCCACACGCCACACAAGGCAGCACCCGGGTGTTAAGCTATCGTGACAGGCAACCAGACAGCTGAAGGGAGTGGTTGCTGCTCGTTTTTCATCATTTTATTCAAATGTTGTTTTTAAAAATAAGTACAGTGAGCAATTCATTCATCCTAAACGCACACTGCTTGAAGCAGGTCTTGTGTCTGAGAGTCAGCTGTGGTTTTACGCTATAGTTTGTCCCCTGATGTTTTATTAGAAAAGGGTCTTGATATTTAGATAGCACTGTGATGAGAGTGGTTTGTGGTGCTGTGCATTTTAAATAAATAGTTGGAGGTCTCAGACCGTGCAGGTTAGTTTCAGGTGGGTGTAGGTGCTCATGTGTGAGTGTGCCCGCATCGTGCCAGGGTTGATAGATAGATAGATAGATAGACAGATACTTTGTTAATCCCAGTGGGAAATTCACAATTTTTCACAATTCAAAATGATTGGTGTGCTCGGCTGATCGCGCACTCAAAACGTGCAGATGCCAGCGGATTGGCGACATTCTTCATTCACACCTTGGAGTAGCCCGACCGGTGTAAAAGAAAATGGGAGCCCAGGCTGGAAACGGGGGACAGGTGGAGCACTAATGAGAAAATAATGGAAGAACAATCATTAAAGGATAGAAGAGGACCGAGGTTAAAGAAACGAAAACGAAAGTGCAGTCGTGGCCAAAAGTTTTGAGAATGACCCAAGTGTTGGTTTTCACAGAGTTTGTTGCTTCAGTGTTTTTAGATCTTTCTGTCAGATGTTTCTATGGTGTACTGAAGTAGAATTACAAGCATTTCAGAAGTTTCAGAGGCTTTCATTGACAGTGACATGAAGTTTATGCGCAGAGTCCATATTTGCAGTGTTGGCCCTTCTTTCTTTTTCAAGACCTCTGCAATTCGCCATGGCAGGCTGGCAATCAACTTCTGGGCCCAATCCTGACTGATGGCAGCTGCCCATTCTTGATAATCAATGCTTGGAGTTTGTCAGGATTGGTGGGTTTGTGTTTGTGTACCCGCCTCTTGACCACAAGTTCTCAGTGGGGAGTTTCCTGGCCATGGACCCCAAAATTTTGATATTTTGTTCCCTAAGCCACTTAGTTCTCACTTTTGTCTTATGGCCCGGTGCTCCATCCTGCTGAAAAAGGCATTGTGGGTCACCAAACTGTTCTTGGATGGTTGGGAGAAGTTGCTCTCAAGAGGATGTTTTGGGCAGCCCTTATTATACCTCGCCTGATGAAGGGGCCTTGGGCTGATTTGAAAGCTTGCATTTGTAATCTGTTTAGTTAGCCAATAAAAGGTGTCATTTCACCCTACTTTCTCCTGTACCCACTACTGTGGGTGATATTAGATTGATTAACCCCCTACACAATGATGGTCTCAATAAAATACATTTAAAAGTCAACTGACTCATTTCTATGTTTTTATTTGAGATGATTGGCTTAGGATTTGTGAAGACTAAGCTAATTATTTCTGTGTTTTTATTTGAGATGATTGGCTTAGGATTTGTGAAGACTAAGCTAATTTTTTTTTGTGAGAATGAGTCAACCTAAAAATTCCTTGCAGGCTTTCAGGCTTTACTGTACTTAGCTAAAAGCATGTGGAGGCCTTGGGGAAAGTGCGGCTGAGAGAAAGATCTAAAAACACTGAAGCAGCAAACTTTGTGAAAACCAAACCTTGTGTCATTCTTAAAACTTTTAGCCACGACTGTAAAGATGGGCAGGATTGCAGAGGAGCAAATGTAAGGTTGGAGGGGAAGCTGGTGGGACGCAGTGAGTCCAAGAGTGGCACTTGACGGTAGAGGTCAGTCACAGCTGCTCAAAGAGCAGTAAAGGGTCCTATGGATGCTGAGGGTCTTGTGGCGGGTACAGGAGCGCCCATGTAGAACTCCAAGGGACTGACAGTGAGGTGCTAATGGTTATCTGCGCCTGTGGGCAGACGTCACTTTGTGCTGTAGAAAGCAGGGGTCCTCAATCACAGTCCTGGAGGGCCGCAGTGGCTGCAGATTTTTGTTCGGTTGCTTAATTAGAAAGCAATTGTTGCCAATAATTTATTTTCATGGCTTGTTAGTATGGAATCCATTTTGAATGGATTTATCTATTCCCGGGAATCCCAGGCTCCTGGGAATGACACAGTGCACGGGCATCTCACATGTGAACGGTTTTAGAACGAGCGACACTTATCCTCTTTAATAAAATCCCTGTGTACGTCCAGGTGTCCGTGTGTGTGTGTCTTCTGGTGAAGTGCGCATGCGCGGGGCACGGTGCGATGCGCGATATTACTGTCAGAGAAAGTTACAGGCGTTTTACGGAAATACAAACCAGCATTACTGCGAGAGGAAATTAAAGGTACACAATACAGTGACGCATATTACAGTCACATACAAGCCAGTATTACTGTCAGAGAAAATTAAAGGCATATTACCGACATGCACGCCTGTATTACCGCCAGAGAAAATTAAAGGTATATTACGGACGTATAAGACAGTATTACTGTCACAGAAAATTAAAGACACACAATACACGGCGGCAGCCCACGAAGAACGGTCAGCTCAGCAAGTAAACATCAACAAAAGAAAGGCTGAAAGAAAGAAAAATACGACCAACAAAATGAATGAGGTCAAAGTCCCTTGCTATTTAATATAGACTGTTCCTACTAATGTTTATGCACAACTGTTGTAGCAGTAATAAAACTACTGCAATATGTTGACACCAATAAAAGACTAACCTTAACTACAAGTAGTTCATGCTGTCACATAAGTATATGTGCCTAGTTAGTTGCGGTAATAAGAGCGTAGAAAGCACAACGTGTCCAGCGTGCGGTCGTCCAGGCGAGAGTGCACCTTCGTGCAGAGTACGCCAGCCGCCGAGAAAGCACGCTCTGCCTCCACTGAAGTAGGCGGCACAGTCATCAGATACTGATGCACTTGTTCTAAACAACGCCCGCACTTGCCGTTGCTCTGAAACACCGCCATTTCAGCTTTTACTGATGCATCCAGTTTCTCGTCATCATTTTGTGATGGCAAGTTTCTTAGCACAGATAATGTGGATGCAACAGACTGACGCATTGCAATTTCAAGTTGCTATTCAAAGCTGTCAACAGCACAGACATCAATGAACTCTCCGCCGTCCCGGCATTCGTGAGCTGCAGAGTGCAGACACCTCCCAGTCCACTGTGCTCAGTCTTAGTGGGAGCCGGGAGACTGACTGCTGCTGGTGTGTTGTTGACTGAATTAATGAGCAACACACTACACCGTGGGCCAAAAAACCTATTTCTTGATCAATTTTTACACTTTTACATGCTACTGTATGTATGTGAGCTTGGCCGTTCCCGTTCAGCTGGGAATTCCAGCAGTTTCATTCCCGGGAATGGGAAACGTCTATGAATCCTGGGCTCCCGATTACCTGGATGGATTCCTTACTTGTTAGTGCTTTAACTCTGCTATGTCAAGTTGTTTCCATATCTTAGATTTCCTTCCCCTTTCTAAGGATATCATTCAGATGATTTGAAGGCTAAAATGGAGGAGTAATTCTCAGTCCTTCACTTTTTCTCTTCACTTTCCTTCCAAGTATTTAATTAAATCCAATAGTGCACAACAAATACACGCAGGTGTAAATGGAAACAAGCTAAATGGAGAAATGCTGGTCTCTTTTGTCATTTGCATGTTATTGCTAATTAGGAGCCATTAAAAACCAACAATACAGCTGTTTACGACTAAAATAAGCAATAAGGGTTCAAAATCTTAACAATCGAGACAACTAAAGTGAAACAGAAGTGTTACTTGAGCAATGAGTGCTTCTTATTAAGCAATTGGGTTGGAGCAAAAACCTGCACCCACTGTGGCCCTCCAGGACCGTGATTGAGGACCCCCTGACATAAAGGATAAAAAAATTGATTTTTAGAGAGGAAGCCCTTTGGCTCAGATTGTGTTTTTAAAGACTTTTTTTTTTGCCCAGTATTGTTAACCCTGTCTTAATTGTTATTTAATGATAATTTATTGATTTTAGCTCTCACTCCATACTTGACTTTTATTTATTTACGCAAGAAACTTTGCACTGCGCTATTTATACTTTGTCCTTGTTTGCCTGGCTCATCTTCAGTTTCATTATCGATGGTCCCGAGTTTAAGCTGCCAGAGCCAATCTGGACCATCACAAGCAATTGCATTTATAGTCAAAGTAAAAAGTATGTGAACCCCTAGGAATTCTCTCTATTTATGTCTAAATCCCATATAAAACATGGTCGTATCTTCATGTCAGTCACAGTAATGAACAAACACAGTCTCCTATAACTAAAGACACACAGATTTTCAGAGAATTTTTGACCATACTGAATAAATCATTCAAACTGTGAAACTGAAGGTTGGAAAAAGTAAGTGAGCCCTAAGCTAATGACTTTTTAAAAAGCTCATTGCAGTCCGAATTTCGTATACCTGGAGTCCGTTTAATGAGACGAGTTCAGAGGTGTGGTGGCCCAGAATGACTTTGATTGATCACAAACACTATAAAGTTTGAGTTTGAGCTTTTAACAAGAAGCATATCCAGATGGGAATCACACCTCGCACAAAAGAGCTGTCTGAAGAGCTACGACCGAGAATTGTTCATCTACATAAGGCTGGAAAGGGTTACAAAGTCATCTCAAAGATTTGAGATATTCATCAGTCTACTGTTAGGCAAGTTGTCTATAAACGGAGACAATTTGGTATTGTGGCTACTCTGCCTAGAAGTGGGCGCCCTGCCAAGATGACCCCAAGAACACAACACAAAGTCAGCAATGTGGTAAAGAAGAACCCTAGAGTGACAGTAAAGGACTTGAGGAAGTCATCAGAACTGGCTAACATCTCTGTTCATGAGTCAACTATACACAAAACATTGAACAAGAAAGGAGTCCATGGCAGGACACCAAGAAGGAAGCCACTGCTATCAATAAAGAACATTGCTGAATGCCTGAAGTTTGCGAAAGAGCACTTGGACACTCCACAACAGTACTGGGAAAATGTTTTGTGGAGTGATGAAACCAAAATTGAACTATTTGGGAGGAACAAGCAGAACTTCATTTGGCGTAAAAAGGGCACTGGATTTCAACATCAAAATATCATCCCTACAGTAAAGTATGGTGGAGGGAACATCTTGATTTGGGCTACTTTGCTGCATCAGGGCCTGGACAGCTTGCCATCACTGAGGGGAAAATGAATTCCCAAGTTTATCAACAAATTCTCCAGGATAATGTGAGGGTGTCTGTCCGTCAACTTAAGCTCAGTAGAGGCTGGGTTATGCAACAGGACAATGACCCCAAACATCGCAGCAAATCCACAGCACAATGGCTTCAGAAGAACAAATCCGACCTTTTGGAGTGACCCAGTCAGAGCTCAGATCTCAAACCTATTGAATGACTTGAAGAGAGAGAGCCATACACAAAAGACAACCAAAGAATATGGAAGAGTTAAGGCAGTTCTGCAGGGAACAATGGGCTCAAAGCCCCCCAAACCCATGCACGATGTGGAGGTCTGATCTGCAGTTACAGGAAGCGCCTGGTTGAGGTCATTGCTGCCAAAGTAGGGTCAATCAGTTATTAAATCCCAAGGTTCACTTGCTCTTTCCACTACCACTGTGAACGTTGAATGCGTGTGTAAAATAAAGACATGAAAGAGTAGAATTTTTTGTGTGTCATTGGCTTAAGCTCATTGTGTATCTCAGTACCTGTGACTTAGATGAAGATCAGATCACTTTTTATGACCAATTCACGCAGTAAACCGGATAATTCCAAAGGGTTCACATACTTTTTACTTTGACTGTAGTAACGTGCTTTGCCTAAAAGAAAATAAATATATAAATGATGGGTAGACTGTTAGTGCTCACCGTAAACATAAAGTTCAAAACATGAATTGTCCTTTCAAATTTGGAGGGTATGAACAGACCAGAGACTGACAAGGTGAAAAGATTTTGGGTTCCAGGTGGAAGTCTCCATTTAGTAGCCGACAATGGGACAGGGGAAAAAAATATCAACATGAGCTTTGTGGTGTTGTTTTAAAAGGTGCTGCGCCAATTCCTTTTGGAGGTTGAAACCATCAGCTGGTTGAGCTGTCTTTGGGGCGGTGAATCCTGGTGGCTGGAAAGGTTGGTAGGTGGATAGCGATGGGTTCAGAGAGGCTTGTCCAGGTCAGCATCCTCAAACTTCACACAAACGGGTCATTTGTGGCAGAATCCCTAAATATCTCCTCAGTGTTACTTTTCTGATTGGTGCCCCTAAGGTTTACAATGTTCTCTAGTATGTGACAAGGTCCACCAGCCACTTACTGTACCTGTCTGCAGGGCCATTCAAGGCCTACAAATTGTGCTCTTATTGAGGCCTGTTTAGTGGTGTCATATATTCTGAGATTTTAAGTGGAATGAGCTGAGAAAAACACACACAGGCAAAGGGCAACACGCTCTGTCCAGCTGGGGGCGCTCACTCACTGGGAATGTACTCTTTATTGAAGAAGAACAGACTGGAGCCATCACTTTTGTAAGCATGGCGGAAATAATCGGACGAGTGAAATCTCTTTATATATAAAATCCAACACCTGTCTGTATGTCTGTCCACTTTTCACGAGAGAACTACTTCACGGATTTAGATCGGGTTTTTTTCTATAATTTGCTAGAACATTCCAGTTAATTTTGCGACTTCTTTCATCGCGTTGATTGTCATGGTTCGGTTGCAGAACCAATATATTCACGCTAATATGAGAGAGGGTCTGCAGACCGGGGGACGTGGGTGGGGGTCCCTTCTCATTCACGCACCAGCCTCGGAGCATATCTTACATCCTCATGGCTAGCAAACAAGAGAGCTACTTCACGGATTTAGATCGGGTTTTCTTCTGTAATTTGCTAGAACATTCCGGTTAATTTTGTGACTTCTCTCATCGCGTTGAGTATCATGGTTCGCTTGCAGAACCGATATATTCGCTCTAATATGAGAGAGGGTCGGCGGACCAGGGGACGTGGGTGGGGGTCCCTTCTCATTCACGCACCAGCCTCGGAGCATATCTTACATCCTCATGGCTAGCAAACGAGAGCTACTTCACGGATTTAGATCGGGTTTTCTTCTGTAATTTGCTAGAACATTCCGGTTAATTTTGTGACTTCTCTCATCGCGTTGAGTATCATGGTTCGCTTGCAGAACCGATATATTCGCTCTAATATGAGAGAGGGTCGGCGGACCAGGGGACGTGGGTGGGGGGCCCTTCTCACTCACGTACCAGCCTCGGAGCATATCTTACATCCTCATGGCTAGCAAACAAGAGAACTACTTAACGGAGTTAGATCGGGTTTTCTTCTGTAATTTGCTAGAACATTCCGGTTAATTTTGCGAGGGAAGCGCAGGGAGGGGGAAGCGTGACGTCAGGAGTGGAGCACTGGGCAGAGCCCTCATGACTCATGCGCCAGCCTTCGTTCGAGTCACTCTACCTCTGGCCACATTTTGAGGCATACTTAACTAGCAATGCCTGTTTGTTTATTGATTTTTAAAGTTTGTCCTGTTTCACTACTACTATGCAGGGGGAGCCGCAAGGTGACAGCTAGTATGGTGTGTAAGGAGATCTACGTATTTAGCTTGTTTTAAAAGAACGCTTTCATTCTCAAAAAAATACAATGTATAATTTAATTTATGCATACATATCCAGGCAGGGGAGAAGTACAGTCATCATAGCCAGTTCTTCAGGTGGTGAAATGGTGACGACTATATGCCCATCCAGCAGAAATGTTCAGCGTTATAGTGACGGCTTCTGACTTTGTGATGGATCCTCATCATTGCAATATTCCTTCTGCTGGCTAGCATGTTAAAAGTAACGTGTGATACGTTGTCAGATTACAGCACCGAGTAACCTAATGCAGGCATGTCAAACACGCGGCCCGCATGACAGATCCTAGTTAGTACTAAACTTGTACAAAATGACTACTATCGTTTGTGATTGAATCATTCTGCATCTTTTGCGTTACTTATTGACTTTTCTTCCTTCTGCCTTCTGACAAAAGTGCGATTTCCCATGGCATTATGTTACCGGAAACGTCATCTGCTAGTATAGTTGCAGCTGCGCCGTCCGCTCCTTGATACCCTAGGACACTAACCCCCCTACCACCCCAAAAACACGAGCCTTGACCAAAGTAAAAGAGCCGCGACTGAAGTGCTAGGCTGCAGCAGCCTGGCAGGCTACACTACTGGCTGGGCTGCTGAGACTGGCCACTGGCCGGAACTGACCATCACGAGTAGTAATAGCTCGCATATTTTTCACGTTTTTTGTCTCTAGTTTTAAGTAATTTTATGCTGGTATTGTAATGAACAGTTAGTGCAGACTACAGCTGACGATCTGAAGTGGACGCAAGAAGTTGGCGAGTTGTTTATTAACAAATGTTTGTATTTTGAGTTTGTAAAATGAGTGTAGGTCAGGGGGCTTTTTGCATATATACAATATAAACTTTGAAGTAAACTTAGTAAAGTAAAAAGATTTTTGGAGGATTTGTTTTCCAACTTGAATTACTGAGCGATGAATTCAGTGAGCGTTTTCGTGATTTCCGTTCACACGAACAGGACTTTGCACCGTTTGTTTACGTCACCCTACTCTTACAACGTTGAGAACGCGCCTGAGAATATCCAAATGGAGTTGATTGAACTGCAGTCCGATTAAATTCTGAAGGCAAAATACAACGAAGTTGGTGGGCCATTTTGTATGCTTACCTGCCACCCTCGTATGTGCAGATCCGTAAGTTGGCATCGAGAGTACTGTCTATGTTCCGAAGCACTTACCTTTGTGAGCAGTTGTTTTCGTTAATGAAAGCTACCAAAACCCCACATCGCTCAAGACTTACTGTCGAGCACCGTTCATCCCTCCTAAAAGTTGCAGCTGCACAAGATTTCAAGCCTGAACAGGTTACTAACAAGAGATGCCAAGTGTCGGGACAAAAGAAATAGATCTCACACTGTAAGACTCCTCTAAGCTAAGAGGCTAAGACTCTAATTGTACGCTGTTGTACGGAGATTGTATGGAAATAAATTGCTTTTCTTTAAACTTTAAGTGTTACATTTTTTAAAATTTTCAGTATTGGAAAGAAAGCTACAGGAACCTTGTATAACAGTATTTGTTACAGTGCGGCCCGCTGACGCACGTATGGCAGTCGGAGCGGCCCACCAATGGTAGTGAGTTTGACATGCCAGACCTAATACATATCTCATTGAAGTAAATATGCCTGGGTGGTTGGTATTATTTTAGCGGCATTGGGTGCATATGGAAGATTATTTGTGTCAAAATGAAATACAGTCCACTGTATTAACTATGTTGAAATGCAATAAAATACAATAATTTGTTGTAGCCCAGAATCACACAAGAAGTACCGCAATGAGCTTTAACAGGCTCTGCCTTTTGACAGCCCCTCAGCCTTGACTCTTTAAGAAGACGAGGAAAAACTTCCACAAAACCCTTATAGGGAAAAAAAAAATGGAAGAAACCTTGGGAAAGGCAGTTCAAAGAGAAACCCCTTTCCAGGTAGGTAGGGCATGCAGTGGGTGTCAAAAAAAAAAAAGTGGGCAAATACAACACACAGAACAGAATACAAGTAATCCTCAATCTTATATACGAGGTGAGACACAAAAATAACCGGACTGGGCTTGGGGCTTTTCCGGAAAAACGTCTGGAGGTTGGCTGGCCTGACGTGAATCGTAGAACTATATCCCCTCCTACACGCTGTCTCAAACCGCCGACCGGCACGGTATATCCCGTGAATAGCCCAGTCAGTATTTGCACAACAATCGCTACACGAGTTGCCGCGACAATTATCAGGTGAAAAAAGCGAAGAGCGAGACAAGATAATGCTCCCACGCACAATGCTTTTTCCGCAAAGCAGTTTTTGATTCACACATACATTCCTATCCTCTATCATCCTCCCTTTTCGCCCCATTTAGCTCCCTGTGATTTTCACTTGTTCCCGAAATCAAAAGTGACCCGAAGGGAACACATTTTTCTTCAATGGATGAAGTGAAGATAGAAACAGCAAGCCTGTTGAAGAAGCAAGCAAGCAAGCAAGAAGACTTTCGGCACAGTTTCCATCAATGGAAGATACGTCTGGAGCGGTGCAGAGATCGGGAAGGGGAGTAGAGAGAAGGTGACAATGTTTAGAATGCTGTAAGTCACCAATACATTTTTTTTTTTTTACCAATCCAGTTATTTTTGTGTCACACCTCGTATAAATGTCTACGTGTGAAAGTTAGCGTGTCTGTCTGTCCGGCCCAGAAGTGTGAGGCTACTACAGCATGAAGCTCGAACAGCTGGTAGGCGGCCCCAAGTTCACGAGTCGGAAGGAGAAAGAAATACGAGGTTACAGCATGAAGCTGAAAGACAGTGACTCTCTCTCACCAAAATGAAACCACTGAGGAAAGACAAACGAGAGAGAAACTCGCTTAGCCGCTGATAGACAAGGGGGGCGAGCACGTCCGCAAAAAGAAACCGCCGACTCTGCATTTCAGATATTTTTTCTGATGATTTCAATAGTACAGTCATGACAGCCAGTTCTTCAGGTGGCGAAATGCTGACTACATGCCCATCAAGCAGGAATGTTCAGCGTTATGGTGACGTGATTGATCCTCATCATTGCAATATTCCGTCTGCTGGCTGAAATAATATGTCTCCATATTTCAGAAATTGCTAAATTTATGTTGATGAGCTAAGAGAGTGTACACAGGTATTCACCCCCCAAAGTCAATGCTTAGTAGAGCCCCCCCTTTTGCTGCAGTTCCATCTCTATTAGCTTAGCACATCTCGCCATTGGGACTGTCGCCCATTCCTCAAAGCCGAACTGCTCCAGCTCCTTAAAGCCAGATGGGATGTGTTGGTGTTAAGCCATCTTTAAGTCCTGCCACAGAGTCTTCATTAGAGTGAGGTCTGGGCTTTGATGTGGCCACTCTAAGACATTTCAAAGTTTCCCTTTAAAGCACTCCAGTGTCACTTTAGCAGTGTCTTGAGGCTCATTCATTACCCTGCTGGAAGGAGAACCTTTCATCCCAGTCTCTTGACAGGTTTTCCTCAAGAAGTGCCCCATATTTAGTGTCATCCATCTTTCCTTCAATTTTGACCAGTTTTTCTCTCCCCACAGTGTGAAGCTGCCACTACCATACGTCAAGGTGGGAATGCTGTTCTTGAGGTCATGGGAAGTGTTGGGATTGCGCCACACACAATGGCTCCCATGATCCATCCATTATCCAACCCGCTATATCCGAACACAGGGTCACGGGGGGTCTGCTGGAGCCAATCCCAGCCAACACAGGGTGCAAGGCAGGAAACAAACCCCGGGCAGGGCGCCAGCCCACCGCAGGGCACACACACACCCACATACCAAGCACACACTAGAGACAATTTAGGATCGCCAATGCACCTAACCTGCATGTCTTTGGACTGTGAGAAGAAACCCACACAGATACGGGGAGAACATGCAAACTCCACGCAGGGAAGACCTAGGAAGCGAACCCAGGTCTCCTTACTGCGAGGCAGCAGTGCTACAACTGCATCACCGTGCCACCCTGGCTCCCATGATGGCCAATAAATTCAATTTTAGTCTCATCTGACCAGAAAACCTTCTTCCATGTGTTTGGGGAATCCACCACATGCTGTTGGGTGAACTGCAAATATTTCTTATTTAAGCAATGGCTTTTTTTCTGGCCACTCTCCCATAAAGTCCCTGCTCTGTGGAGTGTATGGCTTAAGGTGGTCCTATAGACAGCGACTCCCATCTCCGCTGTGGATCTTTGCAGCTCCTTCAGTGTTATTCTTGGTGTCTTTGTTGCATCTCTGATGTCCTCCTGGCCCAATTTGAGAGTTTTAGGTGGGCGGCCTTCTCCTGTCAGGCTTGTAGTGGTGTCATGTTCTTTCCATTTTGTTATAATGGATTTAATGATGCTTTGTGCCATATTCAGAGTTTGGGATTTTCTCTTATAACCCAACCCTAATCTCTTAATTCCCCACAACGTTGTCCTCTGACCTGTTTGAAATGCTCCTTGGTCTTCATGTTGCTTCTTTAGTGGAGTTGCAGAGTTGGGGTGCCTTTCAGAATAGACATCATGTGACAGAACATGTGACACTTTAATGGCACACAGGTGGACCATAATCAGGTGACTTCTGAAGTTCATTGTTTGGTCCAGATCTTATTTAGGGGTCTCATAGTAAAGGGGATGAAAACATAAACACTCATAACTTTTCAGTTCTTTCTTTAGTAGCCTCGAAAGCTTGCATATTGTAATCTTTTTAGTTAGTCAATAAAAGGTGTAGTTTTGCTTGACTTCTCACTGCAGTTCTTTCTTGATTTTTATATACACAAGGTATTTTATTTTCATTGTACTTCAGCAATTTGGACTGTATTGTGGTGTCCATTATGTTAATTCCAAATTATAATCCATTTTAATTCTAGATTGTAAGTGCGACAAAACAGGACAAACACTGAAAAAGCAAAGCACTTGTATTGCATTTTGCTCAGCAGCAGCTACTCATATACAACAACAACAATATTTACTTCTATAGCTGGTTTTCATACAAATGTTGTAGCTCAAAGTGCATTACAGGATGAAGAAAGTGAAAAAAGACAAAATATAAAAAATGAAATTAGGCAATGCTAATTAACATAAAATAAAAGTAAGGTCCAATGGCCAGGGAGGACTAAAAATACTGCAGACTGCTGGAGAAAAAAACAAAATCTGCAGGGGTTCCGAGGCCACGAGACCACCCAGCCCCCTCTAGGCATTCTAACTAACATCAATGACCTCAGTCAGTCCTCAGTTTTTCAGGCTTCACATGGAAGAATTTGATTATGTTGGTCATGTGGACCGTCAATGTAGGGACATCATGGTGCTTTGATGGGGTGGTGGTGGTGGCACAGATCGCCACCACTGAAAACCAGACAAAGAAGAGAAAGTAGGGGTTAATCCGGATTGTGGAGCCATGATAAAAGCGATAATTCAATGCATCTACAGAATATCATTATTAAACTAAAATGAAGCTATGAGAAAGCCATGTTAAAATAATGAGTTTTTAACAGTTTTTTAAAGTTCTCCACTTTATTAGCCTGGCAAAGTTCTATCGGTCAGCTATTCCATATTTTGGGTGCCTAACAGCAGAAGGCCGCCTCACCACTTCTTTTAAGTTTAGCTCTTGGAATTCTAAGCAAACCCTTATTTGAAGATCTAAGGTTACGATTTGGAGTGTAAGGTGACAGGCATTCTGAAATATAAGATGGAGCAGATGATTTAAGGCTTTGTAAGCCGTAAGCAGTATTTTAAAGTCAATTCTAAATGGCACAGGTAACCAGTGTAGTGACATCAAAACTGGTGTGATGTGCTTGGATTTTCTTTTCCTAGTTAAGATTCTAGCAGCTGCCCTCTGCACTCGTTGTAAATGATGTCTTTTTTTGGGTGGTCCTGAGAGGAGTGCGTTACAGTAATCGAGCCGACTGAAAACAAAAGTGTGAACTAATTTTTCAGCATCTTGCAATGTTATAAGAGGTCTAACTTTTGCTGTATTTCTTAAGTGAAAAAATGCTGTCCTAGTAATCTGATTAATATGTGATTTTAAAATTCAGGTCAGAGTCAATAGTTACCCCTAAATTCTTTACCCCTATCTTGACTTTTAGTCCTAATGGATCAAGTTTATTTCTAATACCCTCATTATATCCATTTTTGACAATCATTAAAATTTCTGTTTTCTTCTAATTGTAGTTTGAGAAAATGACTACTCATCCATTCAGAAACAAAAGAAAGACATTGGGGTCAGTGAACCAAGAGAGTCGGGGTCATCAGGCGCTATTGATAAATACAGCTGTGTGTCATCATAGCTGTGGTAGCTTATGTTATCCCCTGAGATAATCTGAACTGATGGAAGCATGTAAATCGAAAAGAGCAGCAGACCACAGGTAGAGCCCTGTGGACCACTATATAGAATATCAGGTTTCTTTTGAAGTATAATTTCCACAACTAACAAAGAATTTTCTAACTGCTATGTAGGACTCAAACCAATTTAAGACCCTGCCAGAGAGGCCCACCCATTGACTAAGGTGATTTCTAAAAATACTGTGGTCAGTGGTATAAAATGTGGCACTCAGATCTAAGAGGATGAGAACAGACAGACATATAGACATAGATTAGGCAGATAGACCGATAGACATATATTGCATTTCAATTTGAGACCTTGCTTTAATCGTGACAAACCTTAAAAGGAATCAAATGACCTTTCAGGAGATGAATGTTTGGTAATTGTAAAACAATAATAAAATGAGTGACAGATTTGGAAAAGTAAAGTTTCAGGACTGTCTGACATTTGAACATTGAGTCTGTTTAACTCACCCTTTACTCTTTAGTTTATTTTTAACCAGCGAATGATGCAAATATAAATCTTATTATAGAAAAAGTTACACACCTAACAGAGTGATTCACTGACAAACCAGATCTGTAAAGCATTTTGTTGCAAAAACAAATATCATGGAATTTACTAATTCAACAGTACTGAGATAATTAGAGGGCATGGGGAGGGTGGGGGTCATGAGGGTTAATCACGGACAGGGAGCCGTCTTTAAAAACCATGAGCCCCAGTGCCCTCTTCTAAAACTTCCGTCTCCTTCGCTTAACCCAAATGGGATCCTACTAGCCAAGGAGGCTCCCATCCAACAGATCAACAGAACAGATCATTTAGCAATATTTTCACTCCTTTAATTCATAATGGGATCTTATAGATATGCTTAACTTTGTGCCACTTAGTATGATCATTTCTCGACTATCACTCCCTTCATGATGTCAAGAATAACAAGAAGCTTTTCCATATTTGAATCTTCTTCTTCTTCTTTCGGCTGCTCCCGTTAGGGGGTGGTTGCCACAGCGGATCATCTTCTTCCATATCTTTCTGTCCTCTGCATCTTGCTCTGTCACACCCATCACCTGCATATCTTCTCTCACCACATCCTTAAACCTTCTCTTAGGCCTTCCTCTTTTCCTCTTCCCTGGCAGCTCTATCCTTTGCATCCTTCTCCCAATATACCCAGCATCTCTCCTCTGCACATGTCCAAACCAACACAATCTCGCCTCTCTGACTTTGTCTCCCAACCTGAGCTGACCCTCTAATGTCTCATTTCTAATCCTGTCCATCTTCGTCACACCCAGTGCAAATCTTAACATCTTTAAATCTGCCACCTCCAGCTCTGTCTCCTGCTTTCTGGTCAGTGCCACCGTCTCCAGCCCATATAACATAGCTGGTCTCACTACCGTCCTGTAGACCTTCCCTTTCACTCTTGCTGATACCCGTCTGTCACAAATCACTCCTGACATTCTTCTCCACCCACTCCACCCTGCCTGCACTCTCTTTTTCACTTCTCTTCCACAATCCCCATTACTCTGTACTGTTGATCCCAAGTATTTAAACTCATTCACCTTCGCCAACTCTACTTCTTGCATCCTAACCATTCCACTGACCTCCCTCTCATTCACACACATGTATTCTGTCTTGGTGGTCCTACTGACCTTCATTCCTCTCCTCTGTTGAGCATATCTCCACCTCTCCAGGGTCTCCTCAACCTGCTCCCTACTATCGCTACAGATCACAATGTCATCAGCAAACATCATAGTCCACGGGGACTCCTGCCTAATCTCGTCTGTTAGTATTCCATATTTGAATCAGTGCGGGTCAGCTCCTTGCTCCCACTCTTGTTTAGGAACCTTTTGAACCCGACACCGTCGATAACGTAACTGGATGAGCATGGCAGATGAGGACAAAACACACACAAAGCAAGGGGACAGTGAAAAGGTGCTCTGTACTTTTATTAAAATAACTCAAAACAATAGTGTCCGAAAGTGCAGTGCAAAAAGTAATCCGTAAAAACAGGCGAGATGTGAGGTTAAAAATTAAATACATTTTCTGTTAAAACACAGGTAGATGTGCCGTCTTTAAAAACCATGAGCCCCGGTGCACTCTTCTAAAACTTCCGTCTCCTTCGCTTAACCCAAATGGGTCCCTCCTAGCCAAGGAGACTTCCATCGAACAGATCATTCAGCAACATTCACTCCTTTAATTCATAATTGGATCTTATAGATGTGCTTATCTTTGTGCCACTTAGTATGATCATTTCTCGGTTATCACTTCCTGCTAGCCAAGGAGGCTCCTATCCAACAGATCGGCCCACCTTCAGTGCTGCTCCTAGGCTCAGGCCCTTTGTAGCCCTCTCTGACTCCAGGTAGGGGGCCCCGTAATTTACTGTATGAATATCCAAAGCAAATGTGGTTATGACTTTGGACTCTGAGGTTGTGGGGCTCAAATCCCACTACTGACACCTGCGTGACCACGACCAGGTCACTTGACCTGCCTGTGCTGCAATTGGAAAAGTAAAAAGAAATGGAACCAATGTGTTTCGAATGTGGTAAGTCACCTTAGGTAAAGGAGTCGGCCAAATAAGTTAATGTATTAGTATAATAGATTTTTTTATTCTATTATAGAAAAGGGCACAATAATTTTTCACTCTAGTCATGGAGGTAATTTTAATAAAATGCAATTGAATGGGATTTCTGTTTTTGCCGTGGTATCGAAAGGTACCGAGTATCGTGACATTTCCCTGGTATTGATGTTGAATGCGCTAACATTCTGGCATTGTGACATTACAAAGCTGCTGCTTTGGAGTAAGGAGATTGTGGGTTCGCTTCCCAGGTTCTCCTTGTATGGCGAGTGCTTTGAGTAGTGAGAACAGTGCTATGTAAATGTAAAGAATTATTATTATCCCTAGACACAGCAGGATGGCGAGGCAAACACGGTGTGAGTTTGCAGGGCCAGTTTTTGCAGGAGGGGAACATTTGCTGCAGCAACCATCTTGCTCAGAACATTAGAACAATCTGGACGTGAACAGGCTATTCAGCTCAACAAATCTCGCCAGTCCTATCCATGTAATTCTTCTTCTTCAAAAAAATAATCAAGTTGAGTTTTGAAAGTCCCTAAAGTTTTACTGTCTACCGCACTACCTGGTAGCTTATTCCAAGTGTCTATCCTTCTTTGTGTAAAGAAAAACTCCCTAATGGTTGTGTGAAATTTCCCCTTCACAAGTTTCCAGATCCACTGCACTGATTCTCTTCATAATTTTAAACACGTCAGTCAGGTCTCCTCTTAATCTTCTTTATCTTAAACTGTGTAGGCTCAGCTCTTTTAATCTTTCCTCATAACTCATCCCCTGTAGTCCTCTAATCAGCCTCGTCACTCTTCTCTAGACCTTCTCTAGTGCTGCTATGTCCTTTTTGTAGCCTGGAGACCCAAACTGCACCCAGGACTCCAGATGAGGCCTCACCAGTGTGTTATAAAGACTGAGCAGAACCTCCTGTGACTTGTACTCCACACATCAAGGCACTATATAACCTGACATTCTGTTAGCCTTCATAATGGCTTCTGAACACTGTTTGACAGTTGATGGTGTCGCGTCCACTACAACTCTTAAGTCTTTCTTAATGAATGCATTTTTAAATCACCATTTCAATCCACTGGACTAATTCCCTTCATAATTTTAAACACTTCAGTCATGTCACCTCTTCATCTCCGGCTCTTTGAATCTTTCCTCATAATTCATCCCCTTTAGCCCTGGATTCAGCCTAGTCGCTCTTCTCTGGACTTTCTCTAGTGCTGCTATGTCCTTTTGATACCCTGGAGACCAAAACTGCACCCAGTACTCCAGGCGAGGTCTAGCCAGTACCTTACCAGTGTTCTAATCACAATTATTCTAATTTTTAATTACTGTACATGATGCTGGAAGTGTGTTTAACAGGAATACATCCATCCATCCATCCATCCATCCATAACCAACCCACTATATCCTAACCACAGGGTCATGGGGGTCTGCTGGAGCCAATCCCAGCTAACACAGGGTGCAAGGCAGGAAACAAACCCTGGGCAGGGCGCCAGCCCACTGCAGACAGGAATACATTGACACTGAAATTTAAAGACCACCCTTGGTGATGCCCTTCCTTCTGGCCTGGCTCGACAACATGTATTTTCTCCTATCAGTGCCTGTTTTTCTTGGCCTGGCCTCTGAAGTTGTCTCATTGTATGCAGTGCCCCTGCTACTCTGAGCCACCCATTACAGATTGATTAACACTCTACATATTGACGGTCACAATAAAATAAATTTAAACATCAACTGATTCATTTCTACATGTTTGTTAGAGATGATTGGTTTAGGATTTGTGGACTAATTCCCTTCATAATTTGAAACAGTTCAGTCAGGTCTCCTCTTAATCTCCGTTTACTTAAACTGTAAAGGCTCATCTCTTTTAATCTTTCCTCATAACTCATCCCTTGTTGCCCTAGAAAGTGAGGGGGTCACAGTGAGCAGGTTTTCTTGGAGGGTCCATCAGCTCAGTTTTTGTAGTGAAGCAGCACTAAACCACTGACAGACTTTCTCGTCTAGCTTGGACATTTCTGTGACGCTATTTGCCGTAGAACGAACGGTAGGATTTGTTTTCCTAGGTTGAAGTCTCCAAAGCGAGTGTCTTCAGGAACTCAACATAATCACTAGCCATGTCATAAGGACCATCTCCCCCAACTGCTCACTTGTTCTAGAAGCTCCCCTCTGGTAAACGCTTCAGGTCAATTCAAACTGAAACTAACACACACCTCAGTAGTTTCTTTCATAGTGCCTGAGCCCTCTCAGACTACTAACTTAGGCCCGACTTCTTTGTGTATTCATGGGATCTGTCAGATACTGTAGGTTCAGGTTTAGGAGTAGGTTTCGGTAGACTTTATTATTCCAAAGGGAAATTTGTTTGCAGCAGGAAAGTACAAAAACATAAAACATTGTTACAGAGATTCAATAGATAAACAGAGACACGACATTTTGACAATCAATATTACTACATAAACACACACTCAAGATCAGCACAAAGAAGAAGAATTACTTTCAACAGTACACACAGTGATAATGCAGAATTAAACATTTAGCAGCATCCCTTTAAGTAACAGAATTTGAAATGCTTCTAGCTCTAGGAGTAAATGAGATCTTAATCCTGTTGCTCTTTACCTTTTGGAAACCGAAATCCGCAGTCTGATGGCATCAGCTAGAATTTCGAGCAAAGAGGATGGTGTCTGTCTGACAGAACTGAGTCAGCTTTCTTTGTAACCCGTTTGCAATACCTTTCAGTGATGGAGGTCTGCTGTGAACCAATCATTTTACTGCAAATTTTTATAATATTCTTAAGATGATTTGTAGTCTTGTTGGTGAGGTTTCCAAACCAATGGATAAAAGCAAATGTGACAATGGATTCAATAAAGGACTTATAAAGAAGGGTCATCCTGGTTTTGTCCACTTTAAAACTGTTGAGTTTCCTAAGAAAGAAAAGTCGTGACTGCCCTTTTTTACACATTAATAATAATAATAATAATTCTTTGCATTTATATAGCTCTTTTCTCACTACTCAAAGCGCTCAGCAATTGCAGGTTAAGGGCCTTGCTTAAGGGCCCAGCAAAGCAGCGTCCCTGTTGGCATTTATGGGATTCGAACCGGCAACCTTCCAATTACAAGTGCAGATCCTTAGCCTAAGTTGTAGAGAGTAGGACTTTATGGACCTTCAGAACCCGACTAGATGTTTTTTTTAGAAGAATTAGCTGGATAGGACTGCCGAGCGTCGTCGGGCTCAATGGCCTGTTCTCGTCTAGATTGCTCTAATGTTCTAATGTTAGTTTGTTATCAATGATTGTGCCCAGATATTTTTTATTGCTGTACCATCTCCACTGTCTCCCCTTTAATTAAAGTTGAGACAGTGGATGGTAGGGATCCCCTGAAATCCACCACCATACCTTGTGTCTTGGAAATATTAAGTCATAAATTAGAGCGATCACAACATTATACAAACCCGTTGACAATCGAGTCTATGGTCGTGTTCCTTGTCATGTAGAAGACTCACAATGACAGAGTTCTCTGCAGAGTTTAGCTTGAAGGTGTGTGCGCGAGTGCAGTGTATGTACATATTTGTGTGTGCACGTTTATACACACTCACACTTCCGCCTGCACATCTCTGTATTGTATAAAAAAAAATCCTTCGAGATGAGACTTATTGGAGACGACTTTTTGGAATCGATTTTTTGCCTCGAGATATTTTCAATTCCCGCCCTCCTCTCAAACATATTCAAACACTCATACAGTCCTCTCACCTCTCATTCGTGTGAATGCTTTTGTGAGATACACTTCCTGTGCTCTCAGCATAAATATTAATGTTTTCCTCACTTTAAGTTCCCAATTAAAGAAGACGTATTATGTCCAAATCTTATTGAAGAATTTCATCACGAAGGGTTATCAACAGAAAAAATGAGTACACGGGCAATCCTAACACCGAGAAACGATGAAGTCAAACGAATCAACAGCAAAAATCGGTTACACGGCAAAGTGGTTAAATGCGTATCAATAGACTATGCTGAAACAGTTGCTGGTGATACATTTATTATATTCATGTAACATTACATACATTTTGTACAGTACCGTGCACAGGTCATACAGTATGCTCCAAACTAATGAAGCAATACATCACTTTACCTGATGTGGAAGAGGCACAACAGATTTTGCAGGTCAATTATAAGATACACAGTATACCTCGGGTGTGCGGTGCAATCGACAGCTCACATATTCATGTACCAAGTGACGGGTATCAGGATTATGTAAACAGGAAAGGGTGGCCATCTGTGGTTCTGTAGGCCATCATTGACGACAGATTAATGATCAGGGACATTCGTGTTGGGTCACCCAGTGGTACTCATGATGCCGTTGTACATAGATAGATAGATACTTTATTAAACCCAAGGGGAAATTCATTGTATTCGCCCCACGACGTTTACACAGTATTTGAAAATTTATTTTGTGTCACGTAACCTAAATGCAAAAAAAAGTGATTCCATTGCAGTTTTGCGAATTACTGCTTTGTCGAATCACCTGAAAGACCACCTCATGCGAGCGTATAAGCTTTTTTGCGAATGTTGAGAGTTTTTTCGAAATCCACGTGTTTCCATTATAGTTTTTTTTTTTTTTTTGGAATTTCAAAATGTGCATTAAGTAGGTTACACAGTGTGGTAAATAATCAAGCTTGGACACACAAAGAGGTTTGGGGCAGCCTCCCGTATACATTGGAACCTGACCCAAAGTAATTTCCCCCATAAGATTGTATGTAAATACAATTAATCCTTTACGGACTGTATGAGCTGTATGTAAATTGTCACACACGTGCGCATGGGAAACAGCTAAAGGGCCTAGACACTTGTAATTCTATGCCAGGCCAGGGGGCGGCAGAGTGTACTGACTATCTCTCTCAGTCCCTGGCAGACCTGTCCCGGGAAATCCCGCCTCTGGACGGCCCCAAGGATGACGTCACTTCCGAACACCAGGATGCCACTCCCACTTCCTGCCACGAAGACGTCATTTCCCTTCTGGGCCTTTAAAACTGCCATCTTGCCTCAGTACAGGCAGTTCTGTTTTGGACTCTGAACGAATTACATCGTGTACTTAAAAAGAGCGATTGTAGCCAAGCATAATATACGGGTGGCTTCCCCAAACCTTTGTGATGTCTCCGACTCATTCCTGTTACAAAATATATATTTTTTTAAAGATTTTTAAGCACAAAAATAGTTAATTATACCATAGAATGCACCGTGTAATAGTAAACTAAATGTTTTCTTACTTCTTCTGGTCACTCACTGGAGCGACCGCTTCCTTCTCCCCCACCAAGTGTCGGCCAAAACACCCCTGCTTGGGCTCTCTCTCTATCTCTCTCTCTCTCTTGCTTGCACTCTCGCTCTCTCGCTGCACAGGGAGAGACTGAATACGTGCGGAAATCATCAGCGCGTATGAACCGGAAGGGAAACTGGCTTGTTCGTCACCTGAGTGTGTGGCCGTGTACAGATGCAAGTTTGGCAAACTTTTTGGTCGTAACCCGATTTGTACGTGTTTCCGAGACGTTCGTGACCCAAGGTACCACCGTACTTGAGAATTGGCTGCAGAATTCAAGAAAAGGTTGAGAAAATGGTCTTTACAGACAAGAGTCCAAAACAGAACTGCACAGGTTAGCAAACATGGCGGATATATAGTGGAATGGCAGGAAGAGAAGGGATCTTGGGACTGGAACCAGAAATGAGGTCATCGGACTGTGACTTCTTGGGAGGTGGAACCAGAAGTAATGTTTCCTGGGGCGGGACTGGAAGTGATGTCTTCTGGGGCGGGACCAGGTAGAATTTCCTGTCTTTGGTCTGCTAAGAGATAAGAGAAAGGATTAATGCACTCTGCCACCCCCTGGTCTGATCGGGAATTACCTTCTTTTGAGCCCTTTAGCTGCCTCCCATGCACACGTGTGTGACAGCGGCTATAATGGCATTTCACATTGCTACTGTTTACACTGGCAACTGTTTCATGACCTGTTCTATCTGGAGGAATGGGCCAAAATTCCAGCAACCTATTGCAAGAAGCTTATAGAAGGCGGCCTAAAATGTTTGGCTCAGGTTAAACAATTTAAAGGCAATTCTACCAAATATGAACAAAGTGACCCACTGGAATTGCGATATGGTCAAGAAGAAGTGAAAGACTCGGAGGTCTGTGAACAATGGTGGAAAAAACGACCTTTGCGCTGCACAAAGGAGACGTCTTAAAACGATATGCTAAATTCATAGTTTGTCAGAATAAAATCTGTGGAGGGCGTATAAAGTGAGTTTTAAAGAATCTACCCTAAGTGGATGGAAACCTTTGACTTCTCTCTAGTAACGTTTTCAAGTACATATTCGGGCATTCCCCATGCTCTACCGGAGCAGTCGAGAGGTCTCTCCAGCGTGTCCTGGGTCTTCTCCCAGTGAGACTGAACCAGAAGTTTTGTCATTTACATTCACAACACATTACCTACCAGGACACCAGACGTGTTCTTTCTGTGGACTTTGTTCAATTTTTTTGTCTAATTAATAATACGATTTTTTTCCAACACTAGGTGGTGGTCTTCGGTTTGTTTTTTTTTTTTCCTTCTTGGCACCGATGAATATTGTCAGAAATGAAAGTAAAATGCAGGCTGCTTTTTCCTTCCTGAATGTGTACCTTTCTGTGAAGAGAGCCAACCGCTCCTACGTGCCATAAATACCAGCAGTGTAAACCAGTAACTTGGATTTAATTATATTTTCAGCCATTAATTTGTTGAGTACTGAAGTTTTAAAGTCAGATTGGTGGCCAGTGCTCCTTCACTTTATTTTGGCAGGTCAGCTTGACCATGACAGCTACGTTTGATGTGGTCATCTATAGACCTAGGGGAATTTATTCAGGATGCAAGATAGCAATCAGAGCCTAAGGTGCGGTTAGTTCAGAGCTGAGGGACCA
This sequence comes from Erpetoichthys calabaricus, assembly GCF_900747795.2. Taxonomy (NCBI): domain Eukaryota; kingdom Metazoa; phylum Chordata; class Cladistia; order Polypteriformes; family Polypteridae; genus Erpetoichthys; species Erpetoichthys calabaricus. Next base: position 13,688,640 of record NC_041396.2, on the reverse strand, counting down.
TTCCTGGTAAGCCTGCATGTTGCTTATTGCCATTCTAAATCTGATTGCACGCATTCTCCATTCCTCCAAGTTGTACTCTTTAGGGTAGATTTGGACAGTGAACTTCTTAGTTCATTTGTGTGCCAACTTTCAATATTCCAGTAGATGAGGGGCTACTCCTTCATTTCAGTGTGTCCTGTATGGCCTGCCTTGATTTCACACACTTAGCCATTCTCATTGTTTGACAAGCTCTCAAAGCCGCTGTTTTACAACTTTGGTGCGGTTGGGGCATATCACCTGTGACCAAGGCGCTATACCAGCGTTTGACCCGGCACAGACACACACGGGAGGCACACTAATAAAAACAAAAGTGCTTTTATTTTTCTATTCTTCTGCCTGTGGGCAACGCCTTCCCTGTTCCCACAAGCACAACACAGTCCCACAAGCACAATATCACAATCGCCACAATTATTCCTCTCTTTTCTCCTCCATTCCTCTCCGGCAACCTTCCGACTCTGGCTACCGGAGTGGTGGCTGTTGGCTCCTTTTGATAGCCCACCCGGAAGTGTTCCTGGTGTTTAATGACCCATTTCCGGCTGCACTTCCGGGTGTGGCGGAAGAACCGCCCACATGGGCTCAGGAACCACTACAGCACCCCAGGTTCCCAACATTGTCGTAGAGAACTCCATCTCCCATGGAGCCCTGCGGGAATCCGGAGCAACACTGCCACCCAGGGGGGCTGCCATCTAGTGCCACGGGGAGATACTGTTCGGTCCGTGCCTGTTCCCCGGCCGTTCAACACACACCTTAAAAGATCAAGCTGAGAAAAAAGAAATGGAACAGACGTGTCAGCCCCCTTTTGGCCTTGTTGTTCTTATTTTATCCAGCTTTCAAATGCAAATGTACAGTATGGCCTCTGATGACACTCAAATCTATCGGCCACTGAAATTAAGAATGAGATGATGCAGTCTCCCTCTCTATGAGTGCGGAGCGGTGCAGTCGGAAGGTTGCCAGTTTGAATCCTGTAAAGACGCCAGAAGTGAGTCTACTCCATTGGGCCCTTGAGCAAGACCCTTAACCTGCAATCGCTTCATCCTGGGTGTGATGTTAACTGGCATTCAGGCCCTCAAGCAGATCCACCGACTTAAATTGAAAACTTGGGGGTTGGTGGCAGGATTGGCACTCCAGCCAATGTAAAAAACCTCACACTGTTCCAGCATGGTGCTGAGATGTCACCCGCTGCACTCGGGTTCCAATCCAGGTGGCTCACCGTGTGGTAGATACTGCAATGCGCTATCAGCTCATGCTCCCAACCTGCTCCTCCTCCTCTATGCGTTTTTAAATAATATTAAAAACTAGATGGCATTGAACTTTCTTTCTTAAACTCAAGGACTAATTAAACTGAGAGTGTGATGTTCGGACACCTGGACATTATGAGGGTCTTTGGTGTGATTTTTGACAGCTCATACAAATTTGTGGTTCAATATATGTATTGTTTTTTTCCAGCTGAGACCTTTGGCAAAGGTAAAGGCCTTTATTTCCTTTAGTGATTTTTGAGAAGGCCATTAATGCTTTTATGACATCACGCTTAAACTATTGACAACTCTCTCTGTATGTGGGCACCGATCAGTCCTCGTTACGACACATGCAACTAGTCCAGAACGCTGTTGCCCACCTATATACACATTCTGACCACCTCTTACATTTACTTACTTGGCCAACGTCTTTATCCAAAGTGACTTACAACATTTCAGATACAATTGTTACATTTCTTTTTAATTTTTTTTCCAGTTGCAGCACAAGTTGGTGAAGTGACGGTGGTGGGATTTGAACCCCACAACCTCAGGGTTTGAAGTTCAAAGCCTTAACCAGTGCGCCACACTGCCTCCCATCTTACCAGTCCGCTGCAGAATTGATTTAAAAATCTTATTTCTTGTTTTCAAATGTTTAAATTGAATGGCCCCCTCTTAATCTTTTGGAACTCCTTCACATTTACATGCCATCGATAACGCTGCGGTCCACTAGCCTGACGCTCTTAATTTAGGTCTACTGTGACATTAGTTACTTTTAGGTTGTCATCAATGGACAAACAGTGGAGAGACGCGATCAAGTAGGCTAATTGGATATAAAGTTATATGTTATATATCATTAGGTTATCTTTTTGCTGCCATTTGACCCATTTAGAGGTTAAATGTTACAGTTGTATATGTTAGATCATGTTTTTTTTGAGTATATTTTTATACATGGTTTGTCATGATTGTGGTTTTCTTGTGTGTATTGTAGCCATAAGGGGGCGCCACAGATCCCCCTAACCTCAGACAAAGTAATGCCCCACAAAATTCCAGTTTCAGATAAAGGGGTTTTATTTGCATCCAACACCTTTTTTTTACACAAACACCAGCCACAATATACAAATATAAAACTACCCTTGTGTCTCCAGTTGAGTGTTGCCCGCTGCCTCCCGACTCTGACTCAATTAAGTGAGGGGACAGGCTGTCTTTTATATTTCACCTGGAAACTGATTGCGGTGTCATGACCAGGTCATCTGGAGCATTTACAGTTCAAATGAACACCGGGGCAGTTCTCCCCCCGGCAGGACCCTTTGGCAGACTTTAATACCCATGGCACCCTGTGGGTGTCTGAATGGAGTGCAGGAACACTGCCACCTGTTGTTTGGAGGAATGAACTTCTCCGTTTACATTATGGAATCCTGGCTGGGCAAGAATCCCTCCCTTTATCCTAGCCAGGATGCCTATCCTTCCTTCATGGCACCTACTGAGTGTGTATATATATATATATATATATATATCTTTGCATTTATTTGACAGTAAACTATTTCAACCATTCTATGATCTGCTCTTCACAAACTGAGGGCACCGTGGCGGACGTTAGCAGATCGCTGGCCAACCACAAGCGTTACCTGGTAGGTAACCACCCATACAATCAGATTGTGACACAGACTTCGAATGCCGTGAATGTAATTACCCCGATCTACATGCTGTCAAATAAACGAACCACACGCCGTGGCGCAACGTTAGGGGCATCGCCTCTGACGCTGACGTCCAAGGTTCGATTCCCGAGAGGGAGTGCAGTGGAGTGTGTACACCTGATGAGCCCAGAATGAGGGCGAAACACGTGTCGTGTACTCTTTGCATTTATTTGACAGTAAACTATTTCAACCATTCTATGATCTGCTCTTCACAAACTGAGGGCACCGTGGCGGACGTTAGCAGATCGCTGGCCAACCACAAGCGTTACCGGGTAGGTAACCACCCATACAATCAGATTGTGACACAGACTTCGAATGCCGTGAAAATATATATATATATATATATATATATATATATATATATATATATATATATATATATATATATATATATATATATATATAATGTATATGTGTATATACAGTGCATCCGGTATTCACAGCTCATCACTTTTTCCACATTTTATTATGTTACAGCCTTATTCCAAAATGGATTAAATTCATTTTTTTCCTCAGAATTCTACACACAACACCCCATAATGACAACGTTAAAAACGTTTGAGGTTTTTGCAAATTTATTAAAAATAAAAAAAAATGAGAAATCCCATGTACATAAGTATTCACAGCCTTTGCCATGAAGCTCAAAATTGAGCTTGAAAATGAATTTAATCCATTTTGGAATAAGGCTGTAACATAACAAAATGTGGAAAAAGTGATGCTCTGTGAATACTTTCCGGATGCAACGTATTTAATATGCTAATGTATTTTCCATGTTGATTGAAGGAAGGCAACATACACGTCATTTAACCACAGAACTACTGACTATGAAGCTGACTCTCTACTGTATTGGCCAGTTTAAACAAAAGACAAGGACCCCTGAACCTCCATCAGGCCATCGCACACACCTCCACCTACATCAATAAACATGAACTCAAATGAACTTGTTAAACACATTACATCTGAAATAAAATGAAAACACATTTTGTAATGTACCATAATCCAGATTACAATATGTGAATGTCAGGTTGTATAATAGGTCAGCTGCACTTCACACTAGTAGTAACACAACTATGCACTAGGCTTTATTCTTATATCAAACAAGTAGTTAATTAGGACTATTGTTTGTGAAATGGGACATTTCAACTAGCTGTATGTTTTTTTTTCATTACAATTTAAATTTATTAAGAGGACAAACATTCGAAAAAGTCATTTTATTTATTAGAGAGAAAGAAACGATATTCACTCACAGGCAGTTACAGGGCTTTGGAGTCGGAGTCGTTGTCCCGACTCCAGGTGCCCAAAATTGACTCTGATTCCACAGCCCTGTAACTGCCCTTGAGTGAATATCTTTTCTTTCTCTCTAATAAATAAAATGACTTTTTCGAATGTTTGTCCATGCTCTTTCTTCTTCGCTTTGTCGTTGACATGTCATCTAGAACGTACAAAATTATTGTCCTGATAAAATTTGTAAGAGCTGAGCGTGCAGGAAGTATGTCTGACAAAAACATTCACATGACTGAGGTTAGATGATGGTGGTCTTGTTTGAAAATAGTTGTAAGTGGGGCGTGACTTGAAAGAATCTCATGTTAAAAGTCTCCGTCTCACAGAACTTCATACCACGCCAATATTTTTGGAACCTTTTAATTTTTGCTGGCTACATGAATTAGACGATCTGCAAGTCTCCGACTTAAAGTTTAAATCCGAACAATATATTCGATCTCTTTTTGCTGTTCTGTTATTTCACAGAGTAATAATTTCTGTTTGTTTGCGCTAATGCGATCTTTCCTATCTTTTTTTTTTTGAGACTTTCGAATTTTCGTACTTCCATTATCTCTGACCTGCTCTTCATGTGTATCACGCCAATGTTTTAGGAATCTTTTAATTCTCGCGGATACGCCTCTTCATCTTGAAGAAACACATTTTTTTTTTCCCTGATGGCAACACGAATCAGATGATCTACAAGTCTCTGACTTAGTTTAAATCTGAACAATATATTCAATCTTTTTTCCCTGTTCCGTTATTTCACAGAGTAATAATTTCCGTTTGTTTGCGATAATGCAATCTTTACTATCCTTTTTTTTTTTCGACTTTCGAATTTTCGTACTTCCATTATCTCTAACCTGCTCTGCCTGTGTATCGCGCCAACGTTTTTGAATTCTTTACAACGTTCTACTTTGTCATCTACTCTTTATTCTTTACTAGCAAAATACCCGCGCTTCGCAGCGGAGAAGTAGTGTGTTAAAGAGGTTATGTAAACATATATATATACATATACATATATATATATATATATATATATATATATATATATATATATATATATATATACATATCTACATATACACATATCTACATATATACATATTCGGTGACTAAGTGCGTTGTAACACGGGCTGTGATTGTTACATGGGAGGGAGATGACAAATCACAGCTTTCCGCTTTCTAATCGGGCCTGTGATTGGTGCTTTGACTGATGCCTAGATCCTACAGTATCTCCCCTTAGGAGAGGCGTTAGGCAAGTGTCATTGAATAGCGGCACTGCAAGTTTAGTTTCTTTTCAATAAAGTCAGGTGTTAGGCAAGTGTCATTGAATAGCGGCGCATCATTGAATAGCGGCGCTGCAAGTTTAGTTTCTTTTCAATAAAGTCAGGCGTTAGGCAAGTGTCATTGAATAGCGGCACTGCAAGTTTAGTTTCTTTTCAATAAAGTCAGGTGTTAGGCAAGTGTCATTGAATAGCGGCGCATCATTGAATAGCGGCACTGCAAGTTTAGTTTCTTTTCAATAAAGTCAGGCGTTAGGCAAGTGTCATTGAATAGCGGCGCATCATTGAATAGCGGCACTGCAAGTTTAGTTTCTTTTCAATAAAGTCAGGTGTTAGGCAAGTGTCATTGAATAGCGGCGCATCATTGAATAGCGGCGCTGCAAGTTTAGTTTCTTTTCAATAAAGTCAGGCGTTAGGCAAGTGTCATTGAATAGCGGCACTGCAAGTTTAGTTTCTTTTCAATAAAGTCAGGTGTTAGGCAAGTGTCATTGAATAGCGGCGCATCATTGAATAGTGGCGCTGCAAGTTTAGTTTCTTTTCAATAAAATCAGGCGTTAGGCAAGTGTCATTGAATAGCGGCACTGCAAGTTTAGTTTCTTTTCAATAAAGTCAGGTGTTAGGCAAGTGTAATTGAATAACGGCGCGTCATTGAATAGCGGCGCTGCAAGTTTAGTTTCTTTTCAGTAAAGTCAGGTGTTAGGCAAGTGTCATTGAATAGCGGCGCATCATTGAATAGCGGCGCTGCAAGTTTAGTTTCTTTTCAATAAAGTCAGGTGTTAGGCAAGTGTAATTGAATAGCAGCGCGTCATTGAATAGCAGCGCTGCAAGTTTAGTTTCTTTTCAATAAAGTCAGGCGTTAGGCAAGTGTCATTGAATAGCGGCACTGCAAGTTTAGTTTCTTTTCAATAAAGTCAGGTGTTAGGCAAGTGTAATTGAATAGCGGCGCGTCATTGAATAGCGGCGCTGCAAGTTTAGTTTCTTTTCAATAAAGTCATGTGTTAGGCAAGTGTAATTGAATAGCGGCGCGTCATTGAATAGCGGCGCTGCAAGTTTAGTTTCTTTTCAATAAAGTCAGGTGTTAGGCAAGTGTAATTGAATAGCGGCGCGTCATTGAATAGCGGCGCTGCAAGTTTAGTTTCTTTTCAATAAAGTCATGTGTTAGGCAAGTGTAATTGAATAGCGGCGCATCATTGAATAGCAGCGCTGCAAGTTTAGTTTCTTTTCAATAAAATCAGGCGTTAGGCAAGTGTCATTGAATAGCGGCACTGCAAGTTTAGTTTCTTTTCAATAAAGTCAGGTGTTAGGCAAGTGTAATTGAATAACGGCGCGTCATTGAATAGCGGCGCTGCAAGTTTAGTTTCTTTTCAGTAAAGTCAGGTGTTAGGCAAGTGTCATTGAATAGCGGCGCATCATTGAATAGCGGCGCTGCAAGTTTAGTTTCTTTTCAATAAAGTCAGGTGTTAGGCAAGTGTAATTGAATAGCAGCGCGTCATTGAATAGCAGCGCTGCAAGTTTAGTTTCTTTTCAATAAAGTCAGGCGTTAGGCAAGTGTCATTGAATAGCGGCACTGCAAGTTTAGTTTCTTTTCAATAAAGTCAGGTGTTAGGCAAGTGTAATTGAATAGCGGCGCGTCATTGAATAGCGGCGCTGCAAGTTTAGTTTCTTTTCAATAAAGTCATGTGTTAGGCAAGTGTAATTGAATAGCGGCGCGTCATTGAATAGCGGCGCTGCAAGTTTAGTTTCTTTTCAATAAAGTCAGGTGTTAGGCAAGTGTAATTGAATAGCGGCGCGTCATTGAATAGCGGCGCTGCAAGTTTAGTTTCTTTTCAATAAAGTCATGTGTTAGGCAAGTGTAATTGAATAGCGGCGCATCATTGAATAGCAGCGCTGCAAGTTTAGTTTCTTTTCAATAAAGTCAGGCGTTAGGCAAGTGTCATTGAATAGCGGCACTGCAAGTTTAGTTTCTTTTCAATAAAGTCAGGCGTTAGGCAAGTGTCATTGAATAGCGGCGCTGCAAGTTTAGTTTCTTTTCAATAAAGTCAGACGTTAGGCAAGTGTCATTGAATAGCAGCACTGCAAGTTTAGTTTCTTTTCAATAAAGTCAGGCGTATGGTTGTACAGGAGAAAAATGGCAATCTTTTGTAGGTCTATGAACTTAATTTATGCCTGTATGCGTCAGTTGCTTCATATTCTTTTCGTACCTTATCAATTGTGTAATGTTTTTGAACAGGTTTGATTCATCGAAGTGATCACTCGTGCTGTGTTCAGTCAGTCACTCGCTTGCTTCTTATTGTTTCGCTGCCTTCTCAATTGTGTAATGAATGTTTTCTTCAGCGCTCTTTGTGGCTGTTCCTTGTTTTCAGTTCACGTGATTACGTAGGAGGCGTGATGACACGATACGCGACTCCGCCTCCCACAGCCATCGAGCTGCACTCCATTACAGTATATGGACAAAAAAGAGGTTCCAGTTATGACCGTTACGCTTTGAATTTTGAAATGAAACCTGCCTAACTTTTGTAAGTAAGCTGTAAGGAATGAGCCTGCCAAATTTCAGCCTTCCACCTACACAGGAAGTTGGAGAGTTAGTGATGAGTGAGTGAGTGAGTAAGGGCTTTGCCTTTTATTAGTATAGATTTCCGGCCCCAGGCGTAGACTCATCTCACGGGATGTACAAGTGTCTCTCCGAGAAAAATCACATCTTGTCTCCTTCCAAGATTTTTTTTTATAATAGAGAGATTATTCATAGTACTAGGGTGTTGTACCATGTTAGGCATTATTATTGTAGTGAGAAATCAAGCAAAATGACCCCTTTTATTGGCTAACTTGATAGGTTACAATTTGTAGGCTTTCATGATTCCATCTTGCCCGAAGAAGGAGCCTGAGTTGCCTCGAAAGCTTGCATATTGTAATCTTTTTAGTTAGCCAATAAAAGGGGTCATTTTGCTTGACTTCTCATTATTCATTAAAGTGAAATTTCTAATCCGCTTAACTATGGAAAGAAAATGACACCTCATATAAAAGTTGATTAAAGTATGTAGGACAATAGTAATAATTGGAGAAATGTTCAAATTGTAAGAGATAGTTATTTCTTTTTTGGAAGATATGGAAGAAGATGATCCGCTGTGGCAACCCCTAACGGGAGCAGCCGAAAGTAGAAGAAGAAGTTATTTCTTTTTTGTAATCATTTAACGAATCTATGCAATTTAATTGAATTAAATTAATTCTTATTAATTGTCCAGGTGGAGACTTTGCTGAATTGACGTCCTACCAGATGTTACAGTCTGGCCTGAGCTCTGCCCATTTAGACTCTTTTGGCTCTCTGGATTGCCATTTTGGGATGTGTTGTTGCCTTGGCTCAGTCATTGTTACGGTTTGAGCTCCCGTTGCCACTTAAGACAGTATGTAAGTGAGGTTACTATCACCACCCCCCACCCTTATAAAATATAGGTGTGTTCATGAAGAGCAATTACACCTCAGTCACTTATTAAGAGGTGGGGTTTCAATTCATCAAAGAGGCGCGCGCAGTATGTCAGCCCGTTGCTCAAGCATTGCCTTGTGCTGCAGGATTTCTGGCGTGCTCAGTCTTGCCATTTAATATTTGCGTTGGCTTCTAACTTCAGGCTCTCTGTTCTGTGTTCCAAAGCCTTTGGCCTCGTTGGCTTCAGCAGTTTCAGTTCATGTTATGGATTGTCCTTTCATGTTGATAATTGTTTAATAATTCTTTGCATTTATATAGCGCTTTTCTCACTGCTCAAAGCGCTCAGCAATTGCAGGTTAAGGGCCTTGCTCAAGGGCCCAACAGAGCAGAGTCCCTAATGGCATTTACGGGATTTGAACCGGCAACCTTCCGATTGCCAGTGCAGATCCCTAGCCTCAGAGCCACCGGAGACGCCGCCTGTTTATGTTGGGTTTACTAAATCTTTGATTGGAACATTCCTATTTCTTTTTTTCCTCCGTTTTCTAAGATGTGCTATTTGCTTTCAAGATTTACCCTCCCATTAGAATCGGCGAAAATCAGGCACAGTCAAGTGAAAAAGTAAGTGCACCCCATCAGAGGTTTTTCTTTTTGAATACACCAAGGTCTTGATCTTTACGTAAACAGCATCTGGAGACTGACAGCAACTACAACTAAATACAGAGCCCACCATAATGTTTGGGACAAAAACTTTTTTCTTTGATTTCCCCCTCCACTCCAAAGTTTAAAATTGCAAATCAAACAATTCAGACGTCGTGATTAAAGAGCACATTGTAGACTTTCATTTTAGGGGACTTGTAGACATTTTGGTCACACAACACGTTTTCTACACGGCCCGCCCATTTCAGGGCCATAATGTTTGGTTTGTTAAAGCCGTTGTCATATTTAGTTCTCTCTAACATATCCCAGCATACAGTTAGACTGTGATTCATAGACATAACCAGTGTGCTGAGGGTCTTCACTGGTGATGCTCTGCCAGGCCTCTAATACAGCCATCTTCAGCTCCTGCTTCAGTTTTCTCTTCAGCATATGGAAGGCCTGCTCAGTTGGATTTAAATCAGGTGACTGGTTTGGCTATTCAGGAATTTTCCGTTTGTTTAGCTTTAATAAACTCCTGTGTGTCCTCAGTTTGGCTCTTTATCTTGTTGTGAGATGAGGCGCCGTCCAGTGTGTTTGGAGTGTCTTTACTGGAACTCGAGCAGATCAGATGTTTCTCTATACCTCAGAATCCATTGTGTCATCAGCAGTTCCGTCATCAGTGAAGAGAAGTGTGCCAGGACCTGTGGCAACCATACATGTACAAGACATAACACCCCCAGTGTCACCATGTTTAACAGAGGAGGTGGTCTGCTTTGGATCTCAGGCAGTTCCTTGTCGTCTCCACACTTTGCTCTCGCCATCACTCTGATGAGGTCCATCTTTGTCCCGTCTGTCCACAAGACCTTTTCCCAGAATTCTCCAGGCTCTTTGAAGTCCTTTTTCCCAAACTGTCATCTGTCCATCCTGTTTTTGTGGTTTGCATCTTGCAGTGTGTCCTCTGTGTTTCTGTTCATGAAGTCTTCTGCTGATAGTCGTCTCTGACACACACACACACACACACATTGGCCCCCTGAAGACTGTTTCTGATCTGTCACACAGGTATTTGTTGCTTTTTCTTGACCTTAGTGAAGATTCTTCTGTCATCAGCAGTGGGGGTCTTCTTTGGCCTACCAGTGCCTTTGTGATCACTGAGCCCACCAGTGTGTTCGTTCTTCTTTATGATATTCCAGATAGTTGATTTTGGTCTTAATGATGTCTCCAATGGTTTGATTCTTGTTTTACAGCCTCATGATGGCTTCTTTCACCTTTATTGGCTCAGCTGTTGTCTATTTGTTGATCAATGACCATTACAAACTTCAAAGTTGTAAAAGCAAGCTGAGGTATATTATGAAGCAATGAAACTCACCTGAGGAATCACAGACACCTGTGATGCCAATTGAGCTGAAAATGGCTGCATGAGAGGCCTGGCAGAGCATCAACGGAGAAGACCCTCAGCACCTGCTGATGTTTATGAATCACAGACTTCAAGCAGTCATTGCATGCGAGGGATACGCGACAAAGTCTTAAGTATGATGACTCCTTTAATAGACCTGCCATTGCTGTGTCCAAACATTAGGGTTTGCTGAAATGGGGTGTTTGGGTGGGGCAGTGTAGAAAACATGTTGTGTAGATCCCCTTAAATGAATGTCTGCAGTGTGCGCTTTAATCACGATGTCTGATTTGTTAGATTTGCAACTTTAAACTGTGGAGCAGAGGGGGAAATCAAGGAGAAAATTGTCTTTGCCCCAACGTTGCAGAGAGCGCTGTATGTTTCTGTGGCACATTTTCATACTTAAGCTCAAAGTGTTGTACAAATTGTCAAAGAAATAGATGCAAGAAATGAAAACCAAGCTAAAACTAGTTAAGATTAAAAATGAATATATAATAAATCAAAAATTAATCAATACAGATATGCATAAAACAGATGTACATTTACAACATCGCTGCATAGTCCTTGTATATAATATCGTTTTTAAATCCCAATAGTTAAGTCTGATGACGAGGTCAGATGGCTGGGATGGCAGATAAACCAAAAAACAACTCTTGATAAACTGGAGGCAGAAACATAATCTGCAGGAGCTCCAAGGCCATAAGACTGGCCAGCCCTCACTAGGCATTCATGCACCTGTGCTGTTCCTTATGTGACCGACAGGGGGCGCCACAGAGCTCCAAACCCCAAATATATCTCTATTATAATAAACCAATCTTGGGAAGAGAGACAAGATGTGACTTTCTCAGAGAGACGCTTTCACGTCTCGTGAGACGAGACTTTGTGCCAAGAGATGTAACCACGCCCGGGGCTGGAAATAAAAGACAAAGAGTAGATGACAAAGTAGTACGTCATAAAGAATTCAAAAACATTGGAGCGATACAAATGCAGAGCTGGTTAGAGGTAATGAAAGTACAGTGGTACCTCGGTATACGTCCTTAATCCGTTCCAGGTATACCAAACAGGACTTACACCAAACAAATTTTTCCCATATGAAATAAAGGGAAAATGATTAATCTGTTCCCATGAAAAAAAATCCTATTGTTATTGGCATATTATACATTGATGGGGTTGTATAAAATAATTTAAACACTGCTTAATACTAAAATACATAAATACAAAAGCAATTAGGTGAAATAAATGAAAATTTAACCTCACTTTACCTTGCTGAGAAGAGTCGAGTGCCTACTAGGATGGTGCTGAGGAGGAGGAGATGTTATTGTTTGGAAGGAGAGTCCCCTTCCAATAAAACTTCAGGAATCTGAAATTCTGGTGTTTTTTTCTCTTTCTCTCCCAAACTCTGTAACAAAATCATTGGCGCCATATTTATCAGCACTGGCTCCCTCGCCATGCCTCACAACACTGGGAATGCCAGTCCTCCTCTTAAAATGATCAAACCAACCATGGCTGGCTTTAAACATTTCACTTTCTTGGCTCGTTCCTGCCTTGTTTTTCAAAAGATCGGAATGCATCAGTTTTGCTTTTTTTCGCAAATCTATGCCACCGATATACTATTGCCACTGTTTTTCTGTTATTCGCGCGAAAAAACACAATCACTTGAAAGTTCACCGAGAGTTATAGCGCGGGTTGTTCACTGAATGCTAGCAACTGGCGTACTGACGCTCGTGGGAAGTCGTGGCTTTGTCTCGAGAGAGAGGTAAACAAGGCTAGCGCGCAAGTCGTATTCCAAACAAAAGTTGTATACCAAGCAAAATATTTTGCGTCCAAACAGGACGTATACCAAGTTGGACTTATTCCAAAGCGGACGCATACCGAGGTACCACTGTACTAAAATTCGAAAATCTCAAGAAAATGATAGTAAAGATCACAGCGCAAACAAATGGAAATTAGTACTCAGTGAAATAACGGAACAGCGAAAAGAGATCGCACGAGATGTAGATCATGCGGTACAGCAGCAGCAATCCAGCAACTGATCGAGCAAAGAGGAGGTAAAAAAAAAACCAAACTGTTTCCCATCGTATCACCGTTTAAGAGGGGGTTTCAGAGGAGCGACCGCGTCTCCTTGCAGTGCGTTCAGCCCCCCCCTTCACAACGGCGTGTAGCGCAGGCCATGGTGTGGAGGGGGAGTTGGCAAGCGAAGCAAGCAGGCCTAGTGAATACACAAAAAAGTTCTGGGTTCAAAACATAGGGATTTAATATAAAGCAATGGCTTCCAATGACAATTATAATTATTCTTCTCTTCTCTGCACCACACTGCTACTCCTCCGAGGTGAGTGTTGCCCGTCTCCTCTCTCGGCTCCGATTCACTTGGACAAGGCAGTGTGGCTCATTTTATTGCAGACCCAGACGTTCTTCCAGTGTCCTGAAATTGGGGCTCAGGAGCACTTCTGGGTACATTTGAAGTCCCGCAAATTAGGGCTCTCTAGTCTTTTCAGAGACCCAGAAGGGCTGACCCAAAGACCTACAACTCCCATGATGCCCTGTGGATATCTGCATGGGTACCATAGTCCTGGAACTCTGCCACCAGACATATTGTGGGGGTGGGGGTACAATAACCTGAATATATTGCCTTCTCCTGTTGTTCCACAATATTGGCAACCCAGCCAGGTAAGGATCCCAAGTCAATTCCAGCTGTGACGTCGGTCCCAGCGTTTCGTCCCTCACACGTTTTTTTTTTTTTTTTTTAGTAAAGTAGTTCTAATAGTGACTACAACAAGAGAAGTAAAGCAAGAACAGCACAGCAGGAAGGTAAAACATTAGAATGGTAGCATTAAAGAGAAGGACCATCCAGCGAAGTCCACGTGCAGTTTTACAGACAGCCTCCAGTCTTTTATCCATCGCAAGCAGCAGCAAATGGATCGGCCACTATGGAGAACTGGAAAAAAAGAAAACACCTTAGTCACTGATAAACAGCCTTTATGTACGGATATGTTTAAATGAAGATCAAATCTTGATACGTTGCATATGTGAAAAAAGACAAAGAAATTTTGCACATTACAGTAACAACAACAACAACATTTATTTCTCGAGCACGTTTTCATACAAATGATGGAGCTCAAAGTGCTTTACAGGATGAAGTAAGAGAAAAAAGACAAAATTTAAAAATAAAATTGGGCAATACTAATTAACATAGAATAAAAAGTAAGGTCTGATGGCCAGGGAGGGCTGGAGAAAAAAAAAAAATCTGCAGGGGATCCGAGGCCACGAGACCACCCAGCCCCCTCTAGGCATTCTACCTGACATCAATGACTTCAATCAGTCCTCATGGTATTCAGGGTTCTCATGGAAGAATTAGATGATGATGGTCATGTGGACCTCTGGCCTTCAATCCATCAATGGAGGCACTGCATGGTGCCCTGAAAAGGTGGTGGGGGCACATATTGGCACCACAGAAAAAACAGAAAAAGAACAGCAGAGAAAGTAGAGGTTAGTATGGGTTGCAGAGTCCTGATAAAAATGATAATTCAGTGCATATACAGAATATCAGAGTTACACTAAAATGAAGCTATGAGAAAGCCATGTTAAAGTAATGAGTTTTTAGTTTCAGTTTTTTAAACAGCTCCACCGTATCAGCCTGGTGAATTTCTATCGGTCAGCTATTCCAGTTTTTAGGTGCCTAACAGCAGAAGGCCGCCCGCCTCACCACTTCTTTTAAGTTTAGCTCCTCAGCAGACCCTCATTTGAAGATCTAAGGTTACGATTTGGAGTGTAAGGTGACAGATATTCTGAAAGACAGGATGGAGCAGATTATTGAAGGCTTTGTAAGTATTTTAAAGTCAATTCTAAATGGCACCGGTAACCAGTGTAACGACGCTCAGACTGGTGTGATATGCTTGGATCTTCTTTTCCTAGTTAAGATTCTAGCAGCTGCATTCTGCACTCGTCATAACTGATTGATGTCTTTGTTGGGTGGTCCTGAGAGGAGTGCGTTACAGTAATCTGGTCGACTAAAAACAAAAGAGTGAACTCATTTCTCAGCACCTTGCAAAGTTATAAGGGATCTAACGTTTGCTATATTTCTTAAGTGAATGCATGCTGTCCTAGTAATCTGATTAATATTTGATTTAATTACTTAAATGAGACGCTGGGGCCTTTTGGCACGATGACCTAACCACATGAGCATCAAATGAACTGAATAATCTCCTTTTGTTTGTGAAACTGGCGGCACGGTGGCGCAGTGGGTAGCGCTGCTGCCTCGCAGTTGGGGGACCTGGGTTCTCTTCCCAGGTCCTCCCTGCGTGGAGTTTGCATGTTCTCCCCGTGTCTGCGTGGGTTTCCTCCAGGTGCTCCGGTTTCCTCCCACAGTCCAAAGACATGCAGGTTAGGTGGATTGGTGATTCTAAATTGGCCCTAGTGTGTGCTTGATGTGTTTGTGTGTGTCCTGCGGTGGATTGGCACCCTGCCCAGGATTGTTTCCTGCCTTGTGCCCTGTGTTGGCTGGGATTGGCACCAGCAGACCCCCGTGACCCTGTGTTTGGATTCAGCGGGTTGGAAAATGGATGGATGGATGTTTGTGAAACTTATTTTCTTTAATTCTCTTGTTCAAGTCAGAAGTACTTGTTTTTTTTTTCCTCCGTGTTTCTTTAGTCGGTGCGACATTTTATGTACAAAGGTGCATCAGATCGGACTGCAGGGAATTTCTGTATTGCTGACAGTGACGGCCTTGTGTCTACACGTTGCTATGTAATTAATGTGAATTGTGACGCTGTTTTCACTCTGGCTGCTAGGTAGTTTCTGTAACTGAGGCTAAACGTGCCATAAGTGACATGAACTTCTAACTCATTATTGGTAGTTTCTAGGAAAGAAGAGATGGCTAGAAAAATACACATAGTTAGTTAGAAACACCAGAAAGAATAATGGCTATATGTACATCTTCAGTTCCTGAACTTCAGACTGGTCTCTCATATCTTTGTGATTTAACTCCAGGTCTGTCCTGGTCAGTGAAAAAGATGGATAGAGAGATTGAATGAAATGAATGAACAAACAAACTTCATTAGTCCCAAGGAAATGTTTTCTTTTTTAGAGAAGCTCAAGAAATTAGACATACTGTGTATAAATGAAAGACCAGTGTGTGTGTACAGTGCATCTGGAAAGTATTCACAGCGCATCACTTTTTCCACATTTTGTTATGTTACAGCCTTATTCCAAAGTGGATTAAATTAATTTTTTTTCCTCAGAATTCTACACACAACACCCCATAATGACAATGTGAAAAAAGTTTACTTGAGGTTTTTGCAAATTTTTTAAAAATAAAAAAAATTGAGAAAGCACATGTACATAAGTATTCACAGCCTTTGCCATGAAGCTCTGAGCTCTGGTGCATCCTGTTTCCCCTGATCATCCTTGAGATGTTTCTGCAGCTTCATTGGAGTCCACCTGTGGTAAATTCAGTTGACTGGACATGATTTGGAAAGGCACACACCTGTCTATAGAAGGCCCCACAGTTGACAGTTCATGTCAGAGCACAAACCAAGTATGAAGTCAAAGGAATTGTCTGTAGACCTCCGAGACAGGATTGTCTCGAGGCACAAATCTGGGGACGGTTACAGAAAAATTTCTGCTGCTTTGAAGGTCCCAATGAGCACAGTGGCCTCCATCATCTGTAAGTGGAAGAAGTTCAAAACCACCAGGACTCTTCCTAGAGCTGGCTGGCCATCTAAACTGAGTGATCGGGGTAGAAGGGAGTTAGTCAGGGAGGTGACCAAGAACCCGATGGTCACTCTGTCAGAGCTCCAGAGGTCCTCTGTGGAGAGAGAACCTTCCAGAAGGACAACTATCTCTGCAGCAATCCACCAATCACGCCTGTATGGTAGAGTGGCCAGACGGAAGCCACTCCTTAGTAAAAGGCACATGGCAGCCCGCCTGGAGTTTGCCAAAAGGCACCTGAAGGACTCTCAGACCATGAGAAAGGAAATTCTCTGGTCTGATGAGACAAAGATTGAACTCTTTGGTTTGAATGCCAGGTGTCACATTTGGGGGAAAACCTGGCACCATCCCTACAGTGAAGCATGGTGGTGGCAGCATCATGCTGTGGGGATGTTTTTCAGCGGCAGGAACTGGGAGACTAGTCAGGATAAAGGGAAAGATGACTGCAGCAATGTACAGAGACATCCTGGATGAAAACCTGCTCCAGAGCGCTCTTGACCTCAGACTGGGGCAACGGTTCATCTTTCAGCAGGACAACGACCCTAAGCACACAGCCAAGATATCAAAGGAGTGGCTTCAGGACAACTCTGTGAATATCCTTGAGTGGCCCAGCCAGAGCCCAGACTTGAATCCGATTGAACATCTCTGGAGAGATCTTAAAATGGCTGTGCACCGACGCTTCCCATCCAACCTGATGGAGCTTGAGAGGTGCTGCAAAGAGGAATGGGCGAAACTGGCCAAGGATAGGTGTGCCAAGCTTGTGGCATCATATTCAACAAGACTTGAGGCTGTAATTGCTGCCAAAGGTGCATCGACAAAGTATTGAGCAAAGGCTGTGAATACTTATGTACATGGGATTTCTCAGTTTTTTATTTTTAATAAATTTGCAAAAACCTCAAGTAAACGTTTTTTACGTTGTCATTATGGGGTGTTGTGTGTAGAATTCTGAGGAAAAAATGAATTTAATCCATTTTGGAATAAGGCTGTAACATAACAAAATGTGGAGAAAGTGATGCGCTGTGAATACTTTCCGGATGCACTGTATGTGTGTGTGTATATGTAGTAGTCTGGTCTGCTTATGCTCAACCACAGCCACTAGATGGCGCATACATGTGCACATTTATGCCAGGTTTATATACTTCACGCGACATGACGCATGCTCCAGCGGACGCTCCTGCTACGCCAGTGTATGTGTGTGTCTTCTATTCACCTTGCGATGAGCTGACGCCTCCTCCAGGGATTGTTTCTGCCTCGTGCCCAGATGCTTGCTGGAATGGGTGCATCCCTGGATTGATGGATTTGATCATTAAACATCCTTTTCAGAGATATTGTGGCAAGGTGTCCTCGAATTTAATGGATGCTTTACGCAATTCACAACACAGTAAAGCCGAACCTGTTCTCACTGTGATGATATCTTGCACTGCCGCCTAGTAGAATCTTCCAGATTTACGTAAAGTACACGCGCAGGTATAAACAGTACAACGCTTATAGAAGTAGCATCCACAGGCACACACATCGAGTCGCATTAAGTATAGACCCGGCCTACGGCCTTACAAAGGCATTTTGTTGTTGGTGTAAAGGAGCCCCAGTAGTATTTCCTGACACACTTCTGCTGATTCTTTCGTTGGCTAAATGTCTGCAGTGTTATTATGTCACCAAGAGAGGATGTGAAGCAATGTTGATAATGGCCATGTGGTGTAGCGGGTCCACAGCTCAGATTTAAAAGGCCAGTTTTAATAGATAATCGCAGCACTCGCGGCCTAAACGGGGGGCGTTGGTAGTGTGGCTGGAGCGGTTCCTGGGAACTTCATGATGCGGGCAGTCCTCGCTTATGTGCAAAGTTGAGGAGTTGTCTGCATCCGTAGTTGTTGCCGGTAACTGCTAATCACCACACCTGAGCCACGGCCCCATAATATATAGTAGAAGCGCGAGGCGGATAGAGGTCAGAAAAAATGGGAACAGAGGTTAAGGGAGAACAAGGCGGCAGGAAGGAGAATGTCGGTGCGTGAGCGAGTGAGAGCGAGAGGAAGCTCGTCGAAGATTGATAGGAGAGCCCCAGAGGAGTGTTTCGCCAACTCGGGGCGGGGGGGGGGGGGGGGGGGGAGATTAAAGTGGTCGCTCCAGCTGAGCAGTTTTGAGGAGCTGGAGTGACAGGCAGAGGAGATGACTTTGCCATTGAAGGGAGCGGCAGTCGAGGAGGCTTTGGGCGTATTGAGCCCCAGCGTGAGCACCCTGGCCGCTGGGGAGGGAACCCAAGTGTCGGTCCGGCTGGAGCCTTACGTAGCCGGGGATCGGAAGGCTACCGGACCAGAATAGGAGGGAGCATTAGCTGGTAGGGCGACTCCCCTGTTGCGGGGCCTGTATGGGAGAAGCAGAGGAGCCGCCAGTAGAAAGAAGAAAGCACCGGAGTTTTAAGACGAGACTGCTTCCAGTCATTATCATTTTAACAAGATGTATTTATTGGATTTTAACCTCCACTGTTCACCTGTTTTAACGGATTATTTATTTAAGAACTATTTGAGACGCTGCGCTTATTTATTAGGACACTGTTTTTTGGTTTTGATTTTAAATAAAAGCACTCTGCACTTTTTGCAGACTGTGCAAACCCCGGACTGCAGACATTACCGACTGTGTCAGGTTCGAGAGCTCCCCAGAAGCCTAGATGGGAGCATGGAGTAGAACCCGCATCGTCACAGGCCTATCGGTTTTATCTTCATTCTCTCCTAGCTCTAGCGGGACCAGATGGCATTCCATAACTGATGCTGAATTCCTAATGCGCTTGTTCATTCAGTGGGCCTCTCTTTGCTATGATGTTACAGGCCCAGCGCACCACACTGGGCCATCACAGAGTTATAGAACATGTCATGAATTTCATAATCCATATTAAAGGAATGCAGTCTACTATGAGAAAAAGAGTCAGCTCTGCCCTGTCTTCCTTTGGTTTAAGAGAATAGTCCAGCCATGTCGCTAATTTGAACCCCCCCCCCCATGTATTTGTAGCAGTGCATCATCTCAACATCCTCTCCCTGAATAGTGAGCGGACATAATGGCTGCTTTGCTGTGGCGAAAGTCAATAAGCGGTTCCTTGGTTTTGCTGATTTTAAGGTGCAGATAATTCTCAAAGTTCTCCCCCTGACTCCTCTCCTCTGTCTCAGCCCCCTTATCAGTACACCCCATAAGTAAAAAATCACTGGAGAATTTCTGCAGGTGACATGACCTGCTGTTATATTTATAGTCTGAGATGTACAGAGTGAAGAGAAAAGCAGATATTAGAACAGGCAGAGACCGAGGAGAGGAGTCAGGGGGAGGACTTTGAGAACTGTCTGCAACTTAACATCAGCAAAACCAAGAAACTACTTATGACTTTCACAGAACCAAAGAGCCTATTCAGTTACAATTCAGGGAGGGGATGTAGAGGTGGTCTACAGTAATGACAGGTTGGACTGGTCTTGGAACACAGAGGAACTAGAGAAGAATGGGCAGAGCAGGGTCTTCTTCCTTAGGAGACTGCGCTCCTTTAATGTGAGTAGGGACATCTTCTACAACTCTGTGATGGCCAATGTGGTGTGCTGGGCTGGTCACATCACTTCAAGAGAGGACCCCCAAATCAACAAGCATATTAAAAGGGCAGACTCAGTTATGGGACAGACTGTGGACCCCAGCGAGATCGTAGTGAAGGAGAGAATTAAAACAAAACTGAGTGCCATTATGAACAAAACTGCACATCCTCTCTGTGACACAACAACACTGGGGACTTTCAGCCAACAAATTATTCAGCAGACACTACAGGGGGCTCCTTTATACAAACACCAATACATCTGTATTGCGCATCACAGGGACTGGCACTGCCAAGTCAGAAGATTTCTTTCTTTTGAACTATTCTTGCATAATGATGATTCCAGTGTGTGTTCATACCAAAGTGTGTGTGTGTGTATTTTTTATTTATTTAAACCTATTTATGTATTTAAAGAGCTTCTGTAAAAAGCCAAATGTCCCCCAGGTTCAAATAAATATCTGCCTGTCTGTCTGTCACATAGATAGATAGATAGGTAGTGCCTTATCTGTCTGTCATATAGTGCCTTTCATCTGTCTGTCTGTCTGTCATATAGTGCCTTTCATGTCTGTTTGTCTGTTATAGTGCCTTTCACATCTATCTATCTGCCTGTCTGTCTGTCACATAGATAGATAAGGTACTATCTATCTATCTATCTATCTATCTATCTATCTATCTATCTATCTATCTATCTATCTATCTATCTATGTGACAGACAGACAGGCAGATAGATAGATGTGAAAGGCACTATAACAGACAAACAGACATGAAAGGCACTATATGACAGACAGACAGACATGAAAGGCACTATATGACAGACAGACAGAGACAGACAGACAGATAGATGTGAAAGGCACTATATAACACAGACAGACATGAAAGGCACTATATGACAGACAGACAGATAGATAGATAGTACCTTATCTATCTATCTATCTATCTATCTATCTATCTATCTATCTATCTATCTATCTGTCTGTCTGTCTGTCATATAGTGCCTTTCATGTCTGTCTGTGTTATATAGTGCCTTTCACATCTATCTGTCTGTCTGTCTCTGTCTGTCTGTCATATAGTGCCTTTCATGTCTGTCTGTCTGTTATATAGTGCCTTTCACATCTATCTGTCTGTCTGTCTCTGTTTGTCTGTTATATAGTGCCGTTCACATCTATCTATCTATCTATCTATCTATCTATCTATCTATCTATCTATCTATCTATCTATCTATCTATCTATCTTATAGTGCCTTTCATCTCTGTCTATCTGTCTGTCTACATGGGTTGGTGACTCATCAAGACATATAACGTGCTTATCTGGATTAGTTTGTGTTCTGGGTAAAAAGAGAATAATCCTACTACAGTATCCATATGCAAGGAGGTTCTTGTTTTATTGCATCAATGACCAAACTAATCTGCCAAGATAACAAGACAACGCATATCTTTATATAGCAGCCGAAGAGAGCACATGAGTCACACACAGTCAAGTTAACAGTACCCACAGGGCTGTATTTCTTTGTGATCAAATTTTTATTGTAAAAATAAATTACATAAAGAACAATGTTGTATGCAATTAAAGGATTACCTGTCCTAGCAAAGAATTGTAAATAATAGGGCCTATAAAAAGTACGCACCCCTTGGAAGTTTTTGCATTTTTAGTCTTCAACAACATTAAATCACATTGGAATTTTTTACATTTTATTTGTTATACAACATTGAATCGCATCAGGTTTAATTAGGCGTTTTTGACATTGATCAACAGAAAAGGACTCGTTTTGATGTCAAAGTGAAAGCAGGTCTCTGTAAAATGGTGTAAATTAATTATAATAATGTAATGAATTATTATTATTATAAATGTAAAACAGAAAATAATGAAAATATTAAAGGGGGTGAATACATGTACTGTTCATTTTCTAACCAATTTATTCCTGAACAGGGTCACAGGGATGCTGGAGCTTATCCCAGCCAGCATAGAAGCAAAGTAGGAACCAACTCAGGACAGGGCGCCAGACCATCGCAGGGTGAACACACACACACACACACAGTAGTACCATCAATCCACCTAACCTCTGGACTGTGGTGAGGAAACTGGAGAACCCCGAGAAAACCCACACAGGGACAGTGAGAACTCTCAGAGGGAGGACCCGGGATGTGAACCCTGGTCTCCATACTGCAAGGCGTGTTGCCCTCCCATTTAATATGATGCACCACCATCAACACTGGCACAGTCTGTTGGTTTTACAAATCACAGATTTCATTCAGTGGAGGTCACCTGTCTGGGGTTTTAGTTGACTGACAATTAAATGCACCTGAATATGGAAGAGCCAACTTGTGGGAAGTCAGTATGGTGGACTAACTTACACAACAACAATAAAAGAACATTCCAGGGAACACAAGGAGATAAAAATTTGACAAACACAAATCAGGATGGAATACCCAGTTAATTCCCTAAGTTAAACCCAGTTAAACCCTAAGTTTGCAGTTTTTCAAATGAAAGTTATTTCTTCACCCACATGGTGATGTATGCCACATGTGAGCTATGAGGAGGGAGTGAAGGACTTGAACTTTTTGAGTTTTATCAAACAGAAATTAACAGGTGACATGATTGAAGTGTTTGAAATTATGACCAGAATTAGTACAGTTACCCCCAGTTCTTACTTTACAATGAACTCGGGGTAAACATCACACAAACGTTACAGAAAGGAACGACAGACGCATGGCATTGGTGACCAACTAGCGTAGCAGATAGCAGAACTTCTGGAACCTTCTCGTCAAAATCATTCTGATGTTCTGAAATAGTTTGAGAAATTGTGAATTGAAAGTGCGGAGAGGGCAAGGTTGCTTTTAGGGACGAATTTGAGAATTGTTCTATGTATTCCGCTATTCTTGCCAGTCTTGTTTATTTTTTATTTTTTTTATTTTTAAAGGAAAGGACTTGTCTAACCGCAGTGAGACCGACCTGGATTGTATCTTTGGAAAGAGAAAGAAGAAGAAGAAGAACAATGAACAAAATGCTGTAAGTCTCTCCTCTCATCTTGAATTGTTTGAAGAGTAATTGCTTTACAACAGTGTGTTGTGGTTAGATATTCTTATTTATTTTTCTTGTGTTACTGACATTTTTTTTACGTTTGTATTGATTTTTGTGAAATTTTGACTTCAATTCTGGGGTCTGGTTTTCATTCTTCTTTCGTTTTCTCAATGTTAAAATAGTTGTGCACTTGTGTTCTAAGGCAAGGATGGGCTGGCATCCCAGCAGGGATGGGTAATTGGTTACCCAGCTGAGGGACCCTCAGAATGGACATAGATACATTGGTGGATTTGCATCCTGATTAGGATGAGTTGGTGTCTCCTATTCCCATTTGGGAAGATGTAATGGAAGGACAGGGGTGAATGTTGCCCTGGGCTGTGTGTTTCCCCAGTCCACTGGGTGGCAGCATCTCTCCCATACAGCTCCCACTTGAACATTTGCATAGGAGTTATAGTTTTGGTGGGGTAGTTTGGTGCCACTAGAGGGAGCCGTTGGGTGGAGGCTTTCCGGTCAGATGACCCAGAAGTTCTTCCTCATTACAGTGCTAACACAATGGATGTACTCTCGGGTCTGAGACCTCCCCTTTGGCCAGGTAAGTTGGAATCGGGAGGAGGAGGAGGAAGACACTCTCCTGGGGAAGGACTGAAGGAGGATATGGAAATTTGTACTTGTGACAAACTGGTGACATGTTGTGGA
The DNA here is from genome assembly GCF_900747795.2 of Erpetoichthys calabaricus. Taxonomy (NCBI): domain Eukaryota; kingdom Metazoa; phylum Chordata; class Cladistia; order Polypteriformes; family Polypteridae; genus Erpetoichthys; species Erpetoichthys calabaricus. The sequence continues at coordinate 13,664,709 of NC_041396.2, read as the reverse complement.
GAAGTATCTGTAATCATTTTAGATGATTTGATGCAGTGAGTCTCGTAGACAGTTGGAGTATCTGCTTTCATTCCGTCGTCACAGGACTTTGATAACTGTCATGATTCAGCCAGCATTTCTCCCCTGGCTGAGGTTCAGAGTTGTGTCTGTTGTCCGTTTTATCAAATTTTGCATCATTTATTTGTATTAATATTTCTTTTGCTAAGCATGTATACATAATTCTTTGTGTTTATTTGATCACGTCTCATATGTTTTGTGGGTGGCTTCACAAGGGGTGGGGCCACCTTCCAGTCACCGTCATGAACTGTCCTCCACCCTGCTTATTTGAAGGCCTGCCATAGTTCCTGGCAGCACATTTCAAGTGCGCTAGATGGCGGAGCGTTTCTTCTTTAACTGTGCCTTTGCTATTGCTTTGTGTAATCCTGGATTTTATTGAACCTGTGCTTCATTTTCAGTATGTCTTTGGATTCAGTTTTGGGACTTTGGTTTCTGTGGATTGCCTTGCCTTTTCAGGCAATTCCTTTGTGCTCTTGGGAGCCTTTTTGTTAAAATAAAACTTTTAAAAAATTTACACTTAGATGAGCTTTTGACAGAATTTCCCACCGCCCCCCTAAAAGCCCGTTTGAAGTGCTTTTGGAAATTCTGTGCTTTAGGGACTCCTGAGTCGCGACTGCTCAATAGGGAAGAGTGAGGTTCTTATAAAAGTAAAGGTTATAATTGCAGTGGACTCTACAATACGATATAAAGGTATACTGTATTGTCCCGTCACATCAGACCTGCCACACGTGTCCTATCTCAGCTAAGGTTCCTCCACTGGCTGGGATTCAAATTCCTGTTTCATGTCACTTTTCTTCACTCTTGATTCTTTTTTATATAAGTTGATTATTCCATGCATCATTCTTGATTTGATTTTGTCTCAACATTTCAGCTGACTTTGTTGTGTTTCTTCTACACGTGTTTTGTAGGTGGTTCCCCAAGGGGCTGGACCACCTGCCAATCATTGCCGGGAATTGCCCTCCACCCTGTATACTGGGGGGGCCTTCCATAGCTCCTGGTGGTTCATTTTGAATGCACTAGATGGTGGAGTGTATCTTGTGTTTCACTGTGCCTTTACTATTGTTTTGTGAATTTCTATATTTTAAGCCTTGTGCTCTGTGTTTGACTTTGTCTGTTGATTCTATTTTGTGACTTTGGTTGCTGTAGATTGCCTTGCCTTTATAGGCAATTCCTTTCTATTCTTGGGAGCCTTTTTTCAAAATAAACCTTTGATTTAGTCAAGTTTTATCAAGGCCCTTTTTTGTATGTAGCCGGGGTTTCGATGGTATTTCTCCCCCTAGAGAACAATCTTTGAATTGCTTTTGGGAATTCTGTGCTTTAGGGACTCTTGAGTTATGACTACTCAATAGGGAAGAGCAGGGTACTTATAAAAGTAGAGGTTAGAATTGCAGGGGACTGCGGAGATAAAATCATTGCCCATAAAAATATAATACACACATTTAGAGACTACTATAAATCGTTATATTCTACTGAGTTTAAAGAAGACAACACACAATCTAATGCATTTCTGGATACATTGCAGATACCACAAATAGATACTTTTAGTGCAGAGGAATTGGATAAGCCTCTGGCGCTATCAGAATTACTAGATGCTATAAAGTCACTTCAGAGCGGGAAAGCAGCAGGCCCTGATGGCTGCCCTGTAGAATTTTATAAGAAATTCTCCACTCAGCTAGCTCCCCTCTTATTAGCAACAAACAAAAATGAAATAAGAATCTGAAAATCTAACAACATCACATTAAATTTCGATAAAGTCTGAAAAGAATGATACCAAACATATATATGTAGGTTTTAAAATAAGCCCGATTTAAAGCGTGACAAAGAACGTAACATAAAATCATTGCATAAAATCGTTGCACCTTTAGGCTTAGGATTTTATATATAGAGAATAGATTAATAAAAAAAAAAAACATTAAGCCATGTTTTGAATGGGACGTGAATGTCAATATTTCAAACAACTGGGGTTGTGAGAAAGCTCAGATTTCATAAAGGGGTCACAAACCAAAAAAGCTGAGGATAGCTCTGTAGTATTGGACAAATTATTCTTAAAGTGCACATTGGAATCCCATTCAGTTTGTGAAAGTTTCACTTTTGTATTAATTTTGAGACCTTAAAAAAAAAAAAATGTTAGCAGACGAATTGCAGCCTTTGAGGTTGTTAGCAGATATTTCCTAAATTTCTTTTTTTAACTGGAAATCATATTTTAGTTGTTTTCTCCGTTTGGGTGGAGCTCAGAATTGTAGAAAGTAATTAAGGTGAGACTGTGGCGTGTTCATTTTGTGCTGGCGGCTGTTTACTCATCAGGCAACATAGAAACTCTTTCCATGGTAGCCTATATCTGTATTTAAAAATAGAAATTGTATTTTAATAGATTTGTTCTTTAAAAGTTTTGTTGCTGTGAAGCATTTATTAGCTGTTGATTATTGAAGTTAATTTATGTTTAGTGAAACTGAGCTGTTTCAGTTTATGGATAAAATACATAGTGTCAAAATGTAAAGGCCGTCTACAACAGGGGACCTCAGTCACGGTCCTGGAGGGCCGCAGTGGCCGCAGCTTTTCCTTCCAGCCAGTTTCCTAATTAGAAGATATAATACAATATAATTTATTTTTGTGTAGCCCAAAATCACACAAAGTGCCTCAATGGGCTTTAATAGGCCCTGCCTCTCGACAGCCCCCCAGCCTTGACTCTCTAAGGAGACGAGGAAAAACTCCCAAAAACATGGAAGAAACCTTGGGAAAGGCGGTTCAAAGAGAGACCTCTTTCCAGGTAGGTTGGGCGTGCATTGAATGTCAAAAAGAAGGGGGTCAATACAATACAATACACAGAACAGAACAAATCCTCAATACAGTATAAAAATATTACAAGTACAGACCAGAATTTAACAGTAGATGATATCCCATAATATGATTTGGATTTGTTCAGAGTCCTGGAGACCGCAGCCATCAAGCTGCCTCCCCCTATTGGCCATTCCACAGCTGAAACAGAGCTGGGCTAGCCAATCCAATGAAGGGACCCCTCTACCCCACGATTCCTGCGATCCTTCATCAGAGATGACTTTACCTTAGGCAGGCAAAACAACTTGGCAGGTGGGCTGTGGTAGCAAGTGCCACATTTGAGTACTGAGAAGAGAAATAGAATAGGTGAAGGTTAGTAACAATTTATAACGATCGTGTTACTTATGTTTTAGTGCAAATGACTAACAACAGAGATGCAGTCTGTACAGCTAATCAGCAGCTCTAGTCAGGATGTGCTAAACTGAAGTCGTGAGTCTTCAGCCGGGATTTAAAAGCTGAGAATGAAGGGGCATCTCTTATAGTAGCAGGCAGACCACTCCACAGTTTAGGGGTCCTGTAACTAAAGGCTTGACCTCCCACTGTTATTTTATTAATCCTTGGAACCATAAGCAGACCAGCATCTTGAGATCTTAATGTGCGCTCTGGTTTGTAAGTCATGATAAGTTCAGACAAGTAAGCCGGACCTCGGCCATTTATTTAATGCTTTATATGTTAAAAGGATGATTTTGAAATCTGCCCTAAACTTAACTGGGAGGCTGTGTAACGACTCTAGAACTGGGGTTATGTGTTCGTATTTTCTTGTTCTTGTAATAATTCTTGCAGCAGCATTTTGGATTAACTGATGGTCCTTGCTGATAAACTTGGTATTTAATTGTTTGGCTTGTTAGTGCGTTCATTCATCCAAAGGAAATTTGAATTACACTTTAGGGTTTCTTTCTCTGAGAACATTATCCAAGTGTTTTGTGGACCAGAATAGAATTAAACTTAACAGTCCTTCTAATTCCCCTCTCATTTATTTTTGAACATATTTAGCACAAATACTTCATTGTGCACCTGCACAGGTTTAAAAGGAAGCCCTTTATCTGGAGAGCTGCTGGTTTATTGGTTATCTGCATTTCATTATTAAGTAATGTCTGGTTCATTAAACAGGCAACAATTAAAACTTAAATGAAAAACTAAAATAGGCAATTAAGAGTTCTGAATGGTAACAGGCCAGATAACTAAAATGCCAAGAACTGTATTGCTTTAGTACATATTAGAACACATTAGAACACTCTAGACGAGAACAGGCCATTCATCCCAACAAAGCTCGCCAGTCCTGTCCACTTATTTCTTCCAAAAAAAACATTGTCGAGTTTTGAAAGTCCCTAATGTCTTACTGTCTACCACACTACTTGGTTGCTTATTCCAAGTGCCTAACGTTCTTTGTGTAAAGAAAACTTCCTAATGTTCCCCTTAACAAGTTTCCAACTGTGTCCCCGTGTTCTTGATGAACTCATTTTAAAATAACAGTCTCGATCCACTGCACTAATTCCCTTCATAATTTTAAACATTTCAATCAGGTCACCTCTTAATCTTCTTTTGCTTAAACAGTAAAGGCTCAACTCTTTTAATCTTTCCTCATAACTCATCCCCTGTAGCCCTCTAATCAGCCTCGTTGCTCTTCTCTGGACTTTTTCTAGTTCTGCTGTGTCCTTTTTGTAACCTGGAGACCAAAACTGCACCCAGGACTCCAGATGAGGCCTTACCAGTGTGTTATAAAGACTGAGCAGAACCTCCTGTGACTTGTACTCCACACATCAAGGCGCTATATAACCTGACATTCTGTTAGCCTTCTTAATGGCTTCCGAACACTGTCGGAAGTCGATAGCTTAGAGTCCATTATGACTCCTAAATCCATCTCATGAGGTGGACTCTCGATTTTCCGCCTACCCATTGTGTATTCAAACCTGACATTTTTACTTCCTATGTGTAATTCTTTACATTTACTGACATTAAATTTCATCTGCCACAAATCTGCTCAAGCCTGTCTGCTATCCAAGTCCTTCTGTGATGATATAATGGATTCCAAATTATCTGCTAATGCACCTATGTTGGTAATCTGCAAATTTAACCAGCTTGTTCCTTATATTTCTATCTAAGTCATTTCTAATTATTAAAAACTAGACAAAGAGCTGAAGATGAAACGGGCACGAGTTTGTGTCAGCAGTGTATGAAGAACAAATGATAAGTAACGAAGTTGTTTTGTAATGATTGTAGTCCGCTTTACTCATTACTGTACAGGCTTGTACTGTTATTTGATTAATTTTCCAGGCCTTTAGTATAATATTGAATGATGAATGTTCCAGTACAATATGGAATAGTAATAAGTATAAGCACCACAAACCTGATTAAGGTGTATTGAATGAATGCGTAGTTGAATCAGAATGCGTAATTAGGCCTCGAGCTGTAGTCGAAATCGCCTTTCAGGCCTCTAGAGGTTTAATCAAAGTCGCCTTTCTCTTTGAATTTTTGCGGCTGTAAATCCGCCACCTGCCGCGATGTTGGGGTTGGATGTCGGTTCGTAAGGTTTTTTGGGCAGCTGCGCAGAAGATGACTGCGCATTCGGCTTTGGACGTGCGCAGAAGGCGACTGCGCATTTGGCTTCGGACGGACGTGAGTGAGTGAGTGTGGAGGCAGACGAATTATGTATTAAGATAGCAGCGGCCCCAGCACTGCCCCCTGCTGGTCACCACTCTTAACATTGGCCAGTTCTGATGAGGTTCCTCACACCATCACCCTCTGATTCCTGTGTCTGAGCCAATTCTTCACCCATCTAAAAACATCACCCTGAACTGCCACTTCTTTTAGTTTGATGCCCACCCTCTCATGTGGCACCTTATCAAATGCTTTCTGAAAGTCCAGAAAAATAATCTCATCTGCTCCACTTTGATATTTTTGTTGTCTCCTCATAGAATTCCAGCCTGTTAGTAAAACACAACCTCCCTCTTCTGACCCCACACTGACTGTTCAGAATGACTCCTGTCCTTGCCAGGTGTTGCTCGATCTTATCCTTAATAATTCCTTCCATTAATTTTCCTGTGATGCATGTTAAGTTTACTGGCCTATAGTTGCTTGGATCTGCCCTGTCACCCTTTTTATATAATGGGATGATATTTGCCATTTTCCAGTCCTTCGGATTCTCTCCAGTGCGCAGTGACTTCCTAAAAATATGTGTCAAGGGTTTATATCTGTACTCACTAGCCTCCTTAAGAACTTGAGGATAAATATGATCTGGTCCTGGAGATTTGTTAGATTTCAGCTTATTTAATTTCAGCAGTACTTCTCCCTCTACAATTTCCAAATCCTTCACTACCTCCTTAGTAGTCCCTGTTACTGCTCTGAGGTTATCCACTTCCTCACTTGTGAACGCCTCAGAAAAATGTAAGTTTAGGGCATCCACTATTTCATTGTCTGTATCTTTTAATTCCCCTTTACTATTTCTGATGCATTTCACCTCTTACTTGTCTGTTCTTTTACTACTAGAATACTGAATGAATCTCTTCAGGTCTTATTTCGCCTTATCTGCTATATTCCTCTCCAAATGTCTTTTAGCCTCCCTGATATCCTTCTTAATGGTTGCCCTCATGTTCTCATACGCTCTACGATTCACTTTGCAGTCATTAGTCTTATATGCCTTATAAAGCGTTTTTTTCCCTTTTCAGCTTCTTTTTAAAATTTTTATTAATCCACCGTGCTGTTTTTTTTTGTTTCCTATTAATTCCAAATTTAGATCTGTATCTGTCCTGCATTACATGTAAAACATTTTTAAACCCGTTTCACTGCTCCTCGACTGTCTCCACACTTAAAAGCTTATCCCAGTGTATCCTACTTAGACTTTGTCGCATCTGCTCAAAATTAGCCCTACCAAAGTTCAACTAAACAATTTTAGTCTTTGCATCTGCACTCTTACAAAATACTGAGAATTGTATTACATTATGGTCACGTGACCCTAGTGGTCCAATCACCTCTACACCCTCAATTCTATCCTGATTATCACAAAATACTAAATCCAGACAGGCTTCACCCCGTGTTGGCTCTTTAACATGCTGTGTTAAAAAACAGTCATTGATTACTTCTAAAAACTCCTGCTCTTGTGCTCCTCCATCTGCAAGGAATGCTGAACACAAACCTAAACCAGAAACCTTTTTCCATGTTATACTGCTAATGACGTGAAGTGTGAAGACTTTAGTCCAAATATCAAATAAACACATACACTTTTACTCAAGAACCAGTAACGGCATACTGCATGATAACGTGCAGTGAATCCACTTGACTTGATCATTCCTAGTCTTCATCCTCTTTCTCTGTACGTTTAGCATTCGTTTGCTCAGAGGTTGATGCCCTTGCTGCTTCCTGACCAGATCTTCTTTCCTTCACCCTAGCGGCCTGCTTCTTCTCTTCTTTCGTCAACCTCTTTTTGCGTTAAAACTGATTAAGTCAGTGTTTGTGTTGCAATTACTTAGTACGTTTTCCTTAATTTTTCACTTAAACTGGCACTTAAGTCTTCAATCTGCCTCAAGAATGATTTAAGATATGAAGAGGTAGGGGTAGTGACGGCGAAGGTGGTAGGGATGAGAATGGCGCCTGTACACATGCGCCACACGGGCGCCCTGCTGGCCACTACCAAGAGTTGATTCTACAATAAAATAAAAAGAGGAATAACCTTGGAGGTCAATCATCACAACGAAAGTGGACAATAGACGTCACGTAGTATATGTGTACCAAATTTCAGCTCAATAGGTCAAACGGTTTGCAAGCTACAGGTGATTTAAAATCCTGGACAGCCACAGTAGCATATTATATAAGACCAGTAACGGCGTTATGAATCCACTTGACTTGAGCATTCCTAGTTCTCATCCTCTTTCTCTGTATGTTTATCATTCGTTTGCTCAGAGTTTGATGTGCCTGCTGTTTCCTGAGCAGCTCTTCTTTTCTCCACCCTAGCGGCCCACCTCTTCTCTTCTTTCGTCGACCTCTTTTCACGTTAAAACCGATTAAGTCTGTGTTTGTGTTGCTATTACTTAGTACGTTTTCCTTAATTTTTCACTTAAGCTGGCACTTAAGTCTTCAATCTACCTCAAGAATGACTTAAGATATGAAGAGGTAGGGGAAGTGACGGCGAACGTGGTAGGGGATGAGAACGGCGCCCATATGAATGAGCTGCACGGCCACCCTGCTGCCCGCTACCGAGAGTTGATTCTACAATAAAACTAAAAAGAGGAGTAACCTAGGAGGTCAATCATCAAGCGTACAGTAGACGTCACGTAGTATATGTTCACCAAATATCAGGTCAATGGATCAAACGGTTTGCGAGCTGCAGGTGATTTAAAATCCTGGACAGACAAACGGACAGCCATGGTAGCGTATTATATATAAAGATACAACTCCTTGTTACAAAAATACAGAAACAAAAAAATTGGTCATAATTGACGCTTGTCTGAATTAACTAAAAAAAAAAAATGTGAATGTTTGGTGTCAACTTTATTCCCGAACTGACAGACTGAGGAGATCGTTCCTCCCCCAAACTATGCGACTCTTCAATTCCATCCAGGGGGGTAAACGTTAACATTACACAAAGTTATTGTCTGTTTTTACCTGCATTGTTATCACTCTTTAATTTAATATTGTTTTTTTTTTTGTATCCGTATGCTGCTGCTGGAGTATGTAGTTTTCCCCTTGAGATTAATAAAGTATCTATCTATCTATCTATCTATCTATCTATCTATCTATCTACAGTGGGTACGGAAAGTATTCAGACCCCCTTCAATTTTTCACTCTTTGTCATATTGCAGCCATTTGCTAAAATCATTTAAATTAATTTTTTCCCTCATTAATGTACACACAGCACCCCATATTGACAGACAAAAAAAAGAATTTTTGAAATTGTTGCAGATTTATTAAAAAAGAAATACTGAAATATCACATGGTCCTAAGTATTCAGACCCTTTGCTCAGTATTTAGTTGAAGCACCCTTTTGAGCTAATACAGCCATGAGTCTTCTTGGGAAAGATGCAACAAGTTTTTCACACCTGAATTTTGGGATCCTCTGCCATTCCTCCTTGCAGATCCTCTCCAGTTCTGTCAAGTTGGATGGTAAACGTTGGTGGACAGCCATTTTTAGGTCTCTCCAGAGATGCTCAATTGGGTTTAAGTCAGGGCTCTGGCTGGGCCACTCAAGAACAGTCACAGAGTTGTCCTGAAGCCACTCCTTCGTTATTTTAGCTGTGTGCTTAGGGTCATTGTCTTGTTGGAAGGTAAACCTTCGGCACAGTCTGAGGTCCTTAGCACTCTGGAGAAGGTTTTTGTCCAGGATATCCCTGTACTTGGCCGCATTCATTTTTTCCCTCGATTGCAACCAGTCGTTCTGTCCCTGCAGCTGAAAAACACCCCCACCGCATGATGCTGCCACCGCCATGCTTCACTGTGGGGACTGTATTGGACAAGTGATGAGCAGTGCCTGGTTGTCTCCACACATACCGCTTAGAATTAAGGCCAAAAAGTTCTATCTTGGTCTCATCAGACCAGAGAATCTTATTTCTCACCATCTCAGAGTCCTTCAGGTGTCTTTTAGCAAACTCCATGCGGGCTGTCATGTGTCTTGCACTGAGGAGAGGCTTCCGACAGGCCACTCTGCCATAAAGCCCTGACTGGTGGAGGGCTGCAGTGATGGTTGACTTTCTACAACTTTCTCCCATCTCCTGACTGCATCTCTGGAGCTCAGCCAAAGTGATCTTTGGGTTCTTCTTTACCTCTCTCACCAAGGCTCTTCTCCCCCGGTAGCTCAGCTTGGCCGGACGGCCAGCTCTAGGAAGGGTTCTGGTCGTCCCAAACGTCTTCCATTTAAGGATTATGGAGGCCACTGTGCTCTCGGGAACCTTAAGTGCAGCAGAAATTTTTTTGTAACCTTGGCCAGATCTGTGCCTTGCCACAATTCTGTCTCTGAGCTCTTCAGGCAGTTCCTTTGACCTCATGATTCTCATTTGCTCTGACATGCATTGTGAGCTGTAAGGTCTTATATAGACAGGTGTGTGGCTTTCCTAATCAAGTCCAATCAGTATCATCAAACACAGCTGGACTCAAATGAAGGTGATCTCAAGGATGATCAGAAGAAATGGAAAGCACCTGAGTTAAATATATGAGTGTCACAGCAAAGGGTCTGAATACTTAGGACCATGTGAAATTTCAGTTTTTCTTTTTTAATAAATCTGCAACAATTTCAAAAATTCTAAATGTTACACCATGAATTCATAATGCTTTAAAATCCGCGCTTTACCATGTGCCACAATTAGTCTGCGTCTTACGTGGCCGTTGGCTTGACCCACGATGCCTAAATGCAGCTAAATTTTACAACCAGACATACATTTTCTGACTTGTTGTTTTGCTTGTTTAGCTTTGGAGACGGGGAGCCTGACTGCACCTCTCCCAGCACTGCTTGGGTTTCCCCGGGCTTCTGCAGGCTCTTCGTCAAACGGTGATTTAGGAGTCCGTAGCGACTTGCCCCCGGGTGTGACACCATCAGGTCTTTCTTTTTGGTGTTGGAGCACCTCTTCATTTGACAGTGTCCCTCACTCCCGCCTGCCTTTAATTTTTCAGGTTTAACTGTTTGTGTTCCTTTTGGCTTCAGGTCCTAGCAGGCAATCACATTTTTATTGTCACCTCGTCACAGACACTGATCTGTTGTTTATGGTGGCTGAGGCGGATGCAAGTCCTGTGATGCACAAGTCACACAATGTGTTATGTCATCTGGACCTCCCTATAAAAGGTGGTGTCATTCTTCAGTTTGCATCCACATATTTTGATTATGTAACAAACTCTTTTGTTGCTTTAACTTTTTTTTTTTTTTGCCTCAAGGATTTTATGACCTTTCGCTCAAGTTTTTTCACTTTGAGTTTTGGCTTTCATTTTGGTGTTGTTTGCTGGATGTTTTTTGACTACAAACTTTTCTTGTTTTGCTTTGTAATATTTTGGACAAGAGGGCTTTTTTTGTGTCCTACTGGTGTTTGTTTCAGAAACGACCTGACGTGGGGATTGTCACTTTACTTTTGTCACCCATCAATAGGCCGCTTTTTTTGGTTTGGGAGACTGTGGCAGGAGGCTGGGGACCAGACCCAGCCAGGACGCCTGGAAGGACCGGGAGGCAATCTATACGTCCCCCGGGACACGAGGGGGCAACCGCCCTGGATAGCAAGGGGACCACGGGGAAGGAGCAGGGAGGCTCAAATCCGTGGGGCCAGGGGGCACCACAAGCCTCATAAAGCCCGGGAAGGTGGAGGAAGAACCTTCCAGTGACGCCCGGAGTTCTTCCAGGTGCTCATTCTTAACTTCCACCACACCAGGAAGTACCGCCAGAAGAATGTCAGCAAGCACCTGGAGCACATCCGGGTGATTATTAAAGGGGCCGCCTTTCTACAGTCAGAGAGCGAGAGTCGGGTGCTGGAGGAGGACGAACCTCCAGCGACAGAGAGAAGAAGGGCGGCCCACGGACGTTGAAGAAGCCCGTGATTTGGGGTGAATGGTGCAGGAGCAGTGTGTGCTGGGCGGGACTTTTGGTGTTTATTAAACGTGTGTTTTATAGTAGAACTGGTGTCTGTCTGATGGTGTTCGGGCGACCTCTCACAAGACAAAGTCAGAGAGGCGAGATTGTGTTGGTTTGGACATGTGCAGAGGAGAGATGCTGGGTATACTGGGAGAAGGGTGCTAAGGATAGAGCTGACAGGGAAGAGGAGCAGAGGAAGGCCTAAGAGAAGGTTTATGGATGTGGTGAGATGATGGGTGTGACAGAGCAAGATGACGAGGACAGGAAGTTATGGAATAAGATGATCTGCTGTGGTGGTCCCCGAAAGAAGAAGTGTCATTCAACTACTTCTGATTTTAAAGCCATTATGTATGACTATTTCTTTTATTATTGAGCTGGCACATTTGTTTTATTATTGAATGCTTTATTTTAATAACCCAACTTTATTCTCAGTAATGAAATTAGGGGCAGTGTCTCTGCGGTGCGTTCAGACAGTACTCGGACCCCTTCACTTTCTGCATGTTTTTTCTCCACCAGTCTACACTCAATACCCCATAATGACCAAATGAGGACAAGTCTTTCGAAAGGGCTGTGAATTTATTCAAAATCAGAAACTGAAATCTCTCCTTTCATAGAAGTGTTTAGCTCAGGGGTCTCCAACTCCAGTCCTGGAGAGCTACTGTGGCTGCAGGCTTTCAATCTAAATCTTTTCTTAATTAGTAACCAGTTTTTGCTGCTAATTTACTATTTCCCTTTATTTTACTTGACATTTCTTGAGACTCTGACCTCTGAATTGATTTTTTTCCTTAAATGGCACCTAAACATAAATTTGATGTGAAGTGAGCCAACAGATCACCAACTAACTTGGGGCCTCAAACTGCAACCTTCTATTCAGTTTCTTAACTTGAAGCCATTTCTCGTTGCTAATTAAACCCGTTATTTAATTCCATGGTGCTCATTCTGCCATGATAGACATTTCCAAAACTATTGATCTTCTTTTTTTAAGGGCACTGTCAAAATGTTTTGTGCGATCTGAGCACATCAACATTACCGAGGAGTGCTGTGGCACTCCAGATTGTACTCAGGTGGTCCGGTTTTCTTGACTTCTCCTTGAGACGTTTCTAGAACTTGATTGATGTCCACCTGTGGTGAATTGAATTGATTGGACATCATTTAGGGAGGCAACACGTGAAGCTGTGGATAGAAGGTCCCATAATTCAAACTACATGTTTGAGCCATGAAGTCCATGGAACACTCTGTATACCTCCATGATCAAACTGTGGTAAGGAATAAACCAGGGTGAGGGGAAAAAAAATATTTGTAACGCTTTGAGTGTTCCCAGAAGCACAGTGGCCACAAGAATTGTGGAAAGGAAGAAGTTTGATACCACCAGGACTCTTCTTCAAATTGGTGGTCCAGCCAGTTCTCCTTGACATGTGTCCAGAACTGTGGTATAATAAATTGATTGGACATCAGTTAGAAAGGCACATGTGTCCCTGTGTATAGAAGGTCCCACAATGCACACTGCATGTCAGGATTGAAAATCAAACCATGAAGACCTCTGCAATCACATTGTGCTGAGGCACAGATCAAGACAAGGGGATACAACCATTTGCACATCTTTGAGTGTTCCCAGGAGCAGAATTGTGCTAGGCAAAAGGCACTGATACGGCACATTGCTGCACCCACCACACGATGAACCACCTCATGATCTCAAAATGTGATCCCAAGCAATGGGTGACACCTGTGGAATATGACCCGGACACAGACAGGCAGACACGTTTGTTTTACCCCACACACGTTTATTGTGGTTTTCCATAGTACAAAATCACTTCACAACAGCCCCAATACCCCAAAAGTCCTGACCAATATACTATGGCTTTCTCTTCAGGCCGCCTCCTTCTCTCCTCCAGAGACCTCGTCCACTCTTCTCTCCCGACTCAAGTCATCCTCTGAAGGGAGGTGGCCCCTTTAAATAAGCACCCGGATGTGACCCAGGTGTGTTCCCGGCAATCTCCCACCGACACGCCCCAATGTGGCGGAAGTGCCGGCTGTATCCCCGTGTCCCTGCTTATCTTCCCCCCAGCACTTCCGGGTATGGCAGAAGTGCTGAGGTCCAGGGTCCTACAGGTATTGGGGTGACCACGGGCCCCTACAGGGTCGAGCTTCCCAGCTCTGTACCCGTGGCCCCCAGGGCGGTCACCCCCTCGTGATCTGGAGGAGACACAAGCCTTCCCCCGATCTTCTTGGGCGTTCAGGCTGGGTATAACCCCCATCCAGGTACCACACACCTCGGCACCACACTACATCCGAGTACCACACACCTCGGCACCACACTACTTCAAATGGAATGGACCAGTGTGAAGTTTTTTCCCCCCACAGTGACTGGAGTGCCAATCCTGCCACCAACCCCCCGTGGTCTCAATAATTGTGAAATGAAAGAAGGTTTGTATCACCAGGACTCTTCCTAGAGTTGGCTGTCCATCCAGAACTGAGTAACCAGGCAAGAAGGGCCTTAGTGAGGGAGGTGACCAGGACCCTGTGGTCACTCTAGCAGAGCTTTAGAAGTCCCATGAAAGAACTTTGTGGAAGGACAACCGTCTCAGCCGCATTTCCGTCTATCAAGTGTGTTTGCTAGAGGGGCTCAACAGAAGCCACTTTGGAGTTAAAGGCGTACGTCTCTGAGAGAATAAGAAAGAAGATTGTCAGGTCTAATGAGACAAAAGTTAAACTCTTTGGGCAGAAACTCCAAGCAGGAACACTTGTTAATACCATCCCTACGATGAAGCATGGTGGTGATGGCATCATGCTTTGATGGGTGCTTCCAGCAGCAGGCCCAGGGTGACTGATCAGAATTAAAGGTGGGATCAATGCAGACAAATTCAGAGAAGGCCTTGAAGAAAACGTCCTCGAGAGTGCACACTACCACCTGGGGCAACTGCTCACGTTTCAGGGTGACAGTGACCAGCAGCATACAGCCAAGATGACAGTAGCTTTGGGACATGTCTCTTAACTGGCCTCGAGTGGCCCAGACTTATGTAGAGAAACCTCAAGATGCCAGATTACAGATGCTTCCCGTCCAGTCTAATGGATCTGGAGAGGATCTGCTAGGGAGAATGGGATCAACTGCCTGAGTCGAGGTGTGCAAAGCTTGTAGAGACATAGACAAAAAGACACCGAGAGGCTTCCAGAAACTTCTGAATACTTCCATGAGGGAGAATTTCAGTTTTTGATTTTTTTTTTTTTTAACAAATTTGCCAACCTTTCAGAAAACATGTTGTCTCTTTGTCATTGTGGGTTATTGAGTGTACAGTGATGGGCAAAACTGACAAGTTATTCTATTTAAAATTACATCTACAACAGAATAAAGTGTGCAGAAAGTGAGAGGGTCTGAGTGCCTTCTGAATCCTCTGTACATGAGTGATAGTACTTGTGATACTGACTCTGTATGAGTGAGTGTGCCTTGTGAGGACCTGGCGTGCCTTCCATGGTTGGATCAGACTTTACACCCATAGCTGCCAAGACCTGCGTTGACTCAGAAATGGATACGTAATGTTTTAGAACAGATGGCTGGAGAGAGAGGTATGTAGCATTTGTAATTTAGTTTTATTAAAGCAAGGCTTAGATAAAGATCTTTACACAATTAATGTGCCGTTGTTACGTGTTAAAGTTCAGCAAAAGGCAATAAAGGGCTTAATTGGCTGTAATAATCATTTCTGTACTCTTTAACAAGAATGTCTGCCAAAATTTGGATTTGAAGCAAAAACCTGGACAACCTTTAATAAAGTATCAGAATGAGAGATTGGGACAGTTTAGCAAAACAAAAGAGCTTGAGGGACTGAATGGTCTCATCTCGTTTGCCAGATTTCTTATGTTTTATTAGTTTGATTGATCAGGTCTGAACCAGTTACAAACTGGGGTCTTTGGTATAAGATTGATGGGAAGCCGAAGCATCCTAAAGTATCAAAAACAACGAATGACTACTCTCATAAAGTGCATGTGTGGCACACAATCTGTGTCTGTGTCTCTCACACACACACACACACACCTCGGCCTGGAATTTCCTTCCTCTGTACAGCTGTGCTTCCTGTAGAGTCTTATCACTGGCAGAAATTTCGCCGATAACGAAGGCGGGTGATGCAGACTTTACCTTTCAAGCAGTACATCACCCCCACCAGGGTTTATTTACACAAGGAGCCTTTTAACTTTGTTTGTGCAGACCCCCTGCTTCTGTCTGCCACTGCTCCAATCAGCAGATTTACAGTAAGTATGTCTAGGTCAGTCTCAATAGATCTAACGGCACCACTTAATGTCTTAATCATCAGAAACAAATTGTTCACGGCAGAGCTCTCTGAAGCTTGTGAGCAGTTGCTGCTCTGGCAAATGAGAGAACTGACGGGGCACCAGCTCTCGTAAATAGAGCCCACTTTAGTGACGGAAGGACCCATCTAAAAGCCGGTTGTGTGGTGATTAGCAGATGAGTGCATTATGCTGTCCCCAAAGTGTTTAACTGCACTCCCAGAACACATTTCTGTCAGTACATGACTTTAAGTGTTGAATTATTGCTTACACCACCAAGCAGCTCCTGTGGAGTTCCAGGGGTTCAGTTAGGTAAACGTACAGTTCACTTTTGGGACAAATACAGTTCTATCTATATGAGTTATACTGTGTAGTATCTATCTATCTATCTATCTATCTATCTATCTATCTATCTATCTATCTATCAAATGCCTTCAGCGTGGGAAAGGTGCTATAGAAATAAATGTATTATTTATTATTATCTATCTGTCGCATACTGCCTTTCATATCCATCTATCATTTAATGCCTTTCATATCTGTTTCTCTGTCTAAGGAATTTCTGGAGTGGTTTGCGGGGGTCTTTAAAGTGACTCCTCCCCCCCCATATTTACTGACGTGAAGTTCCGCATGTCGCGGGTTTCCATCACACATACAGATACACATGCGTATGCTGTAGACAAAGTCTCGGGTGAAAGCCTAATTGTCAGTCACCCCAGTTGAGATGACTTCCAGTTTCTTCACTGTGACCCTCAGACTTGCACTCACCAAACTGTCTGCTTCAGCCGTGATGACTTTAGCCGCGTGTTCGGTTATTTATAGAGCTTTTTAAATTTTAGTTTGTTAGACCACTAAACCAGATGATAAAAGGGATGATAGATTGGGTGAGACTGCGATAAAATGACATGAGGTCCTTGTCCACCTAAAACAGGCTGAAGTTTATGGAGAAGAAATAAGTGCTGATTTGTGTTTAGAGTTGTATGTGTTTTTTGTTTTTATATTCCAGTTCAGATTATTATCTACAGCAGCTTCCAAGTATTTCTGTCCAGTCACTGTTTGTATCTCCTCCCCAAGGTCAAAGATGGCTGAATATGCAGATTTCTGCTTGTTAATGTTAATTCTAATTTCTTTAGTCTTTTCGACATTTAGAGTAAGATGGCTGTTATTGCGCCAGTTTATTAAACAGAACTTGCTGGTTCCTTTGTCATTCACTAATAAGGAGCCACTAAAAGCAGCAAAGATACTATAGATAGATAGATAGAAAGGCACTACATGATAGATAGATAGATAGATAGATAGATAGATAGATAGATAGATAGATAGATAGATAGATAGATAGATAGATAGATAGATAGATAGATAGATAGATAGATAGATAGATAGATGCACTATATAATAGAATGGAGAGAGAATGTTTATTCAACTTTTATTTATGTATTTAAAAAGCCAATCTATTATATAGTGACTTTCATTTCTATCTATCTATCTATCTATCTATCTATCTATCTATCTATCTATCTATCTATCTATCTATCTATCTATCTATCTATCGTGCATCCGATAGATAGATAGAAATGAAAGGCACTACATGATAGATAGATACAGTGCATCCGGAAAGTATTCACAGTGCATCACTTTTTCCACATTTTGTTATGTTACAGCCTTATTCCAAAATGGATTAAATTCATTTTTTTCCTCAGAATTCTACACACAACACCCCATAATGACAACGTGAAAAATGTTTACTTGAGGTTTTTGCAAATGTATTAAAAATCAAAAAACTGAGAAATCCCATGTACATAAGTATTCACAGCCTTTGCTCAATACTTTGTCGATGCACCTTTGGCAGCAATTCCAGCCTCAAGTCTTTTTGAATATGATGCCACAAGCTTGGCACACCTATCCTTGGCCAGTTTCGCCCATTCCTCTTTGCAGCACCTCTCAAGCTCCATCAGGTTGGATGGGAAGCGTAGGTGCACAGCCATTTTAAGATCTCTCCAGAGATGTTCAATCGGATTCAAGTCTGGGCTCTGGCTGGGCCACTCAAGGACATTCACAGAGTTGTCCTGATGCCACTCCTTTGATATCTTGGCTGTGTGCTTAGGGTCGTTGTCCTGCTGAAAGATGAACCGTCGCCCCAGTCTGAGGTCAAGAGCGCTCTGGAGCAGGTTTTCATCCAGGATGTCTCTGTACATTGCTGCAGTCATCTTTCCCTTTATTCTGACTAGTCTCCCAGTTCCTGCCGCTGAAAAACATCCCCACAGCATGATGCTGCCACCACCATGCTTCACTGTAGGGATGGTGCCAGGTTTTCCCCAAATGTGACGCCTGGCATTCAAACCAAAGAGTTCAATCTTTGTCTCATCAGACCAGAGAATTTTCTTTCTCATGGTCTGAGAGTCCTTCAGGTGCCTTTTGGCAAACTCCAGGCGGGCTGCCGTGTGCCTTTTACTAAGGAGTGGCTTCCGTCTGGCCACTCTACCATACAGGCCTGATTGGTGGATTGCTGCAGAGATGGTTGTCCTTCTGGAAGGTTCTCCTCTCTCCACAGAGGACCTCTGGAGCTCTGACAGAGTGACCATTGGGTTCTTGGTCACCTCCCTGACTAAGGCCCTTCTCCCCCCGATCGCTCAGTTTAGATGGCCGGCCAGCTCTAGGAAGAGTCCTGGTGGTTTTGAACTTCTTCCACTTACAGATGATGGAGGCCACTGTGCTCATTGGGACCTTCAAAGCAGCAGAAATTTTTCTGCAACCTTCCCCAGATTTGTGCCTCGAGACAATCCTGTCTCGGAGGTCTACAGACAATTCCTTTGACATCATTCTTGGTTTGTGCTCTGACATGAACTGTCAACTGTGGGACCTTCTATAGACAGGTGTGTGCCTTTCCAAATCATGTCCAGTCAACTGAATTTACCACAGGTGGACTCCAATGAAGCTGCAGAAACATCTCAAGGATGATCAGGGGAAACAGGATGAACCTGAGCTCAATTTCGAGCTTCATGGCGAAGGCTGTGAATACTTATGGACATGGGATTTCTCAATTTTTTTATTTTTAATAAATTTGCAAAAACCTCAAGTAAACTTTTTTCACGTTGTCATTATGGGGTGTTGTGTGTAGAATTCTGAGGAAAAAAATGAATTTAATCCATTTTGGAATAAGGCTGTAACATAACAAAATGTGGAAAAAGTGATGCGCTGTGAATACTTTCCGGATGCACTGTATCTATCTATCATGTAGTGCCTTCCATTTCTATCTATCTATCTATCTATCTATCTATCTATCTATCATATGTTGCCTTTCATTTCTGTCTGTCTGTCTGTCAGGATAGATCTTTTCCACTGATCAGGTTGCAGACGTTGCACATTATTTTGGAGCAGACGTTGGTCTGTTGTAGTAATGAGAGGAAGAGGCCCCCAACTTAACAGTGTGGCTCATGTCTAAGTCCTTTTGATCAGCAGCTCTCTCTTCTTCAGCCACAGACAATACAACTGGAAAGGGGTTAGAATGAAAAACTGCAGCCCTCCATGACTGGAGTTTGAGACCCCTGGAGTAGAGGATGGGGCTCCTCAGTACACAGCCTGGCGGTGAGGAGAGATGAGGGCTCTGCTTTGCCACCTGATGGCACTGTGACACGAAGCTGAGGATCCTGGTGATATGATTGCTCCGCAGCCCGAGAAATTAATGAAAGGAGAAATAGGCAAGAAGAATGAATACAGAGGGCACAACGTAACACGGTGTTCTTTCTGATAGCTTGCCAAGGGTTTGGTGCCATCAAGGCTTTCCATTAACTTGTTTACTTACTCGCGACATCACACTGTCCTCATACCAGTGCTGTAGACGCACAGAGTATTTAGCCCTGGGGACAAATAAAGTTCTGTCTTTCTTATTAAAGTGTTATTAAAGCGAAGATCAGGGTGAACAGAATGTTTTGTCCTTTTCTTGTCCGGTTTATTTTGTAGGTTGTGCAGTCCTGACATTAGTGAGATACCACAGACCTCAGTCAAAAAAAAAAAAAAGTAGTCTCCCGTCAGCTTTTTGTTTTAATTATATGCGTTTTACTTTCTCGTATACGAAGTTTAAAGAAAGTATAGTAATCATGGAAAAAAATTCAACCTCGGGATTTTGATGAATCTCGACGTTTTAGGCCTCCCTGAGTCTGAAAATACCATTTTTTGGAATTATGTCTGGGTGTGTGTGTGTAAACAGTCAGTCTGTCATTATCCATCCCACTATATCCTAACTACAGGGTCACGGGGGTCTGCTGGAGCCAATCCCAGCCAACAAAGGGCACAAGGCAGGAACAAATCCCCGGGCCCACCGCAGGGCACACACACACACACACACCAAGCACACACTAGGGACAATTTCAGATCGCCAATGCACCTAACCTGTATGTCTTTGGACTGTGGGAGGAAACCCATGCAGACACGGGGAGAACATGCAAACTCCACGCAGGGAGGACCCAGGAAGCGAACCCAGGTCTCCTTACTACCACCGCACCACCGTGCCGCCCGTGTGTAAACACGATAACTCAAAAGCGCAACGAGATGGATGAAATCTGGCATGTGGTTGTTACACTAAATCTATTATTATCCTGTGGGCCAAATCCTTCAACCGGAAGGGGTGCTTTACCTGGAAACATACTCAATTTTTTTTTTTTAATTTATGTAGCCTTACATTTTTAATAATTGTTCAATATTAACTGCCCAAAAAAATTAAAGGAACACTTTGAAAACATATCAGATCCATCCATCCATCCATTTTCCAACCTGCTGAAATCAAACACAGGGTCATGGGGGTCTGCTGGAGCCAATCCCAGCCAACACAGGGCACAAGGCAGGAACCAATCCCGGGCAGGGCGCCAACCCACCTCAGACATATCAGATCTCAATGGGAAACAAATATCTATATCTCTACTGCTATGGACTGATATGGTGAAGTGTGAGGAACGAAAGGATGGAAATGAAAATGATCAACCGACCAACAGAAAGAGGGGTCTGAACTCAGAGACACCCTGAAAATCAGAGGGATAAATTGATACGACAGGCTGGCAGGCGAGTCCATTTGGCCGAAATTTCATTGCAGCAACTCCAAATCGTACTCAATGTTATTGTTCCAGTTCAGCACTTCTGAGCTTTTCGGCTGTAGCGCTTTACCGGTGCACCACCCTGCTGCCCTTGAATTCGGCGTCCATTCCCAAAAACACTAGCGCTGACACCTGTGACACGTGTATCTCTGCCATCCGCTGTACTTTAAAATTGAAATGCCGCAAAGTAGGTTAGAGAGGAAGAGCGATCCTCCGTGTTCAGGTGTGTAGATTTTATGCCCTTCAGCTGTCCAGCAGGCAGTGGCACATGTTTAAAGGGCACAAGTACTTTTTAACACAACATTTCATACCCACTTCAGGGCTGCCAGGGGGCTGGAGTGAGTATTGGCAGCACTGGCATAGCTCTGGACAGGAGTTCCGTTCCATCGCAGGGTCCCCTTACCCACACACCCTCACTCACCGAGGGGCCAGTGCAGAAACGTCCTTCAACTCAACCGTGGGCCTGTGGGTGGAAAGTGAACGGAAAATCGCGAAGCCTCCAGTAGAATGAGACTTGCATCGTTGATCGAGATGGACCCCATCACCCTTTTGACTCGGTGCCACTGTGGCATTGTGGGTTTGTTAGCCTCACGCTTTCAACCTGGGAGCTCCGACTGCGGAATCTGAACATGCAGACACATGCTAAACTTCCCGTGAGCCCGTGACAAGGCAAGCATGGCGTCTTTTTATAAGGTGATTTATCTATTCATGCGGAATAATAACGCAAGATGCTTTTTTATCCAGTCGCTTGTTGTTGAGTTTTGGTTTTTAATCTTTATAAACGACATTAGGCAAAGTAAACGACTGGCTGTCCGCTCATTTAACCATATGCTTGTCTGTGTAGATGCATCTATCTGTCTTTGCTGCCATCCATCACAGAGGTCCTTTCTCCTTAAGTTGTGTCTTCTCTGTAACCACACAATTATTCAAGCGGGAGATAAATGACAAGGAAACAAAAATCAAAAGCTGAGGCCTTTTTAAATGAAGGCGCTTGGCACTTTTCTATTCTCCTGCTTATCGGCGGTGAAAGTTGCCCCCGGCTGTTGTCTCCTTGGGGGTTTTGTTAGGGACTGCTGTGAAGCTGAGGGGAGCGCGTATGATTTATCTCCCTTCCTCTCTTCCCGGCCACTTCAGCGAGCCAAAAGAGCCGAGTTGGCTGTAATGTGTCGCCGTTAGAGACCCGGCATTAGCTGAAAAAAACCCTCCTGCCTCCCTGTGAAAAATGTCCCCTGATTGGCTAATTAATCAGTCAAAGGGGAATGACATGGCTCTCGACTTGAGGGACCCGAGCTGAGAAATAAACAGGCCTGTTGATAAATGGTTTGGCTACAAATTCATACATCAAGAAAAGTTAGTCATTTTTTAAAGCCGCCGTTTGCATGAAAGGTGGATTGTGAGGCTTTCGGCCGGCTCTCTTTCTGCTACCCCCTCGGCGGGAGCGCTTTCGGATGACTTTAGGAAAGTAAGACTTTTCTTCACAAGGTGTTTGTTTTGAGGGGTTGATTCGATCCGTTCACCTTAAAATGTGTTTGGGGGGGTAGGGGGTCCGTCTCTACGGCCCGATGGCTTAGAGCTTTAAGAGCATTTGGTGCGCAGTAGGGGGCGGCACGCTGCATTTAGAACCCATGTCAGGTGATCAAGTGATGCGCGTGCATGGCTTCCCTCCCGTGGTCCTAAGACGTGGCCACTCAACACTCATCCTTGGACTGGACTTCTGTCCTGGAGAAGTCCCACGTTTGAATCCACCATTACCAGTATAGGTGACAAGTCCTCACTGGCACAGAAAATGGGTGGGTTGGTGGTTCATAATAATATTTAGGAATGACACAAAAATGAGAGATTGATGCGTAATAATTAAGAATGATTCTGGAATGGACAAAAAGTGATGGTTAATAATTAAGAATGATTCAAGAATGGACCAAGTGAGGATTAATAATAGTAATAATAATTAAGAATTATTCTGGAATGTACAAAAAGTGATGGTTATAATAATAATTAAGAATGATTCTGGAATGGACCAAGTGAGGGTTAATAATAATTAATTATTCTGGAATGGACCAGATGAGGGTTAATAATAATAATCATTAAGAATTATTCTGAAATGGACAAAAAGTAATGGTTATAATAATAATTAAGAATTGTTCCGGAATGGACAAAGTGATGGTTAATAATAATTAAGAATGATTCACAAATGGACAAAAAGTGATGGTTATAATAATAATTAAGAATTATTCTGGAATGGACAAAGTGATTGTTAATAATAATTAAGAATGATTCACAAATGGACAAAAAGTGATGGTTATAATAATAATTAAGAATTATTCTGGAATGGACAAAGTGATTGTTAATAATAATTAAGAATGATTCACAAATGGACAAAAAGTGATGGTGGTTAATAATAATAATAATAATAATAATTAAGAACTATTCTGGAATGGACAAAAAGTGATGGTTATAATAATAATTAAGAATTATTATGAAATATGGACCAAGTGAGGATTAATAATAATAATAATAATAATTAAGAATTATTCTGGAATGGACCAAATGAGGGTTAATAATAATAATAATTAAGAATTATTCTGCAATGGACCAAGTGAGGGTTAATGATAATAATAATTTAGAATTATTCTGGAATGGACAAAAAGTGATGGTTATAATAATGATTAATTGTTCTGGAATGGACCAAGTGAGGGTTCATAATAATTAAGAATTGTTCTGGAATGGACAAAGTGATGGTTAATAATAATAATTAAAAATGATTCAAAAATGGACCAAGTGAGGTTTAATAATAATACAGTCAACCCTTGATATATGACCAGCCTGACATGCGAACAACTTGCTTTACAACCAAAATTTTTGCTTTGAATTACGACCAACATCTTGCGTTACGACCCAAATGCGGTCACGTGTATCCGCTTGTACGATTGTAAACAAACAGCCGAGATAGTTTGTAAGTGTCAGTCGGAACCCAGATACATGTGTTTGTGGACGTAATTTCGGTCAGTGCAGTGCTTTATATAATTTATTTCGATAATTGCTAAGGAAGGAAGCGAAGGTAACGAAGGTAAAGAAAGCGATCACAATTGAAACAAAGAAGGAAATTGTGTGGAAATATGACAGTGGTGTTCGTGTGACCGATCTCGCTAATATGTACAGCATGTCGAAATCCACTATCTCGACAATTTTACAAAGAAAATATTTGTATAAGGAAACTCCTTCCAAACAATAACCACCTTCCATTTCATTCTCCTTCTCCTTCCTTCCTGCAAGCCAAAGATGTCAACTTAAATGGTGAGTACAGTATGAAATTGTTGTTTCTGGTAGGCTAGGCACTTTTTATAACTTTTTGGTTAGTACATTAGAAAAATTATTGGTGTTTTTGGTAGATTATGCACATTATACAACCCTTTTATATTAAAAAAAGTTAAGTGTTGCTGTGGGCGGTTTGGAACACATTAAGGGCATTTCCATTATTTCTTATGGGAAAAATAGTCTTGTCTTACAACCAACTTGAGTTACAACCAGTCCTCGCAAACCAATTGAGTTCGTAAGTCAAGGGTCCACTGTAATAATAATTAAGAATTATTCTGGAATGGACAAAGTGATGGTTAATAATAATTAAGAATGATTCACAAATGGACAAAAAGTGATGGCGGTTAATGATAATAATAATTAAGAATTATTCAATAATGTACAGAGTGATTGTTAATAATTAAGAATTATTCAAGAATGGACCAAGTGAGGGTTAATAATAATTTAAAATTATTCAATAATGTACAGAGTGATGGTTAATAAGTATTCAAGAATGGACAAAGTGATGGTTAATTATAATAATTAAGAATTTTTCAGGGATGGATGTTTTAGTCTTCAAAGTTGATCCTGAAGGGTCGTAGTGTCTGCAGGTTTTTGTTCCAACCCAATTGCTTAATTAGAAACTAAATGTTGCTAATAACAGATCTTATTTAAATTTATAGCCTATTAACTCTTTCAGGGAGGGTGTCGACACATAGGGTTGAGGTGGATGTTGACATTACTGTCGTGTTGTCGATCGGCTCTGTTTGCTAGCAGTATGCTGTCTGCAGTATGTGTTACACTGGTGCCACTGTTTTAGGTGCCACAGTATGCAGTAACAGATGCCTGAAGTGGTGGCACCAGTGTAATTTGGCAATGCACACCACATTGAAAGGCAATGATTCCTTTAAAGATTCCAAAAAAATTACTCTTACAATTTGAACATTTCTCCAATTATAGCCATTGCCCTAAATACTTTAATCAAGCTTGATATGATGTGTCATTTTCTTTCCATAGTTAAGCTGGTTAGAAATTTCACTGCAAGTGATCTATGCATTTTAATTGAATTAAATGAATTCTTTTATGGGTGCCCTTATCATTTTATTTTTAGTCACATACGACCAACAAAATCTTGTGGTATGGCCAGGGCACTTGTCCGTGGTATGGCCAGGGCACTTGCCCGGCTGGGACGCCTATATAATGGAAGGACCAGCATTACATCCCCCAGAACATTAGAGGGCAGCAGCCCACACCTCCCTCCCAATGTGTTGCAGCAGCTGTTCTTCAGACTCACACAGAGATGGAGTTTGGAGCAACCCTGTAAACATATGGCCAATTAGAATGTTCACTCAAAAAAATAATAATAATATAGACCCAAACTGTATGCCAGTTAAAGTTGCATGTTGTTTTTGTGCATACATACTTTGTTGTGTTACGTGTAGGATATTAAATTTGAGTCTTGGTTCCTCCAAAAAAATAATAATAATCTCATTTTCCATATATTATCTTATTGTATAATAATTCTTGCTTTATGTGTATTACTCATCTGCCTTATTTTATTATAAATGTAGAATTTATATACTGTGACAAAGTTTTTTCTTTGATACATTTAAAATACACACACACACACACACACATATATATATATATATATATATATATATATATATATATATATATATATACACTAGGGGGTTCGCCCCCTGCTCGCTTCGCTTGCCAGCCACTTTGCATTTCTCTGCCACTGGAGTTGTGAAGAGGGGGGCTGAACGCACCCCAAGGAGACGCGCTCGCACCCCTGAAACCCCCTCTTAAACGTAATACAACGGGAAACAAATGCAGTTTTTTTTTTGTTTATCTCCTCTTTGCTCGATCAGCTGCTGCCATGCCATGTGATCTCCATCAGACATTTAAAAGCCTGTACAGCAGCTGCCCTACTCTCTGTCTTTTATTTCCGGCCCTGGGCATGGTTAAATCTCTTGGCACAAAGTCTCATCTCACGGGATGTGAGTTCTTGATATTTTTTAGTTTATAATTTAGAACTTGAATAAGAATCTGAAAATGTAACAACAGCACATTAAAGTTTGATAAATTCTGAAAAGAATGATACCAAGCATATATACAGTCATGTGAAAAAGTCTGGGAACCCCTCTTAATTCTTTGGATTTTTGCTTATCATTGGCTGTAGCAACTTCCTTTTAATATACAACATGCCTTATGGAAACAGTAGTATTTCAGCAGTGACATTAAGTTTATTGGATTAACAGAAAATATGCATCATAACAAATCTAGACAGGAGCATAAATGTGGGCACCCCAACAGAGATATGACATCAATACTTAGTCGATCCTCCTTTTGTAAATCTAACAGCCTCTAGACACTGTCCTCCTATAGCCTCTGATGAGTGTCTGGATTCTGGATGGAGGTATTGTTGACCATTCTTCATACAAAATCTCTCCAGTTCAGTTCAATTTGATGGACAGCCTGCTTTAAATCATCCCATAGATTGTCAATGATATTCAAGTCAGGGGACTGTGACGGCCATTCCAGAACATTGTACTTCTCCCTCTGCATGAATGCCTTTGTAGATTTCCAACTGTGTTTTAGGTCATTGTCTTGTTGGAACATCCAACCCCTGCGTAACTTCAACTTTGTGACTGATGCTTGAACATTATCCTGAAGAATTTGTTGATATTGGGTTGAATTCATCTGACCCTCGACTTTAACAACAGTCCCAGTCCCTGAACTAGCCACACAGCCCCACAGCATGATGGAACCTCCACCAAATCTGACAGTAGGTAGCAGGTGTTTTTCTTGGAATGCAGTGTTCTTCTTCCGCCATGCAAAGCACTTTTTGTTCTGACCAAATAACTCAATTTGTGTCTCATCAGTCCAAAGCACTTTGTTACAAAATGAATCTGGCTTGTCTAAATGAGCATTGGCATACAACAAGCGACTCTGTTTGTGGTGTGAGTGCAGAAAGGGCTTCTTTCTCATTGCCCTGCCATACAGTTGCGCTGAATTGTAGAATGATGTACCGATGCACCATCTGCAGCAAGATGTTCTTGCAGGTCTTTGGAGGTGATCTGTGGGTTGTTTGTAGCCATTCTCACAATCCTGCTCATATGCTGCTCCTGAATTTTTCTTGGCCTGCCAGACCTGCTGGGTTTAACAGCAACTGTGCCTGTGGCCTTCCATTTCCTGATTCCATTCTTTACAGTTGAAACTGACAGTTTAAACCTCTGAGATGGCTTTTTGTAGCCTTCCCCTAAACCATGAGACTGAACAATCTTTGTTTTCAGATCTTTGGAGAGTTGCTTTGAGGATCCCATGCTGTCCCTCTTCAGAGGAGAGTCAAAGGGAAGGAAGCACAACTTGTAATTGACCACCTTAAATACCTTTATATCTCATGATGGACACACCTGTCTATGAAGTTCAAGGCTTCACAAGCTCATCACACCAATTTGGTGTTGTAAGTAATCAGCATTGAGCAGTGGCAGGCATTCAAATCAGCAAAATGACAAGGGGACCCACATTTGTGCACAGCCAGTTTTTCACATTTGATTTAATTTCATTCAGATTAATCTACAGTAGCTCCCAAGTATTTCTGTCCAGTGACTGTTTGTTACTCCTCCCCCACGTCAAAGATGGCTGAATATGCAGATTTCTGCCGGTTAAAGTTAAAGCTCATCTCTTTAGTCTTTTCGACATTCAGAGTAAGATGGCTGTTATTGCGCCAATTTATTAAACAGAACCTGCTGGTTCCCTTGTCATTCACTAACAAGGAGCCACTAAAAGCAGCAAAGATAGATAGATAGATAGATAGATAGATAGATAGATAGATAGATAGATAGATAGATAGATAGATAGATAGATAGATAGATAGATAGATAGATAGATAGATAGATAGATAGATAGATAGATAGAAATGAAAGGCACTATAAGGTAGATAGATTGAAAGATGGAAAGGCACTATATAATAGATAGATAGGAATGGCACTATATAACATAGACAGACAGATAGATGGATAAATCGGGTGTTCACTGGCAAACTTAAGACGGGCAGGGCCTGTACCATACTTGTGCCTTCTTTAGCAGGGGGACCTTGCAGGTGCTGCAAGATTTCAATTCATTCCAGCCTTGTGCAGGTCTTATCCCTGACGTCCTTTGACAGCTCTTTGGTCTCGTCCATGGTGGTGGAGAGGTTCGAATAGAATTGATTGATTGTAATCGCCACTCTGTGGGAGCCAGAATTCTGGATGGGTTGTAGGGGATCAAATCCTTATTTCTCTCAATGCCATGCAAATCAATTAATAACTTTTATGTCATGTGTGTTTTTTCCAGAGTTTTGGTTGATATTCTCTCTCCCCATTAAAATGAAACTACCATAAAAATTAGAGACAGTGCATTTCTTTGTAAATGAGCAAACTTACAAATTCATTAGGGGATCAAATCCTTATTCCAACCCCCCCAACCCTAAACTGTACTACTATTTAAGATTCCCCTCCACCTTTGGGATGCTTAAAGTACCTGGAAGGCAGCGGCTGGCATTGCTGGCACACTCCAGGGCACGTGTGAGGCCCGACTCAGGGTCTGCGTGCTGATGTTGTCTCCATGCTGGGTGCTGCACCGGTGAGTTTTGTCCTGGTGACTCATTCCTGTTTGTGATCTTCACGCCAGCAGGATATTTTAAAGGAAGTGAGAATGCAGAGACCTTCCTCGCCTTTTGCTGCTCAGTTTCGGCACTTGTGTGCCCCGTGGAGCAAATCTGACGATGAAGGGATGTTAGGAGTGCAAAGGAAGCTGACGTGTAATCCCTTACTGGAAATCCAGGGTTTAATATTTAACGCCATCCCGTTAAACTGAGCAAGTCGCCTTATTCTTAAAAATGGGCCTCTTTCTTTAGGTTTTTTTTTTTTGTTTAATTTTCTCATCAGCAACTCATATTATTGACTATTATTAAATTGTTAGTTTTTGACTGTCTGTATACCTGCATTGTTATCACTCTTAAATATTTTCTTTATCAATATGCTTCTGCTGGAGTATGTGAATTTCCCCTTGGGATTAATAAAGTATCTATCTATCTATCTATCTATCTATCTATCTATCTATCTATCTATCTATCTATCTATCTATCTATCTATCTATCATAAACCTGATAGATTTGGTGCTGGTTAAGTCTGAGCCAATTTTTTTTTTTTTTTGACCAGTCTTGGGGTCTCATTTGCGTTAATTGTGGCGCACAACCAAAAAAACAAAATCAGAAAAATTGCTTACGGACAAAAACATATCAGGGTGTACACACATTTCTACAAAATTTACCGTTTAAAAATCACAGCCACAGCTTGTGAATGTGTCCAAATGGGATCGCCAATACTGCCCTGAAATATCCATATATGGAGCATGCTAATCAACCTCATAAATATGCACGATGGTGCAGAACTTCATTGGCTGGTAAATTAGCCTCCCACCTGACACATCGAGACCCCCCACTCCCCCGCCACCTGCATTCAAGGGTAACTGACTGCACTCTGCATCTGAGCGTTCAAGAGAATCCACCACATTAAAGCGCCCCTCTTCTGTATTCTGGGGGCGTCGGGGGAAAGACAAAAGGTGCCAGCGTCTGAGTGGGTAACTGTTCTCACTTGGCATGTGTAATGATGTGATTGCTGCTGAAATGAATAGGGCAGGTCATGTGAAAAACCCACGGGTGCAGCCATTTAACCTAACCAATAAGCCATCCGCCACGTACCGTTCCAACATGTCTGCCAAAGCTACTTTGCCTCCTGATAAATGAATTGCGGGCTGACCCGAGCCATGGAGACATAACTTTTGTCAGCCACTACTTGGTATCACAGGTGACTTGTGCGGTAATGGAATGTCACTGTTACAGTTAACAAAAGCGGCTTCGTTCTCGCTAGGTGCGCTTTTTGCTATGATGTGCCGTTGAGTGCTCCTGTTACATTAAGAGAACCGGACATTGCGACCAATTGCTCTTTTTATGCTAGCAAATTATGTTTTATGTATGTGAACCCGCAACCATACCAAAACTGGATATAGCGCCTTGCCAGTCTGTTAACAGTTTCTGGCACAGTGGGCACGACGGAGTAAAGCTGGGCTGAGATATTCCTGACCTATAGGTCAGTTCCCTGAGGTGTGACAACAGATAGCCAATATACTCTGACAAAAAAACACATTGCATTGGCCTTCTTGAAAGCGGACTAAAGTACAGTGTGTGCATCATAGTCATCACTTTGAAAGTGTAACATGTTCATCACATCATTACACAGTCTGTTAACTGCTTGGTGATATGAATTATGTGAGCGAGTTGTCGTTTAGTTGGTTTCACTGCATTACCCTACTTGATCAAGGGTCTCGTCATTTCCCAATTTGTCAGAAATGTTAAGTATGCTGTAACATACGGCGGGACTTGAGGCGAGAGCATGCACAGGACGTTATCTTGCCCGGAGCTCTAGATGGCAGCCCCCCCGCCAGGGTTGCAGATGTGCCTCCGATTCCCACAAGGCAGCATGGAAGATGGAATTCTTCAGCTCTGCCCTGTTGGGTTCTGTGAGTGCTGCTACTTCATGGGGTTTCCGTCTCATCTGAAAGTGCTTTCGGACCACGTGTATGGAAGACCGGAAGTACTCCCAGGTGGAAGATAAAAGGAGCTAACTGCCTCAGATGGACAAGCCAGAGATGGGTGGGAGGTGAGTGAAACAGAGGAATAGTGACGAGGGTGAAGGGAGAAATGAGCTTTTGTGTGCTACTGTGCTTATTATACTTGCGGCTGTGGTGGAAAACGCTTGATTCAAAGAGTTTCACACAATAAAACACTCTTTGTGCCTTTTAACTTGTGCATGTGCCTGTTTGTGGTGGGTGTTTAGGGAGCTGGAGTGCCCCCTGGTGTCCACAACGCACAAGTCAGAGTTGCCATAAATACAGTATATGTATGGTTCCCCCATCAAGGAGTTTCAAAGTGTCCCAGTTAAACGTGTGTCTGGCGGAACTTGTATGTGTGTAAATCAGAGACAGTGGGTCTTTCTTACTGATGGCTTTGCGATGTTCCTGTATACAACTTGTGAGTCTTGTAGAAGTTTGTCCCACGTGTACTGCTTGGCATGCATTGCATGGAATGCTGTAAACTGTGTTTCATGTCTCTGTGGTTGATTTTTGTTTTTGGCATTAAAAATCTCTCTCTCTCTCTCTCTCTCTCTCTCTCTCTCTCTCTCTCTCTCTCTCTCTCTCTCTCTCTATATATATATATATATATATATATATATATATATATATATATATATATATACTCCCTCTCGGGAATCGAACCTGGGACGTCAGCGCTAGAGGCGAAGCCCCTAACGCTGCGCTACGGCGTGTGGTTCGTTCATTTGACAGCATGTAGATCGGGGTAATTACATTCATGGCATTCGTAGTCTGAATCACAATCTGATTGTATGGGTGGTTACCTACCAGGTAACGCTTGTGGTTGGTCAGCAAGTCGGCTAACATCCGCCACGGTGCCCTCTTTCAGTTGCGAGAAGCAGATCATAGAATGGTTGAAATAGTTTTACTGTCAAATAATGCAAAGAGGGGCGGCACGGTGGCGCAGTGGGTAGCACTGCTGCCTCGCAGTTGGGAGATCTGGGGACCTGGGTTCGCTTCCCGGGTCCTCCCTGCGTGGAGTTTGCATGTTCTCCCCGTGTCTGCGTGGGTTTCCTCCGGGCGCTCCGGTTTCCTCCCACAGTCCAAAGACATGCAGGTTAGGTGGATTGGCGATTCTAAATTGGCCCTAGTGTGTGCTTGGTGTGTGGATGTGTTTGTGTGTGTCCTGCGGTGGGTTGGCACCCTGCCCAGGATTGGTTCCTGCCTTGTGCCCTGTGTTGGCTGGGATTGGCTCCAGCAGCCCCCGTGACCCTGTGTTCGGATTCAGCGGGTTGGGAAATGGATGGATGGATAATGCAAAGAGTACGCGACACGTGTTTCGGCCTGATTCTGGGCTCATCAGGCGGAGAGGGGATGCAGTGAGTGTGTATATTTATATTGTGAAGTCCGGAGTGCGTACAACTGCCCTATCCCCCACACGGACAGGCAGGACAAATAATTGCCACACAGCACACGGTTCATTTGGAACCACAAAATTTAATAAATTTGCAAAAACCTCAAGTAAACTTT
Source organism: Erpetoichthys calabaricus (assembly GCF_900747795.2). Taxonomy (NCBI): domain Eukaryota; kingdom Metazoa; phylum Chordata; class Cladistia; order Polypteriformes; family Polypteridae; genus Erpetoichthys; species Erpetoichthys calabaricus. The sequence goes on along the minus strand of NC_041396.2, from coordinate 13,632,450 downwards.
TTTCACGTTGTCATTATGGGGTGTTGTGTGTAGAATTCTGAGGAAAAAAATGAATGTAATCCATTTTGGAATAAGGCTGTAACATAACAAAATGTGGAAAAAGTGATGCACTGTGAATACTTTCCGAATGCACTGTGTGTATATATATATATATATATATATATATATATATATATAAAATATATATATATATATAATATAATATGTATTGGTGTATGTATGGAAGCTGTACAGCACTTTGGTCAACTTATGTGTTTTTTTTAAATATGCTTAATAAATAAATTTGAATTGACTTGTCTGTTAGGTCTTTGTAACCTTGTAGAACTTTATTTCGTTCCAAGCTCTTGATTTGTGGAATTTTATTAAAGAAATTTTAACTAAGTTTGCTCAACTATAATTAGCAACTTTTATACAAGCTAGAGACAGCAAAATTCTACCGATTTGTTGGCCAAGTATTAATTACTGCTTCTCCAACAAAGATTAAGGACTTACTGCAATGTTCATCATACAGACCAATTTCACTTCTGAATACTGATGTTAAGATTGTCTGTAAAGTTTTACCTAGACTGTTTGAGAAAGTGCTTTCTTCAGTAATATAACAAGACCAATGCAGATTTGTTAAAGGCAGATGCATGGCTTCTAATTTCCACATTTATTTAATATATTATATTCACTCATAAAATTTGACATACCAGAGATCTTATTATCATTTGACACAGAAAAAAAGCCCTGACAAAGCGGAATGGGACTACGTATTCACCACATTGCACACATTTGGGTTTGGCCCAAATATATGTGCATGGATTAAATTACTTCATACCAGTCCAGAAGCCTCAGTCTTTTTTAACAACATGAGCTCCAACGACTCCAAATTAGAATATGGTACTCGACTGGTGTGCCCTCTGTCACCATTGCTTTTTGCAGGTGCCATTGAGCCACTGGCTATTCATTTTCAAAATGCATTGGAGGTAAAGAAGATTATCAGAGAAGGACTCGAATGGAAACTAGCACTATATTCAGATGGTATTGTACTGCGTATATCAGACCCACAAATATCTTTACAATTAATGCACTAGCAGAATTTCAAAAGAAATAAATAAAAGTGTGCTTTCTCCAGTGAACTCTCTAGCATACCGTGTTAGACTGTCCATTTTATCAGAACAATTTAAATATCTAGGGGTAAACAATTTTGTCACTTGATCCTAAAAAGGTTGTCCCCAGAGAGTCCCCCAGAATAATGTTTTCTAGATTATGTTGGCCTGTTTTTTAGGTCGGTCTGCTAAGCCATTAAATGTAAATGTAAATACTGTAGACTGGGATGGCAGTGCAGTGATTTAGTCTGCTGCCTTCCCGCTTGGGTTCAGATCCCATGATGGTCACATTCTGTGTGGAGTTTACATGCCTTCCTCCCATGGTTCTCTTTTATTCCTTAACTCGAACCCTTTGTGTAACAAGCTGCAAACAGTGTAATATTTTTTTTCTAAAACCAGAATGGCTTTTTTTGTTTTTTGTATTTAAGGAACGAAGCACAGCTTTTTGTGTAACCCCACAACTCCCACTCCGCTTCTGCACAAAAGCCACTGTCACCACAGGGAGTCGTGACAGTCTTATTGTATCCCGTTATCTGTGTAGCAGACTGAAATGGCCACCCCCTGGCTGTTTACAGGGTCTCAGGCCAGGCTGCACATTTTTTATTCAGGTGCTTTGTCGTTTCTCCAGCCCTTTCAGGGCCTTTTCTATGCTTCTTCAGTGCCTTGATGCCCACCCCCAGCCCCCAAAGTGGGCTGTGTTTCAGATTGCTGTCATCTCCATCTCAGTCTTTCAGCCAAAACTTCCTGTGTGAGAAATTACACAAAAAAAATATCATAAGCTCAGCTCTGCTCATGTTGTTCAGCGCATTGAAAAGGGAACCATAAACACACAGTGCTGAAAAGACTAACGGTGTGCAAGCGCATGGCGGACGTTCAGGTGTGCGTCTTGAGGGTTGGAGCCTTGTGAATGTTTGCTATGTGACAGCCAGGGTTTCCTTCCTAGCTCAGGTGTCTTTTTTAAAGCATCCTTTTCTTTGACTTTTAAGTATTATTTTCCAAATTCTGCTTCTATTTTCTTACTGTTTAATATATTTTATTATTTCTTAGTGAATACTGTTTTTTTTTTATTACATTGTTTTTTTGTTAATTATTTTAGTTATTAATTGTTTGTATTGTGTTCACTGTCCCTGCAATGGAGTGGCAGCTTTTCCAGATGTTGTTCCTGCCTTATGCCCATTCACTACTGGTAGAGGCTCCAGCTGCCCCACAACTCCACTTTGGATAAGCGGGTCACAAAGATAGACAGATTTATGTTAAGCCTTAGGGGACGGGGCCCCCTACCGCCACAGCTGTGGAACCACCCCCAGGTCCTTATAAGCCAGTGACAGCGTTGGTGCTTGTTTTGTTCTTTTTCACTTCTGTTGTTCTGCTCATTTTGAGATTTTTCTTTATGCGTTCCTCTTCTGATTTTTCATCTGTGCCTGGATTTAGTTCTGTTTTTAGATTTCATTTTTTGAATGTGTGGCTGGATATGTACGGGGGAAGTGTGACCGTGGTGAGGTCTGCGGTAGGAGTGACGGAGATGAGATTACATCAGGGATCGGCTCTGAGCCCTTTCTTATTTGCAATGGTGATGGATAGGTTGACAGACAAGATTAGACAGGAGTCCCCGTGGACTATGATGTTTGCTGATGACATTGTGATCTGTAGCGAGAGTAGGGAGCAGGTTGAGGAGACCCTGGAGAGGTGGAGATATGCTCTAGAGAGGAGAGGAATGAAGGTCAGTAGGACCACCAAGACAGAACACGTGTGTGAATGAGAGGGAGGTCAGTGGAATGGTGAGAATGCAGGGAGTAGAGTTGGCGAAGGTGGATGAGTTTAAATACTTGGGATCAACAGAACAGAGTAATGGAGATTGTGGAAGAGAGGTGAAAAAGAGAGTGCAGGCAGGGTGGAAAGAACTGAAAAACTTGGGTTCTCTATCTGCTTCTGTTCTTCCTCCCATGTGACTTGCCAGCACTTCCGGGTCAGATAGAGAACTCAAGTTCTTTCATCAGCCCAGAAGTACTTTGGGGCTTCTGTGCTCGTTACTTCCTAGTACTTCCGGGCTCTAAGGGAAGCCTGACTCCCCATGTCCTTTCACAGGACCCCCTGGCGGCACCCATGGCACCCAACAGGGATGAGAAACTGAACTCCAATTCCCAGGATGCCCTGTGGGAATCTGGGGCACCGCTACACTCCAGAGGAGCTGCCATCTAGCGTTTTGGGGGAGGCAGTGTCCATAAGTAGCTGCCTTCCCCCATCCTTCCATCTCAGGGACATCCCGGCCGGGTTGCGTTGCCGGCCGTCTGTTACTCTATATATATATATATATATATATATATATATATATATATATATATATATATATATATATATATACTAGGGAGCTTACCCCATGCTTGCTTTCCTTGCCAACTCCCCTTGCCTGTGCTACCCGCCAGCCATTTTGCGTCTCTGCTGCTCGCGTTGTGAAGAGGGGGGCTGAATGCACCCCAAGGAGACACGGTCGCTCCTCTGAAACCCCTCTTAAATGGTGATACAATAGGAAACAATTTTTTTTTTTTTAACCTTATCTTTGCTCGATCAGCTGCTGGCTTGCTGCTGCTGCTGCTGCAGTGCCACATGATTTTCATCGAATATTTAAAAGCCTGTACAGCAGCTGCCCTACTCTTTAGCTTTTATTTCCAGCCCCGGGCATTGTTAAATCTCTTGGCACAAAGTCTCATCTCGCGGGACGTGAGTTTTTGATATTTTTTAGTTTATAATTTAGAAATCGAAATAAGTATCTAAAAATCAAACAACATCACATTAAAGTTTGATAAATTCTGAAAAGATTGATACCAAACATATATATGTAGGTTTTAAAATAAGCCTGATTTAAAGCGTGACAAAAAAGTGACATAAAAACGTCACATAAAATAATTGCACAAAATCATTGCACTTTTAGGCTTAGGATTTTATATATATATATACCTGTATAGTAGATATATATGTATATATATGTGTGTGTGTGCATATATATATATATAATATGTATAATATATAGATAGATAGATAGATAGATACTTTATTAATTCCAGGGGGAAATTCACAAGTAGTAAAAAGTGTCCAGGGAACGAGTCCACATAAAAGAAAGTGGTAGGAGTGATCAGTGAAATAGATAAAATAGATAAAAAGGTAGAAAGATAAAGTTGTACACGGAGCTGCTGTAAAGGCAATCATATACACAATCAGTATATCTATATCTATTGTGACAAAAGGCGCTATATTGGCACCCGACCTGACACAGGAGGCACACTGATAAAACAAATAAATGTTTTGTTTCTATTTCTTTGCCTGTGGGCAACACCTTCCCCATCCCCACAGGCATGACACAGTCCCACAAACACAGCACCAAACTCAATTGTCTTTCTCTTCTTCTTTCTCCACCACTCCTCTCTGTCAAGCTTTGACTCCATCTACCTGACTCCGGGTGGCTGCTTGCTCCTTTTATAAGGCACCTGGAAGTGCTCCAGGTGCTTGATTACCCATTTTTGGGTGTGGTGAAAACACTGCCCAGGGGGGTTGCCATCTAGCATCCCGAGGGAGGTATTGGGTAGCCAATGCTTGCTCACCCTGAACATATACTGAAGGGGGGTCCCGGCCAGGCAAGGGGCCCAGCTGTCCGCCACACTATATATACTGTGCATGTATTAGTCATAAGTGTTATATATATAGTATATTTGTATATATGTATGTGTGTGTATATATATATATATATATATATATATATATATATATATATATATATATATACTGTATACATATACAGTATAGGTGTGTGTGTATGTGTATTTATTTACATATATATAATATACAAATATATATATGCACATAGAGTCTGTCTGTATATACTGTGTATGTATTAGTCATAATTGTTATATGTTAATTTGTCAAAGAGACGGCTTTGGTCGGAGACTCGTCAGCCTGACCCGGGCGTCAAGATGGATGTGTGAGGTGTGCTGAGTACGGCTGGCATTGAGCCTCCCCTTGACGTGTGATTGATTCGTTTCATTATTGCTGTTCCTTTTATTGAGACAGCACTTCATTGCCATATGTTAACAGACCCGTCCGTCGGAGTACAGAAGGTCAAGTAAGTAGTTAACCCCCCCCACCTCACCTTTTTTTTTTTTTTTTCATTTTTATAGCGCCCCCACCCTTCTCTCACATTGGCCTTCACTTTACTGTTTCGTTTATTTCTTATTTTTAACAGCCAGTAACGCCTGTGTAGTGAGGCTAGTGGGCTTACTTTTCTTAAGGATGAAGTGAGACCCCATTAGCGGTGTTTTTACACGTTCCAGAGCCGCCACTTGTCCTCTGAGTGTTAGCGCTAATTGGACTGCAGATAACATCTAATTACTTGAACCAGAACGCTCCTCTCTTCAGAGCCTGATTGCTCAAAGTGCATTTTGCCGCCTCAGAAGCTGAAACCCGCCAGTGACGGGCCTCCCTTCTGCCCTGACAGGCCTTCATTTTCACAGGTGCCTGAGTCTCTTGGCGCTGACGATTCCCGGGCGTACAGGAATGGTTGGTGGCATTTGCTGTTTCTGGGTTACGAGAGCAGCAGGAATGTTGTTCTGGCTAATTACTGTGGGTGCAACTAACTGCCTAAAAAGTTTGAATTCCTTTGCAGTTTGACGCTTCGGGCTACTTTTCAGACACCTCCTTTTAATAAATCTCAATTCTATTACATCACTTTAACCCAGTGATAAGAATATGAACATCAGAATAGTTTATTCAGGCTGACGTGGTGGGCATAAAATCAAACCAAATAATAAAACCTGCCCATATGGCCGTCTGTTTGTAGAAATTATGGCACATTGGCTACCCCAGCCTCCTGGATTCAAATCCAGGCTCTCTGATTGGTGTTTCCATCTTCTCCCTGAATCTGTGTGGAATCTTTTTCTGCGTATTCCGAATTGGGAAATGAGAGGAAAATCAAACTTGCAGGAAACTGTACAAGTATGCCTAAAAGGTATTCACCCCCTTGGAAGTTTTTTCACTTTCTTGTTATTTAACATTGAATCCCAGTTGAATTATTTTGGCTTTATTTTTTTATTTTTTGACAGAAAAAGACCCTTAAACGTCAAAGTGAATCGTCTGAGTTGGCCACTTCAGACGCCTACCCCCAAAACCAAGAGGAAGGCTTACGGCCTGCAAATGCCCAGAATTGCACATCATCCCTCTTGCTATCTGTGAAATCCCAATTGTGTCAAAGTGTAAGGTGGAAGTCAGGCAGGTCCCCCATGAATCCCTGATTGTGTGGAAGCAATAACGCGATGGTGTCTCCCAAGTCCAGATTACTTTGAAGCTGTGTCTCCGTGAATTTTCAGATAACCCATCTTAACTCCAGCCACTCCACTGCTCGTCGCACTCCTTCTCTCTTGATAGCCATGAAGTCCCAATCATGTTGAAGAAATTTCCGAAAGTTCAGATTGTGTCAAAGCGTGTAGTTTCTTGTCGTGACGTCTACGAAATGGATGTTTTTCCACAAAAGCGAGTGTCGGGGGATGATGCAAAGCGAGGGTATTGAGAAGAATGCTGTCTTTATCAGTGGGTACCGAAATTTCCAAAATTCTGGTACAGTGCCGTTTTTAAACTTTGGGCTTTTCTGTAGTTTTCCAGTACCGATGTGCCACATGACCTTAGTAGATCACTGCCTTTCACCACTCTGTCTAACAGTGTTGAAGCCCCAAGAGCACTTTACTGGATTGCTGACTGTTGTTGAGTAAGCAAGTAGCTAGGTGGCACCTTCATGCCACAGTTTTTTGTTAATTTCACACACTGAGCATTTAAGCCGTTCAGAAGGCAAGGAGAAAGAAGAAGAACCTGTGCCGTCAGGTCCAGTGCAACAACCACACCAGCTTGTCCTTGTCTGTTTACTCGGTAGGGTGGGGTGCAGTGGTTAAGGCTGCCACCTCACAGCTTCAACGTCTGAGATATTTCAGTGCCAGCTGCTATGGATTTGTGCCCATGAGGGATGCTGCCACATCCCCAAAACCCGCATTAGTTTGACTGACAGCAGTAAATCAGCTTTGTGTGGCTGTGTGTGCAGATGGACTGGTGCCCCTTTTAAGATTTTAGTCCAGTGCTGCTGGGGTGGGCACTGGCACAGAGCAGCCCTGATCTGGATTAAGAATATTTAAAAATGATAGGGTGTCCCATCCTGCTTGGTGCTCACTGCCACTTGCACCCGGCGTCCATATAATGGAGTAACCTGATTTGTAAAATGAATAAATGGGTGGCTGTTCTTGGTAATTTTATTTTTATTTTATTTTGTTTATATCCAGAGAGGTGCAACCAGTGGAGGGGCTTTGTATCCTTAATAACATCACACCATTAGGGCCGGTTTATACTTCACACTCAAAACGCATACGCACGCACATCATGGCTGCCACACAGTCCCAGCATTCATTTGACGCGTCCTCTGAGAACAGTGCGAGTTGCGGTACCAGCAAAACTTCAGGGGCCGCAGTGTGATAAAAGTTGGAACGTGACGTCAGAATCTCTCTTTACTATCTACATGTGACAGCGAGCCGCTTTGCCGATCCTCCAGGATCGATGTGCGTACTGCGATGTTTGATGTGGTGAATCAAAATGCCGACATACAGATGCATTCGTGGTGCTTTTATATTCAAGAGTCACATATTCCCTATTGTAATGACACGAAACATTTTAAAAGTCTCACATACCATCTTCTGTGCCGTCTTCTTTTTTTCAGAATGTACGGCGCCGTATTTGAGCCACAGAGGAAAAAAAGTTAGGGACACGGTGAAAAGGTTTGTGATTAAAGTTGAAATTTTGGCTTAAATCTCATAACGTCCACTTTAATCTTGTAGTTTAGTTTGTCATTAAAGTAGACCGTCGTAAAAGTCATCTTAAAACCGACCCAGTTGTTAATCGCTATGCGATTCTGGGGCTGACAGCAGCAGCAGGCAGCAATCGCCACACAGAACACATTACATTTATGATATTCCAGCTCTTTGTACATTTAGAATCCTTAGATTTATACTTAATAACACTTTAATTACGAAATACGTTAAAGTATGTATGTTATATTTTACAGATAAATTCTTAACTTCATTTAAATAATGAATACTGATAATAATTACACCCGGTGGCAGGGCGGTAGCGCTGCTGTCTCACAGTATGGAGTCACGTCCCTGGTCTTCCCTGCCCTGGTGGGTTTCCACAGTGGGCTCAGCTTTCCTTCCAAAGACATACAGGTTTGGGGATTTGGTGACACTAAAATGACGTTACTGTGTGTGTGTGCATGTGTTCATCTTGTGATGAGCTTATGCCCCGTCCAGGGATTGTTTCTGACTCTCACCCGATGCTCGTTTATGAAAGGATTCCAGATTGTAGGTTATTTTCGTTTTACCGGAAGAATCGATTTAACAAGATTTTATCCAAAACAAATCACGCATTTTTCATGTTCATAGTATGACTTGGATTATGCAACACGTGTTAACATGAGAGTTTTCCTCATCGATGTTTTGATCTTCTTTGCTATTGTCCAACATTGGTCGTCGCCCGCTTCCATTAAAGCATTTTGCATGACACATTAGAGTAATAATAATTCTTCTTTCGGCTCCTTCCATTTAGGGATCGCCACAGTGGATCATCCACCTCCATCTCCCCCTGTCTTTTATATCCTTTTCTGTCACACTGACTGCCCTCATGTCATCCCTCACCACATCCATAAACTTCCTCTTTTCCTCTTGCCTGGCAGTTCCATCCTCCACATTCTTTTCTTGATGTACCACTCATCTCTCCTCAGCACATGCCCAAACCATCTCACTCTCACCTAACTCACTTGGCCACTAAATTGTCATACCTGTGTTGTCCCTCTTATTACTCATTTCTAATCCTATTTACCGTCCTTACTCCGAGCGAAAATCGTAGCATCTTCAGTTCCAACACTTCCAGCTCTGACTTCTGTCTTTTCGTCTGTGCCACCGTCTCCAAAGCATACGCCACCATTTTCTAGACCTTCCCTTTCGCTCTCGAAGGTACTCTTCTGTCACTAATCACCCCTGCCACTCTTCTTCACCCAGTCCACCACCTCTCTGCTGCCCTCTTCATTGCTGTTAAACCCAAGTACTGGTCTCCCTTCACCACCTCTGCTCCTTGCGGTTGCCCCCTTTCTGCCACCTTCCCTCTCATTCACACACGTGTACCCCATCTTATTCCTACTGTATCTCAGTCCTCTTCTCTCCAGTACAACTTTCCCATGCTCAATGTGCATGAATAACATTTTTTCTCAGCCATCACTACAACCCACACGGAGTAAGTAACATTTAAAAAAAATATATCTACAGTTAGGTCCATAAATATTTGGACAGAGGCAACTTTTTTCTAATTTTGGTTCTGTACATCACCACAATGAATTTTAAATGAAACAACTCCAATGCAGTTGAAGTGCAGACTTTCAGCTTTAATTCAGTGGGGTGAACAAAACGATTGCATAAAAATGTGAGGCAACTAAAGCATTTTTTGAACACAATCCCTTCATTTCAGGGGCTCCAAAGTAATTGGACAATTGACTCCAAGGCTATTTCACAGGCAGGTGTGGGCAAGTCCGTCGTTATGTCCTTATCAATTAAGCAGATAAAAGGCCTGGAGTTGATTTGAGGTGTGGTGCTTGCATGTGGAAGATTTTACTGTGAACAGACAACATGCGGTCAAAGGAGCTCTCCATGCAGGTGTAAGAAGCCATCCTTAAGCTGCGAAAACCGAAAAAACCCATCTGAGAAATTGCTCCAATATTACGAGTGGCAAAATCTACAGTTTGGTACATCCTTAGAAAGAAAGCAAGCACTGGTGAGCTCAGCAACGCAAAAAGACCTGGACGTCCACGGAAGACAACAGTGGTGGATGATCACAGAATCATTTCCATGGTGTAGAGAAACCCCTTCACAACAGCCAACCAAGTGAACAACACTCTCCAGGGGGTAAGCGTATCGATATCCAAGTCTACCATAAAGAGAAGACTGCATGAAAGTAAATACAGAGGGTGCACCGCAAGGTGCAAGCCACTCATAAACCTCAAGAATAGAAAGGCGAGATTGGACTTTACTAAAGAACATCTAAAAAAGCCAGCACAGTTCTGGAAAAACATTCTTTGGACAGATGAAACCAAGATCAACCTCTACCAGAATGATGGCAAGAAAAAAGTATGGAGGTTGCGTGGAACAGCTCGTTATCCAAAGTATACCACATCATCTGTAAAACACGGTGGAGGGAGGCAGTGTGATGGCTTGGGCGTGCATGGCTGCCAGTGGCACTGAGACACTAGTGTTTATTAATGATGTGACACAGGACAGAAGTAGCCGAATGAATTCTGAGGTGTTCAGAGACATACTGTCTGCTCAAATCCAGCTAAATGACGTCAAATTGATTGGGTAGCGTTTCATGATACAGATGGACAATGACCCAAAACATACAGCCAAAGCAACCCAGGAGTTTATTAAAGCAAAGAAGATGGAAAATTCTTGAATTGCCAAGTCAGTCACCTGATCTTAACCCAACTGAGCAGGCATTTCACTTGTTGAAGACTAAACTTCAGACAGAAAGGCCCACAAACAAACAGCAACTGAAAGCTGCTGCAGTAAAGGCCTGGCAGAGCATTCAAAAGGAGGAAACCCAGCATCTGGTGATAAATCAATGTAAAGCGTTTATTGCTCCATGCTGTTGGTGCCTGTTTGGCGTCTCTGGCAACAGTGGCTGCGTAGGGGCAACTCGATGGACAGCAGGGCTGGCTGCCTGGCTGTTTTCGTGTGGCAGCTGGGCAACGGTGGCTGTTGCAGTCTGATTTGGACCTCATCGTCATAAGGGATGATCCTTCCAGGCGATTGTTACCGTAGGCCATTCAGCTCCATAAATGTGTTCAGCACCATCATCAGCTGGGGACCTAATCAGCTGATGCGAGGACCTCACTTTCATTTTCGATCTTCATCTCCAGATCACATGCACCAAAATCGGGGTCCATGAAGTCAGAATCCAATTCAGCGATAATACGCAAAATGTTTTTGCACAGAGTATTTTGCTTTTTGCGTGTCGATGCCGTATACGTTGTTTGCTCTTCGCTACTCCTACACGCGCAGGGAATCGAGGTCCAATGAGCAAAGCTAACTTTCCTTCTAGCAAAGAGAATCGAACTAAAACGTAACAGCGAGTGTTTTGTCGCAGTTTACAGCTTATTACCTTCTTCTAATCCTGAATTTCAACAAAAGTTGACATCCGCCTTCAAAGAGTTAAAAAAAATGATCTCCGTACACTAGCAGTTTCAAATCATTTATGAAAGTATCTCTGCCAAATGACAGAAAATGCATATTGACATTGGATGTTCAACTACACTGGGGGTGGGCAATGTCGGTCCTGGAGGGCCGCAGTGGCTGCATGTTTTTGTTCCAAACCCAGCTTCTTAATGAGAAGTCAATTATTGCTGATGAAACACTTACTGCTTAAATGGCATTCTGATGCTTCATTTTAGTGGTCTCGCTTGTTAGGATTCCCCACCCTTAATTGCTTATTTCACTCTTAAACAGCTGCATTCACAGTTTTAATGGCACCTTATTAACAACTAGCTGTGTAAGCCCGGGCTGTCAAATTCATTTGGTCCTAGAAACTATTGAAATCATCAGGGAAAAAAAAAATGAAATGTAGAGATGTCAGACAATTGAAAGGAACTTCTCTGGGCGTCCCTCTCCTAGGAGGTTTCGTTTTGCCGACGTGCTCACCGCGCTTGTGCATTAGCAGCGGGAAGAAAAGCAAAAGGGACACTGTTTTGCCAACGTGCCCTATATTAGTGGCTAAGCGCGTGACTCTTTCTTCTGAGGTTTCGTTTTGTCGAAGTGCTCGCCTCGCTAAGCGAGTTTTCTGTTTCCTCGGAGGTGGAGCCTTTACCCCGACTCCACCTCTCGCTTCCAGGACCGGACAGACAGACGCACACAGCTGCTCTCCATCTAATGTGTCTCCATTTACACCTGTGTGTGTTAATCGCACACTATCTGGTTTAATAAAAAAATGTGACAGGCTGAAAATGATCAAATCGTTTAGATGATATTCTTGGAAAGGAACAAAATCTACGATGTAAGAACCTAACATTGCAGACTAACAAGCCCTAAAATTAAATCAGGTCTGAGACTGACAAGGATTGGCGTCTAATTAAGTAACTGGATAGATAGATAGATAGATAGATAGATAGATAGATAGATAGATAGATGATAGATAGATAGATAGATAGATAGATAGATAGATAGATAGATAGCTATGAAAGGCACTATATAATAGATAGATAGATATGAAAGGCACTATATAATAGATAGATAGATAGATAGATATGAAAGGCACTATATAATAGATAGATAGATAGATATGAAAGGCACTATATAATAGATAGATAGATAGATATGAAAGGCACTATATAATAGATAGATAGATAGAGTGAAAGGCACTATATGATAGATAAGATAGATAGAGTGAAAGGCACTATATGATAGAGTGAAAGGCACTATATGATAGATAGATAGATAGATAGAGTGAAAGGCACTATATGATAGACAGATGTGAAAAGCACAATAAAACTAAAGAAGATAGATAGAGTGAAAGGCACTATATGATAGATAGATAGATAGATAGATAGATAGATAGATAGATAGATAGATAGATAGATAGATAGATAGATAGATAGATAGATAGTGCCTTTCACTCTATCTATCTATCTATCTATCTATGTAATAGATAGACAAATATGAAAGGCACAATAAAACTAAAAGATAGATAGAAGGCACTATATAACAGATAGATAGAGTGAAAGGCACTATATGATAGATAGATAGATAGATAGATAGATAGATAGATAGATAGATAGATAGATAGATAGATAGATAGATAGATAGATAGATAGATAGATAGATAGATAGATAGATAGATACTTTATTAATCCCAAGGGGAGATTCACATACTCCAGCAGCAGCATACTGATAAAGAACAATATTAAATTAAAGATTAAATCTAAATGCAGGTATAACAGACAGTAACTTTGTATAATGTTAACATTTACCCCCCCGAGTGGAATTGAAGAGTCGCATAGTGTGGGGGAGGAACGATCTCCTCAGTCTGTCAGTGGAGCAGGACGGTGACAGCAGTCTGTCGCTGAAGCTGCTCCTCTGTCTGGAGATGATCCTGTTCAGTGGATGCAGTGGATTCTCCATGATTGACTGGAGTCTGCTCAGTGCCCGTCGCTCTGCCACAGATGTCAAACTGTCCAGCTCCGTGCCAACAATAGAGCCTGCCTTCCTCACCAGTTTGTCCAGGCGTGAGGCGTCCTTCTTCTTTATGCTGCCTCCCCAGCACACCACCGCGTAGAAGAGGGCGCTCGCCACAACCGTCTGATAGAACATCTGCAGCATCTTATTGGATTAGAATGAAAACCTGTGGCCCTCCAGGACCAACGCTGCCCACCCCTGACCTACATATTGCACGCGTGCACTGGCAAGAACTTGAAGAGGAAGTGTCCTCTGTGAAGGGTTGGTTGGGTTTGCTGCTGGCCACGGGTTTTATTACAGTACTGTAGAGATCTATAAATGATTTGCCTGTGAATGTATTCAGCATTTAAACCATAAGTACAAAATGCAGTCAGATAGATAGATAGATACTTTATTAATCCGAAGGGGAAATTCCCATACTCCAGCAGCACCTTACTGTTACAAAAAACAATATTAAATTAAAGAGTAATAATAATGCAGGTAAAAACAGACAATAACTTTGTATAATGTTAACGTTTACCCCCCTGGTGGAATTGAAGAGTCGCATAGTGTGTGGGAGGAACGATCTCCTCAGTCTGTCAGTGGAGCAGGACGGTGACAGCAGTCTGTCGCTGCAGCTGCTCCTCTGTCTGGAGATGATCCTGTTTAGAGGATGCGGTGGATTTTCCATAATTGATAGGAGCCTGCTGAGCGCCCGTCGCTCTGCCACAGATGTCAAACTGTCCAGCGCCATACCAACAATAGAGCCTGCCTTCCTCACCAGGTAAGCAGCACTAGAAGTGTGTCTGCTATGTTGGAATCTACAATACAATACAATTTATTTTTGTGTAGCCCAAAATCACACAAGAAGTACCGCAATGGGCTTGAACAGGCACCCCAGCCTTGGAAAGAAATACTCCCAAAAAAAAAACCTTTTAATGGAAAAAAATGGAAGAAACCTTGGGAAAGGCAGTTGAAAAAGAGACCCCTTTCCAGGTAGGTTGGGCGTGCAGTGGGTGTCAAAAAGAAGGGTAACCGATCAGGGAAAGGAACAGCATAATTAAATCGGGTGTGAAAGGCGCTGTATAGGCACCCGACCCGATACAGACTGACAACGGAGGCACAGGTAAAAATAAAAACAAAAGATTTATTTTCTTCCGCTGGGGGTTCACGTCGTCCCCATGTCCCTCAGCTACAGCACAGTCCCACAAAGCACAACACAAAACAAATCAAAAATATTCTTCTTCCTCCAGTCCTCCCAGGCAGCTTCATCCTCCTCCTCCCGACTCTGGCGCCTCGAGTAGTGGCTGCAGGCTCCTCTGATAGCCCACCCAGAAGTGCTTCAGGTGATAATTAACCTAATTCAGGCTGCACTTCCAGCCCACAGGGGCTCGTTAAGCCGTGCAGCTTCTCCGGGTGGTGGCCACGGAGCCCAACAGGGCTGAGCCCTGAAGTCCCACGCCTGTGGCCCCAATGCAACCCAGGAGGGCTGCCACCACTTATTCCGGGGGACGTAGTTTGCATCCCATGGCTGCTCCCCCAGATCCAGTGTCAAAGAGGCGTCCCTTTGGGACCCAGCCCTCCGCCACATGGGGTAAGGGTCATGTGATAAACACGAACCAATCAGAGTGCAGTTATAGTCTCCATTTTCGTTTTCGGAAATATGCAGCTCTGAGGCACATTTTTAAAAAGTTTCTGCTTTAGGGGGTTTAAAGCACCCTGAAATCCGGACGAAAGACCAAAATGGAGATGTGGATGTAGCCTTAGTACTCTCGTTCTGCCCCAGCGGGCATTATTAAAAACTGTTGACTTTTTTTTTTTTGCCCTTTTTCTGGTAGCCTCCTCCAAAGATTTTGTCAATGAGAGCAGATCAGCATTTCTTAAATCTTGACATATGGGGTCGGCACGGTGGCGCAGTTGGTAGCGCTGCTGCCTCGTAGTAAGTAGACCCATGTTCGCTTCCTGTGTGGAGTTTGCATGTTCTCCCCGTGTCTGCGTGGGTTTCCTCCCACAGACATGCAGGTTAGGTGGATTGGTGATTGAATTGGCCCTGGTGTGTGTGTGCGTGTGCCCTGCGGTGGGTTGGCACCCTGCCCGGGATTGGTTCCTGCCTTGCACCCTGTGTTGGCTGGGATTGGCTCCAGTGGACCCCTGTGACCCTATGTTCGGATTCAGCAGGTTGGAAAATGGATGGATGGATGGACATTTGACATATGGGTGGTCGTGTGTTGGCTCGCTGCTGTTTGACCCCCTGATTAAGGACAGGAAAAGAAACAACTGAGGGATCAAAAACAAGAAAGGACTTTACATTTCAGACAAAAGAAGGTTTGTTTGGTTACACAGCAGTCACTGGTTACCAATTTAGAAAGTGTATGGTGATTTTGACGCAAGTGATCTGGAGATGGAGATCGAGAACAGAAGTGAGGTACCAGCGATGGGTCCCCAGCTGATCGTGGTGCTCTACATGTTTGTGCCTCCAGCAACGTTCGCCTGGGAGGGCCGTCACTTACGATGACAAAAGGTACAAACCGGATTGTGTCGCATTGCGACTGCTACCGCCGCCCACCTGCCATGCAAAGACAGCCAGGCAGCTGGCCCTCCTTACATTCCTGTTGGCCGTCAGGCCGCCTCATGCAGCTGCTGTCACCAGAAACAGCAAACGGGTGGCAACAGACGTTTTATGTTGATTTCTGTGCGGAGATCATTGCTTTGTGTTTTGGAGAAAATGTTCAGCTCCTTGAGATGTGTCCAGAACTTGACGGGAGTCCACCCGTGACAGAGCAGAATTGACTGGACGTCATTTAGAAAGGTACATTGGGGTGTATTTACTTTTTCACATGTTTGTTCTTAAATGCACACCTCAACGTTGGAGTTGCCAGTTGACCTAACTTGCACATTGATGGGATGCTGGAGGAAAATCAAAATGAATGGAGACATTGAGAGGACATGTCAACTCCTCACACACACACACACACACTTGTATGCCAGACCCCTAAACACTACACGCCCACAAGAACATGATGGCGGTTGTCTTCTCCTCCTTCCCAATCTTTCGTTGTGTGTTGGAGTCCATCAAGTGACCTGCCTGCTTTTATTACGGGGGGCAACACCTCATGCTGTATACTTTTTAAGGTTAAAAAAAATAAATAAATAAAAGTTGATCCCCCCCAAAAATAAATAAGTGCATGAACAGACTTCTAATTCGCCGAGTTCTTCATTTTTACTGCTGCAACTTACGAGAGATTTCTCTAATGTCATTAAAATTTTTTTTTGCAAAATTATTAAAACTGATAAAAAGTGCAAATCCCACCTTTCTTCTCCTGCTGCATGACGACTCTGGCTAATGTTAATTGGGTCCATCTGGGAAGGTTACCTCCGTAACCTGAGTTTGATCTATAATGTTCCACCACAGCTAAATTTATTAAAGTGGCAGGACAATGAGGGTCCAGCTTAACAATTAACAAGGTTAGCTGTATTGGGTGTAGATTATTGACAAATAACCCCGATGATATCATTTGGCAAGTGCTGCGCTTTTGATTTACTTTACACAACGATTCTGTTTCACCCCAGGGAGCTGCCGAAATAATTAGTTTTGTTTGAGCTCGGGCGTTTGGGCTCATGCTGGTCATTGACTTGCGTTATGAAAATCCGAATCAGGTCAACATTAAGGCGGCTTCTTGGAATGGTGGGTGTGCGGTTCACATTTATCTGCTTAATTATGAGGAGGGCTCTCTTTGACATAAGTGATTGCTACCCAGCCGAGCAAATTGATCAGACACGGTCAGAAGTGGGCTGCAGGAAATTCCACTGCCCACCCGTATCTTAGTTGGGCCCTGGGTGAAGTGCGACACCTTAAACATAAGTCGGCCACGACCTATAAGGGGGTCCATGCTTTGTAAAACTACTGCGACCTATAAGGGGGTCCTTGCTTTGTAAATATACTGTGACCTATAAGGTGGTCCTTTCCTTGTAAGCTTACTGCGACCTACAAGGTGGTCCTTGCTTTGTAAACCCACTGCAACCTATCAGGTGGTCTTTGTAAACCCACTGCAGCCTCTAAGCGGGTCCTTGCTTTGTAAACCTACTGCGGCCTATAAGGTGATCTTTGCTTTGTAAACCCACTGTGACCTATAAGGTGGTCCTTACTTTGTAAACCTACTGCGACCTATAAGGTGGTCCTTGCTTTTTAAACCCACTGTGTCCTATAATGAGGTCTTTGTAAACCCACTGCGTCCTGTAAGATGATCTTTGCTTTGTAAACCTGCTGTGACCTATATGGTGGTCCTTACTTTGTAAACTCACTGCGGCCTATAATGGGGTCCTTGCTTTGTAAACTCACTGTGTCCTATAAGGTGATCCTTGCTTTTTAAACTTACTGCGTCCTATAATGGGGTCTTTACTTTGTAAACCCACTGCGTCCTGTAAGGTGATCTTTGCTTTGTAAACCCGCTGTGACCTATATGGTGGTCCTTGCTTTGTAAACTCACTGCGTCCTATAATGGGGTCCTTGCTTTGTAAACCCACTGCGTCCTATAAGGTGGTCCTTGCTTTTTAAACTTACTGCGTCCTATAATGGGGTCTTTACTTTGTAAACCCACTGCGTCCTGTAAGGTGATCTTTGCTTTGTAAACCCACTGTGACCTATATGGTGGTCCTTGCTTTGTAAACCTACTGCTACTTATAAGGTGGTCCTTGCTTTGTAAACCCATTGTGACCTGTAAAGTGGTCCTTGCTTTTTAAACCTACTGTGTCCTATAATGGGGTCCTTGCCTTGTAAATACACTGTGACCTATTAGGTGGTCCTTGCCTTGTAAGCTTAGTGCAACCTACAAGGTGGTCTTTGCTTTGTGAACCTACTGTGACCTATAAGGTGGTCCTTGCTTTTTAAACCTACTGCGCCCTATAATGGGGTCTTTACTTTGTAAACCCACTGCGTCCTGTAAGGTGACCTTTACTTTGTAAACCCACTGTGACCTATAAGGTGGTCCTTACTTTGTAAACCTACTGCGACCCATAAGGTGGTCCTTACTTTGTAAACCTACTGCGACCCATAAGGTGGTCCTTGCTTTGTTAACTCACTGCGTCCTATAATGGGGTCTTTACTTTGTAAACCCACTGCGTCCTGTAAGGTGACCTTTACTTTGTAAACCCACTGTGACCTATAAGGTGGTCCTTACTTTGTAAACCTACTGCGACCCATAAGGTGGTCCTTGCTTTGTTAACTCACTGCGTCCTATAATGGGGTCTTTACTTTGTAAACCCACTGCGTCCTGTAAGGTGACCTTTACTTTGTAAACCCACTGTGACCTATAAGGTGGTCCTTACTTTGTAAACCTACTGCGACCCATAAGGTGGTCCTTGCTTTGTTAACTCACTGCGTCCTATAATGGGGTCTTTACTTTGTAAACCCACTGCGTCCTGTAAGGTGACCTTTACTTTGTAAACCCACTGTGACCTATAAGGTGGTCCTTACTTTGTAAACCTACTGCGACCCATAAGGTGGTCCTTGCTTTGTTAACTCACTGCGTCCTATAATGGGGTCTTTACTTTGTAAACCCACTGCGTCCTGTAAGGTGACCTTTACTTTGTAAACCCACTGTGACCTATAAGGTGGTCCTTACTTTGTAAACCTACTGCGACCCATAAGGTGGTCCTTGCTTTGTTAACTCACTGCGTCCTATAATGGGGCCCTTACTTTGTAAACCCACTGTGTCCTATAAGGTTGTCCTTGCTTTTTAAACCTACTGTGACCTATAAGGTGGTCTTTGCTTTTTAAACCTACTGCCCCCTATAATGGGGTCTTTACTTTGT
Source organism: Erpetoichthys calabaricus (assembly GCF_900747795.2). Taxonomy (NCBI): domain Eukaryota; kingdom Metazoa; phylum Chordata; class Cladistia; order Polypteriformes; family Polypteridae; genus Erpetoichthys; species Erpetoichthys calabaricus. The sequence goes on along the minus strand of NC_041396.2, from coordinate 13,613,276 downwards.
AAACCCACTGCATCCTATAAGGTTGTCCTTGCTTTTTAAACCTACTGCTACTTATAAGGTGGTCCTTGCTTTGTGAACCTTCTGTGACCGTCAAAAACAGGAGGTCAAAATTTGTGATGAATCTAAAGTTTTTGCAAAACCTGTAGATGATGGGTCATGGTGGTGGAGGGTGTGAAACATAAATATCCTTTATTTACATATATTTCGTTTTTTTAGATTCATTAGCTGTGTAAGCCGGTGCTGTAATAAGCCCGAGGTCCTAGTAACCATGGATTCTGGCACTTCAGTCAGTCGATTTCATCGGTTGTGCATTAGCAGTTAAGCGAGTTTCTCTCTCCTCGGAGGTCTCGTTTTGCCATTGCGCTCACCTGGCTTGTGTATTAGCGGCTAAGCGAGTTGGAGGCCTTGCTATTGGAAGTTGTTTTTCTTTTCCTTGGCATCATCGCTGAGTGTCGCCCCCTGCCTCCCCTTTTAAGCTGGACCCTAGAATGCGTCCGGTGCCACAGTGTCTCCTCTTAGAAACCAGGGAGGTCCTTCCCCTGACAGCGCCCTCCAATTGCACCCAGGGACCCTGACAGGGCTATACTTTCAAACTCCAATTCCCATGCCCCCCTGCAGGTGTCCAAACAGGACCACTGCCACCTTTCACAGAGGGGATGGAACTGCTCCCGGCCTCCGGCTTCCATTGGTCCATCCATTATATGCCTCCGGCTGGTCAAGAAGCTATTTCTTTATCCATCCAGTGTGCCCGTCTTTCCACAGTGATACTTACACCATCCTTGCTTACTGTGTCATATCTGAAGCGCTGATAACAATGAAAATGGTTGGAATCAGGCCTGCGTCCGAACTTGGGCCATTGTGTTTGCCTTTGGTGTAGCCCTAGATGAGGGATCACTAACTGGGGGTGCTGCTGCTGCACTTCATTGTATGGAAGTCCCATCACACTTTGGCAGCGTGCCACCATCCCGGTTTAAATTTTGGACTCTCAGCAGCCAGCAGTGAAAGTGGCAATGACGAGGAGGCTGAAAGGCGACGGCCCTGTTGTCCAGAGAAAGTCAACAATAAAAAGGTTAGCACCATCCGCCGCCGCCGCCGCCACCACATTCAGCTCTGGGATGGGAGTGCCTCGTCGGACATTCCAGCAGCCTCTGTGCCAAGCAGGAAGTTGCAAGTTTTGACCTGAATAAATAGATAAATAGCTTTTCTGTTCCTAAAAAATTCTTTGGCCCGTTTGAAGTTTCCAGTTCAGTGGCTCTGCAAAGCAAGATGTTGGCACGGCTCTTGTGTAATTGTGTTTTTCCTACTTTACATCACGGTTAGAGGAGCAGATTGACAGGGAGGAAAATGAAATTGAGGTCCTTCGGAGCGCTTGCTGCCTCCGCTGACGCTGCCAGTTTTCCTGGAGCTGCTGAGCTTCCACTACGTGGCACCCGACTTGGTGCACTGAGTTTTAATGCCAAGAGATACACCTTTGTAATTTTAGGGCTATCACTTACAGTAGACACAAACTGAAGCCCATCTAGTGCCACGTAGGCAGATTTCAGTACTTTTTTTTTTAATATGTATATATTTTGTCCAGCTGTTTCCAGTTTTAAAAGAATATGCCACCCCAAAATTTTATATATTTTTTTACTATATTATTTACCCCATGTACTTTATAATAATAGCCGTGAAAATATTTTAATCTCATGAAATGACAAATTGAAGATTCAAACTTAACGGAACCCTTCGGTGACCAGTTCAGAATAACGGAAAACTATGTGTAAAAATCGGAAAAACCTCTGATTCGGTGCCACGTAGTCCACATGTCCGTCATCCATTCGTACGTTTAGTTAGCTTTTGCTAAACTATTAGTAACAGCTACTTCCTTAAAGCTCACCATTGAACGTCCACAGGAAAGACGTCACTCCCACAATGTGGAGCGTATGAATTGAAGGTCCGCCTCTCCTCCTCATTCATTTGTCGTGTCTTTCATTCAAACACACAGGATTGTGGGGATGGCATCTTTCCTGTGAATTGAAGGTCCGCCTCCCCTCCTCATTCATTGGTCGTGTCTTTCATTCAAACACACAGGATTGTGGGGATGGCGTCTTTCTTGTGAATTGAAGGTCCGCCTCCTCTCCTCATTCATTGGTCGTGTCTTTCATTCAAACACACAGGATTGTGGGGATGGCGTCTTTCCTGTGAATTGAAGGTCCGCCGCCCCTCCTCATTCATTGGTCGTGTCTTTCATTCAAACACACAGGATTGTGGGGATGGCATCTTTCCTGTGAATTGAAGGTCCGCCTCCCCTCCTCATTCATTGGTCGTGTCTTTCATTCAAACACACAGGATTGTGGGGATGGCGTCTTTCTTGTGAATTGAAGGTCCGCCTCCTCTCCTCATTCATTGGTCGTGTCTTTCATTCAAACACACAGGATTGTGGGGATGGCGTCTTTCCTGTGAATTGAAGGTCCGCCGCCCCTCCTCATTCATTGGTCGTGTCTTTCATTCAAACACACAGGATTGTGGGGATGACATCTTTCCTGTGAATTGAAGGTCCGCCTCCCCTCCTCATTCATTGTTTCGTGTCTTTCATTCAAACACACAGGATTGTGGGGATGGCGTCTTTCCTGTGAATTGAAGGTCCGCCGCCCCTCCTCATTCATTGGTCGTGTCTTTCATTCAAACACACAGGATTGTGGGGATGGCGTCTTTCCTGTGAATTGAAGGTCCGCCTCTCCTCCTCATTCATTGGTTGTGTCTTTCATTCAATCACACAGGATTGTGGGGATGGCGTCTTTCCTGTGAATTGAAGGTCCGCCTCCCCTCCTCATTCATTGGTCGTGTCTTTCATTCAAACACACAGGATTGTGGGGATGGCGTCTTTCCTGTGAATTGATGGTCCGCCTCTCCTCCTCATTCATTGGTTGTGTCTTTCATTCAACACTGAGCTTTCTGGAAGTATCGTTAATGTATATATGAAACCCATGCAAAATCGCTCAGGATTACTTGAACATGACCCTTTAGGGAATCCCGACTCTTGGGTGGGGTGACGAGGTTGTTGGCTGCGATTCTTTAAGGGAGACATGACTGTTGGCAGTGATTCTCCAGTGCCAGTGATCGAGTTGATGGGAAACAGAAAAGTCAAAGTCCCGCCACACCCTTCGTTTCCGGTTTTATATGTACAGTGCCTACAACTTCACATTGCGCTTCCCACAAGCCCCTCCATATCCGTGCAAATCTGTTTAAAGACACAGACCCCATATTTACAAAGCAGGTATCTGTTCCACTAGTGTTGTTAACTCACATATAGCAATCATCAAACAGGACACAATATACAAAATGGAAAACCCTACATGTGGCCGTGCTACAGCCCTCCACTCCACTATGTGCCTTTCTGGTCCTTAGGTGCAAAATATGTGAAGTCCGTGCCCATTTATATTTTATCTATACTAATAAAAGGCAAAGCCCTCACTGACTGACTGACTGACTGACTGACTGACTGACTCACTCATCACTAATTGTCCAACTTCCCGTGTAGGTGGAAGGCTGAAATTTGGCAGGCTCATTCCTTACAGCTTACTTACAAAAGTTAGGCCGGTTTCATTTCGAAATTCTACGCGTAACGGTCATAACTGGAACCTACTTTCATATACTGTATACGGCCATAGCGGGCAGCTCGGTCGCCGTGTGAGGCGGTTGCGTCTTGCATCATCACGCCTCCCTGCGGCTGCTGCGGAAATCACCACGCCTCCCACGTAATTGACTGCCTGCCCATATAAAGCCGTTCTTCGCTGCGGTGTGTGAATTCCTTTCCTTGCTTCGCCAAGGAGGCATTCTTTTCAAAGCTTATCCACAGTTTTATAAACGAATGAGATATAAGGCCGTCCTTTTTCCTTGCTTCGCCAAGGAAGCTAAGGCGCTCCGCAGTTTTTTCGTGAAGCGGTCTTTACATATCTTTTTCGCTGTGTTATAAACGAACGAGATATAAGGCCGTCCTTTTTCCTTGCTTCGCCAAGGAAGCTAAGGCGCTCTGCAGTTTTTTTGTGAAGCGGTCTTTACACATCTTTTTCGCTGTGTTATAAACGAACGCCATATAAGGCACATTTCATCCACGGGTTCTCCGCTGTTTTATTGTTCATTTGTTAAGAATGTTATAGTTATTGTGTAGATATTTTACACTTAGTTTAGTGTTCAGGTACCCATTTTCTTTATTTAACCCGCGGCTTCTCTGCTGTTGTTTTGTTCGTTTATAGTATATTTGAATCCCTTTCTTTGCCTGACTGCCTGCCCATATAAGGCGCTCCGCAGTTTATAAGGCACATTTAATCCACGGGTTCTCAGCTGTTTTATTGTTCATGTGTTAAGATTGTTATAGTTATTGTGTAGATATTTTACACTTACTTTACTGTTCACGTACCCATTTCCTTTATTTAATCCGCGACTTCTCTGCTGTTGATCAAGTACCCATTCCCTTTATTCTTCCAACTCTACCCCTATTAAAATGTCTATCGAGGTGATCACCATCAATGAAAGAACTATCACTTACCGAGTGGTGTGTATGCCCGGAGATGGCGCCTGCCTTTTCCATTCTCTGTGTTACATTTTGCACGGACATATCAGGCTCACTTTTGATATCCGCAGGGACATTGTGTCTTATGTATTAAATGACTGGGACAGGTTCAAAGTGTGGACTGATGATGGTACAGGAGATAATTATACTACACAGGAGCACTATAAGACTGAAATGCTTAAGCCCTTTACCTATGGTTCTGCATGCGAGTTGATGGCTGCCGCTGAATAGTTTGGTTGTCGCTTTCAAGTATACCGAAATGGCCAAATATTTTACACCTTTGGAGAACCGTCAATGCCTCTTAAACATCTTAGATTCACAGGTGACGATTTGAGTAGTGGACACTTTGATGTTTATGAATATTTCAACTCTCAAAAGATGGATGCGAAGTTATTGATGAAGCCAGTTGTATGCTTATATCGATTGACACATACCGAATGTCAGTTCAACACAAATCCAGCTATATATATGTATATGTAGATATGTGTATATGTAGATATGTATATATATGTATATATGTTTATGTATATATATGTTTACATAACCTCTTTAACACACTACTTCTCCGCTGCGAAGTATATAATACTAGGGTGTTCTCCCCCATTTTCTTCGTTCGCGAGTCACTTCACGTCTCTGACGCTGGCGTTGTGAAGAGGGGGGCTGAAGGCACCACAAGGAGATGCCATTGTTCCTCCGAAACCCCCTCTTAAACATTGAAACAATGGGAAACAAATAGTTGGGTTTTTTTTACCTCCTCTTTGCTCGATCAGCTGCTGGCTTGCTGCTTCTGCCGTGCTGTGTCATCTGCTTCGAACATTTAGTAGCTGTCCTACTCTTTGTCTTTTATTTTCGGCCCCGGGCATAGTTAAATCTTTTGGCACAAAGTCTCATCTCGCGAGACCTGAGTTCTTGATATTTTTTAGTTTATAATTTAAAAACGGAATAAGAATCTGAAAATCTAACAATATCACATTAAAGTTCGACAAATTCTGGAAAGAATGATACCAAATATATATATGTAGGTTTTAAAATAAACCTGATTTAAAGTGTGACAAAACAGTGACATAAAAACATTGCAGTTTTGGGCTTTGGGATTTTTTTATATATAAGTTTATATATACAGTGGAACCTCGGTTTGCGAGCATAATTCGTTCCGGAAACATGCTCACAGTCCAAAGCACTCGTATATCAAAGTGAATTTCCCCATAAGAAATAATGGAAACTCAGATGATTCGTTCCACAACCCAAAACTATTCATATAAAAATGATCAATACAAAATATAAAGTAAAAATACATAAAACAAATTAACCTGCACTTCACCTTTGAAAAGAATCATGGCTGCTGTAAGTTTCTAAACTCTTGTGGGATTCCACCCAACGGGACGACATGCGGAAGAGCGTCAGAAAGCAATCACAGTCTCCCAGCGTTGTAGCAGTTCACCGTAAAAAGCGAATCCGAAAAGATCGCGGACATGCTATAAGCGCCTGCCGTCGATGGGTGATACAAGGAACATTATAAATGTGCAGGGCACAGTACTATTTGGCCACGACCCTGCTGACTGCTGTGTCTGTGTATAGGAGAGTGGCAGATCCCGCTACAATAAATAGCCGCGCTGTTGCTGTTTCAAGCTGAATAAAGCTGGTGTCGCTAAAGTACTGAGACTCAGCTTCGTGTTTTAGGGATGCAAGACGGGGACTCGCACGTCACAGTGCACGCACACACACACAATGCTGTAGTGAACAGTATACGCTCGTACGGATGTTGACTATATGAGTGAGGCACGCCAACTAAGATGGAGAATAGGAGACGATTACCCACAATCCTGCAGCGAGAGAGAAAGAGAAAAGAACCATCAGCTCAGTTGTGATCACATGATGCTCAGCAGACAAAGCGTATACATACTACTCATATTGCAAGACCTCACTCGTTTATCAAGTCAAAATTTATTAAAAATTTTAGCTCGTCTTGCAAAACACTTGTAAACCAAGTTACTTACAAACCAAGGTTCCACTGTATTGTTTAAGAAACTCAGGTTTAAACAAATCTGTGTCTTGATGTGTACTCATAATATAAAACTGGCCAACACATATTTTGGTGCCTCAAATGTTAGACCTGTTTCTGGGTATATTTGACCTGCTGATTCCAAAAATGGCCCCAGTTTTCCCCTATCAGCTCTAGTTTTTGAGACACAGAACATAAGCCTTATACCACTCTTCACTTGGCTCGCCCATAAAGAACATCAGGATATTTTAATGTAGTGTTTAAATTAATATCTTTTAAGTGCGAAGGAAACATATTAAATATTAAAAGAAAAGTGTACTACATGAAAATCTACATACAGTAACACTGCTCCGGTATTACGCATTTTGTTTTCGAAATCTAATTTTTCATTTATTCACTTTGTAGTCACATAAAAGCTTGTTTTTGGCGAAAGTGTCTGTCTTTGCCGCAATCACACGACTTGATTAGATACTCACAGGCAGTCTCACGGCACGTTTGATGTCCGTGCAGTAATACATTACGTATGCCTGCTGCGTCACTGTTCATTTATGATTGGTCATCAACATTATTGTGTAAAAATATAATCATAACCTTTTATTTTAATGCCATAAATAACAATTGTCCCTTTTTAGTTTTAAAATGAGTGGTTGCAAAGAAAAAGAAAGTAAATTGACAAGAAAAATCATTTTGCTGGAAACTAAAATACCGGTGTTCAAACGATAAGATGCAGGAGAACGGCAAATTAGCGAAATTAGTGTTTCTGAAGATGACGATCAAAAGGAACTTTCAACAAATTTTTCTAAAAAAAAAGTTTAGCCACTATTACATAAATTATGGATCACTTTATATAGAAAACGATCCAAATTTTGTTAGAAGTTCAAAGGCAAGACGAAGTGTCATTGATGCGATGTCTGGCTATCGACAATTGCTTGGTGAAAACGGCAAACGACGTTAGATGACTTCTTCACAAAAAAACAAAAAGAACCTTCCTCATCACAAGCATAAATTATGTATTTACTCGAATATTTTTGATTTTCATGAATGATTTATGAATAAAAATCGATATTAGTAATAAAAAATGTCTATAATTAATGTAGTTGAAACTATTTAATTATACGTGTTACAAAATAAAACAAAAAACAAATGATAAACTTTTTTAAAATTCGCTGTCCTGTTCCACCTATCCCCATTATGTACGTCAGCGGTTCCCAATCTTTTTTCTCTGTCGTACCCCTTGATCAGGCTTTTCGTTTATGAGTACCCCCTCTCTTCATTACCCCCAGCCATCCCTCAAAAATACCAAGAGTCATTCTCCATTCTCCTCCGCAGTCTCAAAGACCCCCATGAAGCCGACTGACGTCAATTCCTTTACATCCTGTGAAGCCCCAACCCTTCTGGGGAGCCCACCATATATGACAGCCAAAGCCCAAAAGTGGCCATTCACTAACAGATTCTTACTTCTCCTTATTACTTTTATTTAGCTTGCTACCTTTTACAATGACTACTAACTGCGCCACACTAAGATGGTGACAGCGGAGGGTGCATCCAGTGACATTCCACATTAACAAACAACTCATGATGCAGAGTCCTTGAGGCGGCAGCATTAGAGCTCAAGAAAGGAATCAGCGCCTGGTACAACATTCACACCACCTCAGTTAAGCATACGGGGTCTGTTTGGGGTCACTTACCAGCCAAACACCAATGACTTTGGGATCTGGGAGAAAAACTTGACATGCTGACAGAAAATAAGGCCATTAGACTGAGAAAGTGCAAACTCCACGCATGCAGGAGCTGAGCCAAAAAATGTAAAAGACAAAGTGGCTCTTCGGAACAATTCCATAGAGGAAGCGTTTTTAGTTCCCAAAAGAAGTACAGTATGAGCAAGAACATTCTAGAAAGAACTATAACAGGGTCTACACAATGCCATGAACAGATGATGGCAGATTTGTGAAACGCCAATGGGCTTCTGATTATAAAAGAACTCTGATGTATTCAAAAACACAGGCTGAGGGTTATTATGGGTTATCACGTGTAGAGTGATGGCCAAAAATGGCAAATGTTTTAATTTAACATGAAATCTACAACACGACAAATTGTGCAGACAGTGAAGGGGTCTTAATACTTCCTGAATCCACGATAGATAGATAGATAGATAGATAGATAGATAGATAGATAGATAGATAGATAGATAGATAGATAGATAGATACTTTATTAATCCCAAGGGGAAATTCACAAATTTTTTAGGTTAGCTAAATAATCAAATGAGTCAAATTAACCTAACGACTTTTATAGGCTTATATTTTTGATTTTACATTTTACAATTTATTTCAATTTTTTATAACAGCCTAACATAAGATCAAAACAAATAAAGGCAGCATTAAAATTATTTTTACCCACATTAATTTTTCATCTTGATATACAAGTCTTCCAACGTGGCTCTTAATAATTTTAATGCGATCCTGGAGCTTGTTTCATGGATCTGAGTTTTTTAAAATCAGGTTCAAATGAAGACCGATGTAACCTCTGCTCTTGGTGACATTTACATTTTTCTCACCCGATCACCGTAGGGTTAGTTCATCTCAATAACTGCAAACGCCTGCAAAGGATAGTGAAGACAGCAGAGAACATTATTGGGGTGCCTCTCTCCCTTCACCTCATTGTATAAATGCAGTGTCCCGCAAGGCCTGTAGCATTGAGCAGGACCACTTACACCCCTCACATAGACTTTTCACATTTCTACTATCCAAGAGAAGACACTGCAGCATCAGAGCCAGATCTGCCAGGCTGCAGGAGAGTTTTTACCCCCAAGATGTTAGACTCCTTAACACCAGGCTGCCCCCTGGGATTTTCCACATGGCCTCAAGCACCTCGAACAACAGAACTTTTACACGTACAGGCCACTGTCCTGCAAAGACGAGTGTGCAGGTAGAAAAGAACTGAAAATCTCATACTGACCTTGAAGGATTTTGCACACTGCACTTTTGACATTCTTTGATATCCATCTGCTGTGAAACATTCTGACCTGTCATTGTTTACACGTCTTAAACAACTATCATCATACACTGAATCATGTTGCTATTTCTGTACTACCTCACACTGTGCTGTGTTATCTATTATTTCTTTATTATATTACATATTTATTGACTATTTGTATCTAGATTGTTCACATTGCTTACACATCATATTGCTGCTACTTCTTTGTCGTGTTTCTATTTTAATTTTTATTTGCACGTCATGTTGTTACACTGTGGACCCTGAGCTTCGCAGTTTCGTCTGTCTGTATACTGGTATATGGTTGAGATGACAATAAAGTTCGCTTTGACAGTGAAGTAGAGCCGGTCCAACCTTGAGGTAGTGGACACAGCCAAAGCCTTTGATAGCCAAAGTTCATATGGAGACTCAATTGGCGATGTGCCCGACGAGGAGTGTGCGTGCCCTCAGCTTTGTGTGACTCTGTTGTATACTACAGGAACAGCCCTCTGCCCCAGTTAGCCACTGTTGCAAGTCACGGCAAGAAGCACGTACAGTAGAATTTCTGAATTCCCATCTTGACGTCAGATCAGCATCTCAGCATGACGGTTTCAGATTATATGGTGGTACAAATAGCCAACCGCTGGGCCTGCTCACCATGGATACCTCAAAAGCGGCCTGCAGGTAAGAAATAAACGTGACTGCGATGTATGGAGGAGAAGTGTGCTCTGCAGGCTTGACTCACTCAGGCCCATAGTAGTTTATTGCGGGGCGAGTGAGGCTCATCTGGTCAGTTGAAAAGCATTCTGGGACATTGCTTAGGGCTAATGTCCTTGAAAGCTCGTATTTCACTATAATGTAAAGCCCCTTATGGCCAAGGGGGGTTTTACTGACTGTACCTCATGTCAGGACTTTAAAATTGTACTTGTTTTATCCAGCTTTGTCCGGGAAATGTCGTAAGACGATGGGTGTCACTTATCATGCCAGCGGTTAATCGGGTGTATCACAAGTACAATACAATTTATTTTTGTGTAGCCCAAAATCTCACAAGAAGTGCCGCAATGGGCTTTAACAGGCCCTGCCTTTTGACAGCCCCCCCCCCGCCTTGACTGTCTAGGAAGACAAGGAAAAACTCCCCCAAAAAAATGGAAGAAACCTTGGGAAAGGCAGTTCAAGAAGAGACCCCTTTCCAGGTAGGTTGGGCATGCAGTGGGTGTCAAAAAGAAGGGGGTTAATACAATACAATACACAGAACAGAACACAAGTAATCCTCAATACAGTATAAAATATTACAAGTACGGAGCAAAATTTAACAGTAGATGATATCACATAATATGATTTAGATTTGTTTATAGTCCTGGTGACCTCATCCATCAAGCTGCCTCCCCTATTGGCCATTGCACAGCTGACACAGCACTGGGCCAGGCAATCCAATGAAAGGACTCCTCTACCCAACGATTCCTATGATCCTTCATCAGGGATGACTTTACCTTAGGTAGGCAAAGCAACTTGGCAGGTGGGCAGTGGCACCAAGCGCCACATTTCAGTACCGAGAAGTGAAACAGAATAGGTGAGGGTTAGTAACAAATTCTAACGATTATGTTACTTATGTTTTAGTGCTAATGACTAACAACAGAGATGCAGTCTGTACAGTTAATCAGCAGCTCTAGTCAGGGTGTGCTAAACTGAAGTAGTGAGTCTTCAGCCGGGATTTGAAAGCTGAGACCAAAGGGGCATCTCTTATAGTAGCTGGCAGACCACTCCATAGTTTAGGGGCCCTGTAACTAAAGGCTCGAACTCCCACTGTTATTTTATTAATCCTTGGAATCATAAGCAGACCAGCATCTTGAGATCTTAATGTGTGCTCAGGTTTGTAAGTCATTATAAGTTCAGACAAGTAAGCCGGACCTCGGCCATTTAATGCTTTATATGTTAAAAGGAGGATTTTGAAATTCGCCCTAAACTTAACCGGGAGCCAATGTAACGACTCTAGAACTGGAGTTATGTGTTCGTGTTTTCTTGCTTTTGTAATAATTCTTGCAGCAGCATTTTGGATTAACTGGAGGCTTTATAAAGAACAATTTGAACATCCAGTGAACACTGTATTGCAGTAGTCAATCCTACTAGAAGTAAATGCATGAATTAATTTCTCAGAATCCTGTTTATTTAGAAAGCGCCATTATTTCCCAATATTTTTAAGATGGAAGAAACAGGATTTGGACAACTTTGTAATGTGTGCTTTAAATGACATGCTAGAGTCAAAGATAACTCCTAGATTGCGGGCTGATTCAGTAAAATTAATGGCGATTCCAACCGAGTTAAATGATGACAAAATATTGTTGTGATCAGCGTCATTCCCTCCAATAATTAACATCTCTGTTTTATCAGTGTTTACAGATAAGTAGTTCTCACCCATCCACTCCTTCAATTCACTAACACAACTAATTAAAGACAATATTGGAGAAGTACCGGGTGGCGCACAAAAAACCGAACCATCTCCAACTCCAGCGTCGACGTACATTTCTTAGCCCGTACACAAAACGAAAGATATGCAATACAAAAATCCAATTGCAATTGTTTGAAGGAGCCACGTGCAATAAAATACATGTTTTTCCTTGTCATCTTCCTTCAGTTCTTGGACACAAGTCATTCTGTAAGGCTTAATTTGAGGTGAGTGCAACACACGTTGACAAGACCTGCACAAAACATTCTCTTGTTGTGCCAATTTACATGTCGATTTCCTAGGGCTTCTGGCCATCCACGACCGCAGGTATGAACAGACGGAGCCCGATTTCTTTTTTGCAGTTTGCAACTGACCCAGTCTTACGCCACTTCTTCACCAACTCATGAATGCTGCTCTATGCTGGTAGGTTTACGCCAGGAAACGTCTGTGCGAAAATGTCCCGTGTTTCTTTAAAAGAACCGGTAGACTCATACACCTCCACTATTCCAATCCTCTGTTGCAGAGAATACATCTTCTGGATCTCTTTCACGCACATCTGTACCCACTGGCTCACAGCTTCCTTACTAATATACAGTTGGGGCTGCTGACCCTGTCGCCACAATGAGGCTCTGCGATCACGATGGCACCCGCCTGTATAATTGCTCAAGCCAGCCGGTCGGAGATGGTTTGGTTTTTCGTGCGCCACCCTATATTATGAAGCTAAGTGCTTTTCTGCATAAGATATTTGTCTTGTTTTTTTTTTTTTTTTAACCAAAGGCTAATATTATTGGCCGGCAGTGCAGTGTAGCAGTTAAGGTTTTGTGTCTCGGACTTCACACCCTGCGGTTGTGGACTCAAATCCCACTTCTTACACTGTGTGACCAATAGAAAGTCACTGCATCTGCCTGTGGGCCAACATTATACATATCTCTCTATTATATAAAAAAAATCCTGGGATGAGACGTGACTTTCTCAGAGAGACACTTTCACGTCCCGTGAGACGAGACTTTGTGCCAAAAGATTTAACCAGGCCCGGGGCCGAAAATAAAAGACAAAGAGTAGATGACAAAGTAGAACGTCGTAAAGAATTCAAAAACTTTGGCGCGGTACACATGCAGAGCAGGTTAGAGATAATGGAAGTACGAAAATTCAAAAGTCTCAGAAAACTGATAGTAAAGATCACATTAGCGCTAACAAATGGAAATTATTACTCGGCAAAATAACTGAACAACGAAAAGAGATGGAATATATTGTTCGGATTTAAACTTTAAGTCGGGAGACTTGTAGATCGTCTAATTCGCGTTGCCATCAGGGAAAAGTAGTGTTTCTTCCCAATGAAGAGGCGTATCCGCGAGAATTAAAAGATTTGTCATGTTCCATTCTAGCTTTATAAAGAACACTAGAGGGGTGGGAATTCTCATACACAGAACAGTTCCATTTATAGCATCAGAGGTAGTATCGGACCCTGAAGGGAGATATGTGATGGTCATGGGCAACTTATATAACAGTAAAATGATTTTGATAAATGTTTATGCACCCAATGTTGATGATAAGGAATTCATGCAAAATCTATTTGCATCCATTCCCAATGTGAACACTCATAAAATTATAATGGCTGGGGACTTTAATTGTGTTTTAAATCCACTCTTAGATAGGACTCCTGTGACGGGGGACTACGTCTAATACTGCAAAGATAATTACACAGTTTTTAAATGATCACAACTTATCAGACCCCTGGAGGTTTCTTAACCCAAACTCAAGAACATATTCGTTCTACTCACCCGTGCATTATAGCTACTCAAGAATTGATTATTTTTTTATAGATAATAATTTCCTGCCTACAATTAAATCATACAAATATGACACAATTGTTATCTCTGACCATGCCCCTCTAGTCTTGGAGCTAAAATCATTAAGCCCCTCACACTCACCTCGTAGATGGCGTCTTAACCCTCTTTTATTGGCAGACGAGAACTGCACAGAATTTATATCCAAACAAATCAGCTTCTTCCTAGAGACAAACACGTCTACAGAGGTTTCTGCAGGAACACTCTGGGAAACTCTAAAGGCCTTCTTAAGAGGACAGATTATTTCATATCTTTCCCACAGAAATAAATTAAAAACCAAGAAAGTGTCAGAGCTAAGAAGTGAAATTACTAGAATAGATGAAGAACAAGCCAGGCGTCCAAATGAAGTTCTCCACAGGAAAAGGCAGGCCCTGCATACAGAACTTAACATCTTAACAACTAAAGAAACTGAACAACTTATTTATAAGTCTAGACAGCATTACTATGAACACGGAGAAGAAGCTAATAAGCTTTTAGCTCAACAAATTCACAAACAAGAAGTACACAAAAGATTTGTCATTTGGTGAAAGTGAAATCCACATACACGAGCGGCAGAGACGCAAAGTGGCTGGTGCATAGCACAGGCTGGGGGTTTGGCGAACAAAGCGAGCTGGAGGGGGGCAAAGCCCCCTAGTATAGAAATTTGCAGAAAGTGATGGGGTCTGAAGACTTTTAAAATCTGCTGTGTATTAGACATTCAGTCCTGAACAGGGTCATGGGGTGGGGGTGTCTATTGGAGTCTCTCCTAGCTAGCATAGGGTACAAGGCAGGGAACGAACCCTGGAGAAGATGCCAGTCCATCACAGGGTGAACACATACACGGGACAATTCAGGATCGCCAATTCACCTAACCTGCATGTCTTTGGGCTCTGGGAGGAAGCTCATGCAGACACAGGGAAGCCCCCCGGGCACGAACCCTGGTCTCCTTACTGCGAGGTAGCAGCACTACCATTGCGCCACCATGCCACCCTGCATATTAGTGAAATGTCTGATTTTTTTTTTTTTTAGGCCTGTTTATTGTACTCACCAGCAGAGACCTGGCAGAACCCAGCCTTGCATGGGACGCCAGTCACCACAGAGACCACTCACACACATTAGAGAGGCAGCCATACAAGCATGCTGGCCTCTGAGAGGAAAAGCCACACAAGCATGGCACATAATGGGGGCTTAAATACAGCCATCCTTGTTGTGTGTGCCCATTTTCTGCACATCCCTCTCAGACTGTGGACGACAGAGAAGCCCAAAGACGTGCACTCCTTCCAAAAATGAAATGACCTTCCATCATGTAGACGTTCTGTCTTCTTCCCACTTCTTACAGACTTGCAGGACTTAGGGTGCAACACAAATAGTGCTGTTTTTTTTTTTTTTTGTTATCTGTATGATTTTTCAGTTTGTCAGATGAGGTCAAGCTGACCCAAATTCTTTGGATTGAAATTAGTCCGACGCAGGGGAGATGAACGGCTTCGGCGAGAGAGTGATTTATTGACTTGGTGAGCTCAGATGTGGGAATGATTGAGTCGGTGCTTGGCCACTCGGAGGGGCAGGTGTGTCCTGTGAACCTTAAAAGTCCTTCTCAGACTAAACGTTCATGAAGATGTGAGTAAGGAGACCCTCGGTAGATAAGCAGCAGCACGGGCCTGATGTGGTAACGAATGTGGAGCCTGACGGACTTGAAAAGCGAGCCTAAGATGTCATCACACACAGAGAGAGAGCAGACGGCTGGATGCACAGACACAGGGTTGTGAAAAAGTATTTGCCCCCTTCATGATTTTTTTTTTTTTTGCATGTTTGTCACACTTAAATGTTTCAGATCATCTAACAAATTTAAATATTAGACAACAATAACCCAAGTGAACACAAAATGCAATTTTTAAGTGACGATTTTATTTATTAAGAAAAAATTATGGGTGAAAACTTCTGAACTGCTTGTAATTCTACTTCAGTACAGTGATCCCCCGCCTACATTCCAGACCCATCAGCGATAAGTGAAATCTGCGATATAGAAAGACCATATAAATAAAAAATTTTTTATAGTTTAAGCCTTAAAATACCCCTCCCACACGCTTTAAACACATGTAAACGTATTAAAACACACTTTGTAAACACATATGATATGTGGATGTCGGGCAAAGGATATGAGTAACATCTCTCTATTATAAAAAAATCTTGGCAGGGAGACCAGGGAGACAAGGCTTGATCTTCTCGGAAGACAATTGACAAGACAAGGCAGTGAGACAGAAGGACAGCTGCTGTACAGGCTTTTAAATGATCGCCATGCAGAGCGACAAGACTGCATGAAAGAGAAGACTGCATGAAAGTAAATACAGAGGGTGCACTGCAAGGTGCAAGCCACTCATAAGCCTCAAGAATAGAAAGGCTAGATTGGACTTTGCTAAAGAATATCTAAAAAAGCCAGCACAGTTCTGGAAAAACATTCTTTGGACAGATGAAACCAAGATCAACCTCTACCAGAATGATGGCAAGAAAAAAAGTATGGAGAAGGCGTGGAACAGCTCATTATCCAAAGCATAGCACATCATCTGTAAAACACAGTGGAGGGAGGCAGTGTGATGGCTTGGGCGTGCATGGCTGCCAGTGGCACTGGGACACTAGTGTTTTTTGATGATGTGACACAGGACAGAAGCAGCCGAATGAATTCTGAGGTGTTCAGAGACATACTGTCCGCTCATATCCAGCTAAATGCAGTCAAATTGATTCATGATACAGATGGACAATGACCCAAAACATACAGCCAAAGCAACCCAGGAGTTTATTAAAGCAAAGAAGTGGAAAATTCTTCAATGGCCAAGTCAGTCACCTGATCTTAACCCAACTGAGCAGGCATTTCACTTGTTGAAGACTAAACTTCAGACAGAAAGGCCCACAAACAAACAGCAACTGAAAGCCGCTGCAGTAAAGGCCTGGCAGAGCATTAAAAAGGAGGAAACCCAACATTTGGTGATGTCCAGGAGTTCAAGACTTCAGGCTGTCATTGCCAGTAAAGGGTTTTCAACCAAGTATTAGAAATGAACATTTGATTTCCAGTTATTTAATTTGTCCAATTACTTTTGAGCCCCTGAAATGAAGGGATTGTGTTCAAAAAATGCTTTAGTTGCCTCACATTTTTATGCAATCATTTTGTTCACCCCACTGAATTAAAGCTGAAAGTCTGCACTTCAACTGCATCGGAGTTATTTCATTTAAAATTCATTGTGGTGATGTACAGAACCAAAATTAGAAAAAAGTTGTCTCTGTCCAAATATTTATGGACCTAACTGTACATTCTACTTATTGCATGCAAAATTGTGTTCATGTGAATATTTCTGGGGACAGGGTTCCATAGCTTTCATCAGCTTCTTAAAGGGGTCCGTGACTCCAAACAGGTGAAGAATCGCTGCTCTAGTGCTCCTCCGAGAGTGAAACCTAACTCTGGCTACAGTGCACTCTCTCACGAGAGGAAGGAGGTTTTCATTCCGCGGCCAGTTTCCTTTGTTGGACGACTTTTAGAAGAAGGTTTACAGTTTGCTGAAGCCCTTCTGTCCCAAACTGGACCTTCAAGAGACAGGGAGTCGAGCGTCTGCAGCCAGACAGTCGGCGGCCTGCCTGCCTGCCTACGTGTAGTCTCAGGCATCAGAGGAATGGCACTGATTGAAGCCGACATGTTAAAGGCATTATAGCTTAAACAAAGGAAAACACACACATCATGAAAACGGAAGCAGACCCCTAGCGCTCCTCCAGAATTATGAGGCCAGGAGTCTTTTCACTCAAGTACAGAGGATGAAGCCACTTTGAAGGATTCCTCCGTTCTTATCGGTTCACAGCCCCTGCCAGTAAAGGGCTGACACGTGACATGCTGGGCACAGGCCTGCCATCTTTATTCTAAAAGCATTCAACTGACTCGAGAGCTTCAAGATTTAGTCTGTTCAGAGTAATCAAAATGAAAAGAGCCGGACAGCAGTCAGGTAACTAAAAATTTACACTACGTTGTCTGTTTGTCCCTAGAAGTGCGTAATGTCACCGTCACCGTATGGATATTGATCTGGTGCTTCTTACACTTAACTCGACAGCTTCTTCTTTTTTCAGCTGCTTACATTAGGGGTTGCCACAGCGGATCATCTTCTTTCTGTCCTCATCATCTTGTTCTGTTACACCCATCACCTTCATGTCCTCTCTCAGCACATCCATAAACATTCTCTTAGAGCTTCCCTTTCTCCTCTTGCCTGTCAGCTCTATCCCTATCACCCTTCTCCCAATATACCCAGCATCTCTCCTCTGCACATGTCCAAACCAACGCAATCTCCCCTCTCTGACTTTGTCTCCCAATCTGAGCTGACCCTCTAATGTTCTCCTTTCTAATCCTGTCCATCCTCATCACACCCAATGCAAATCTTAGCATCTTTAACTCTACTACATACCTCCTGTTTAAGCAATGCTTCCTCCAACCATTTCAGCATTGTGACGGACCCCGGGACTGGGCTGACATCCCAGCCGGGATAAACTCCATACCTTCACCTGTCAGGGAGGCCAGTGTAATGGATGAATGTATGGATGGATGGGCATTTGGGGCAACTGCCTCCCAAGGGCATATGCTCCCCCAACACACTGGATGGCAGCCTTCCTGGGCCCATATACCCCATTCCTTTATCTGCAAAGCATGTTGGGAATTGTGGTCCCGTAGGCACCGTCAGGGGGTGGGATGAGGGAAGCCGCTACCTTCAGGGGCTCCTGCCCGACACCAGAAGTATTCCTGGGTCCGACATAAAAGGGGGCCCACCTCCATCCACTGAAAAGTCCGAGTCGGTAGGCGGTGAATGAGACTGCATGGCAGGGATAGGAGAGGAGAAGCTTAACGCTTGTTGTGCGTTTGTAGAGGAGAGGAAACTGACGATTTTGTCGAAACGAACACCTTCTCTTCGAACCCAGGACTGTGTTCTGAAGTTGGGTCTGGGAGATTCGGATGCTGCAGACACCCCCTGCAGGCCACAGTATGTAAATATGAAAGGCATTACAGAAATATTAACTGAGGTGCGAATCTATGTGTAGGCTGCCATAACACTGAAATTTACCCCTGGGATCAAAAATTTTGTTTATGTTTGCATCAATCAATCCATCATATAACGTCATTTCTGTCTGTCTGTACCTTTCAAATATCAAAAAAAATGATATCCAGAAAAATCAGAGTAAGGATCTGCGCTGGTATCTGGAAGGTTGCCGGTTCAAATCCCATTACTGCCAAAAGGGGTCCTATTTGAGCAAGACCCTTAATCTGAAAATTGCTCCAGGAGGTCACACAAAAAGACTGTTCCCCCCTTAAGGGGTTAATAAAAGTATAAAGTAAGCCAATGGATCCATCCACTTCTTATATACTTGTTTCACAGAAATAACAGGAATTCTATGAGGAGGCAACAAAAGGATACAACCAAAGTGGAGCAGATGAGATGATTGATCTGGACTTTCAGAAAGCATTTGATAAGGTGCCACATGTTAGGGTGGGCATCAATTTAGAAGAAGTGGGAGTTCAGGGTGATGTTTTCAGATGGGTGCAGAATTGGCTCAGACACAGAAAGTAGAGGGTGTGAGGAACCTCATCAGAATTGGCTGATGTTAAGAGTGGTGACCAGCAGGGGGCAGTGCTGGAGCTGCTGCTATTTTTAATAAATATGAATGGTTTAGAAAGGAATATAAGGAACAAGCTGGTAAAGTTTACAGATGATACCAAGATAGGTGGATTAGCAGATAATCAAGAATCCATCACAGTGAGACGTGGACAGCAGACAGGCTTGGGCAGATTTGTGGCAGGTGACATTTAAATGTAAAGAATTACATGACCCTGACTTGGATTTTGTAAACTTTGAGGTATTTTTTTGTTGTCGCAATATAAGGTATTAATGAAGAGACTAATCCTATCATACTGTCATACGCCATCCATATGTGTGACGTCGAATATGTCGTGTTGTGTCACTTTTTCTAATCGGCTTAATCCTGAGCAGGGTTTTGGTTGTAACGGGGTGGGCTGGAGGCGAAACCTGCAAGCATAGAGCACAAGTCAGGAGCAACCCTTGGGCAGGGCGCCAGTCCATCACAATGTGAGCACCACACACACACACACAAGGTCTCAAGCCACCTTACCTGCATGTCTTTGAACGGTGAGGTGAGGAGACCCACGCAGACACAGGGAGGACATGCAAACTCCATGCAGGGAAGACCCCAGACGTGGACCCTGATCTCCTTACTATGTTTAAATATTTGTTTTCCTTACACCACCCAAACCCACCCCCGTCAAAAAAGTGCCCACATTGTGATGTCTCGTTGGCAGGAGTCTCCCTCTGTGAAATGTCATCAGATTGCTGTGGCCAACTGTGTGATGCCCACCAGGCCACCCCAAAATGTGACAACTTGGGTTTTTACTGAGAAATTAAAGAATCTACAAGGGTGGTGTGTGGGGTGACCCCTTTTTATCGAAGCAGGTTCTAAATATGGCACTTTTTGCCTACTCAGTTCTACAAGACGAGTCCTTGTGCCCCCTCATATTTATTTCTCCTGACGTAACCGTGAAGGTTCACTCTTTGTGCCCACCATATAATGGACCTCTTTCCATCTACTCAATTCTGAATGGTCACTCTTTGTCCCCAGTCGGATTTCTCCTGGCTAATCCTTTCTCCTCCCCAATTCTGAATACCTAATAAATGTGCCCACGCATAATGGGCATCTTTTCCCTTATCGTTAATCTTGAGCGCCTACTTGCTATGCCCACAGATAACGGGTTTGTTTTCTCCTACCCAGTTCTAAACCCTTAACTGTTGTGTCCACTCATACTTGGCATTTTTCATCTTCCTTTTTTTTTTTTTTTACCCAGTTTGACCACTCAAATTGGGCATTTATATTCTCACCTTCTTTTGAATGCCCATTTGTTGTTCCCACTTAAATTGTGGGATTTGTTTGGTCAAACCCAAATCTTTGTGGTCATTGCCAGCTCATAAGGGGCATCTTTTCTTCTTACTGATTCCGAATGCCTAACGTTTGTTTTCCTCTATAATAATCTTGAACCCCTAATCGTTATGCCCACCCATAAAGGATGTGTTTTCTTCTACCCAATTCTGAATGCTGTGCCTTTTGTGCCCACTCATAATGGGCATTTATTTCTCCTGACGTAACCTTGGATGGCTAATCTTTGTGCCCGCTACTTATTCCTTGTACCCAATTCAGAATGGTCAATTTTAGTGCCCGATCAATATGGGCATTTATTTGATTTGAATTAACCTTGAATGCCTAATCTCTGTGCCCACTACAACAGGCATAATTTTTTCCTGCTTTATTTCTGCCATTCCCTGGGGGATTTGCTGGGCTGTTTATGGTTATCGTCATGTTGAGCTTCATTCTTCTGACAGGTGGTCTTGCATTGTCAGGCAATCTTTGTGCCCACTGATAACAGACAACGTTTCTCTTACCTTATTCTGAATTCTTAATACCATCTTGTAACTGTCAGGTTTTCTCCACCCTTATTATGAATGGCGTGTGTTTTATGCCCCCTCGTAACGGTCATCTTTATCTCCTCTGCTTGATTCTGAATGCCTTTTTGCGATCATAAGGGACACACAAGTGATCCCCGTATGTTACAACGGAAACGTAAATCAAACAGGAATATCGCAAGTCTTCTTCAGGCGGTTGTCCTCGTATTGTCCCAAGATGGCGGTTTTAAGTTGGACGCTCATAGGAGAATAGGCGGGTTCGGTAGACCGGGTACCGGAAGTGATGTCACTGGAGGACTGTTCATCTGTCAATCATTCTTTCTGCAGAGGGAGGTACAAGAGAAGCTTTAGATGGCAGCGCCAACCCCTGGCTTGGTGGGTAATTACTATAAAATGGGCCCTGAGGTCGTCCCCCAATTGCTCGTGTGTGACGCCGCTCATAATTGACATCTTTCCTCCTATTCAGAGTTGAACGGGGAATCTTTGTTCCCACTCATAATACACATTTGTTCACTTCTAAGGTGCCCTCTCATGATGAACACCTTATTCCCTTACGCCAGGGGTGTCCAACTCCGGTTCTGGTGGGCCACAGTGGCTGCAGGTTTTCATTCTAATCCTTTTCCTAATCAGTCATCAGTTTTCACTGCTAATTAATTCCTTTCTCCTTCATTTTAAAAGCCCTGTTTTTAAGGATTCAGTCCACTGAATCGATTTGTTTCTTCATTAAATGGCAGCCAAACAGAAACGAGATGTGAAACAAGCCAACAGATGACCATCTAAACTGGGGCTTCAAACTCCAGCCAATTTTCACTCCAACCAGTTTCTTAACGAGAAGCCAATTCTTGCTGTTCCTTAAAGTCGTCATTGAATATCAGGACTTGTCGCTGCTCTCGTTCTGCCACAGCAGGCTGTTGATTTTCTGTTTTTTTAAGACCTCCATCAAGATGTTTTGGGGACCTGAGCAGACCAACATGACCGAGACCTTCATCTTTCTTTATATTCAGGTTAGCCAGTCATGTTTTGTGTCTCCTTATTGTTTGGCTGCTCATTAAGGTAAAAGAAACAGCTAAGGGGTCTGAGGAGTCACGTCAACTAAAATGAAGGCAAAACAAGTTAATGGGCAGCAAAAACGGCTCACTAATGAAGAAGATGGTTAGAATGACAACCTGCAGCCACTGTGGCCCACCAGGACCAGACCGGAAATGGACACCCCTGCCCTACACAATCGTGCATGGTGAATCTTTATATCCACTCCTGACTTATCCTTAAATGCATAAACTTTGTGCCAATTACAATGGGCATCTGTCCTTCTGGTTTATTTCTACTTTTCCCTGGTGGATTTGCTGAGCCGTTTATGACTATTGTCATGTTGAGCTTCATTCTTCTGACAGGTGGTCATGCATTGTCAGGCACCCTCTTGTAATCTTTGTGCCCACTGATAACAGACAACGTTTCTCTTACCTTATTCTGAATTGTTAATGCCATCTTGTAACAGTCAGGTTTTCTCCAGCCTTATTATGAATGGCGTGTGTTTTGTGCCCCCTCGTAACAGTCATCTTTATCTCCTCTGCTTGATTCTGAATGCCTAATGTTTGAGATCATAAAGGTTTGGGGCACACAAGTGATCCCCGTATGTTACGACGGAAACGTAAATCAAACAAAGGAATATAGCAAGTCTTCTTCAGGCGGTTGTCCTTGTATTGTCCCAAGATGGTGGTTTCAAGTTGGACACTCATAGGAGAAGAGGCGGGTTCAGTAGACCGGAAGTGATGTCACTAGAGGCCTGTCCATCTGTCAGTCATTCTTTCTGCAGAGGGACGTAGAAGGGAAGCTTTAGATGGCAGCGCCAACCCCTGGCTCAGAGGGTAATTGCTATCAAATGGGTCCTGAGGTCGTCCCCCAATCGCTCGTGTGTGACGCCGTTCCTCGTATTCGAAGTTGAACGGGGAATCTTTGTTCCCACTCATAATACACATTTGTTCACTTCTAAGGTGCTTAGAATGACAACCTGCAGCCACTACGGCCCACCAGGACCGGACCAGAGTTGGACACCCCTGCCCTACACAATTCTGAATGGTGAATCTTTGCACCCACTGCTGATTTATCGTTGAATGTTTAAACTTTGTGCCAACTACAGCGGGCATCTGCCCTTCTGGTTTATTTCTGCCATTCCCTGGTGGATTTACTGGGCCGTGAAACGAGCCAACAGATGACCATCTGGATTGGAACGTCAAACTACAACCAGTTTCTTAGTGAGAAGCCAATTCTTGCTGTTAGTTAAAGCCGTCATTGACTTGTTGCTCCTCTCAAATCTCGATACACCATACGGACACAAGCATTGGGACGCCCCCTCTTAATGACGGAATTCAGGGCTTTCAATCCGCCCCATTGCCACAGCGGCTAGCCATGCAGTCTCCATTTACAAAATGGGTCGTTCTGAAGAGCTCAGTGACTTCAAGAGTGGTATTGGGATAGGATGCCACTTTGGCTGGCACTAAGACGGTTTGTGAAATTTCATCCCTGCCGGATATTCCATGGTCAACTGTAAGGGGTCTTATTGGAAAGTGGAAGCGTTTAGGAGCAACAGCAACTTGGCCACGAAGCAGAAGACCACGTAAAGTCAGCGACTGCTAAGGTGCATGGTGGGTAAAAGTTGCCAATGCTCTGCCGATTCCATAGCTGAAGAGTTCCAAACTTGCACTGTAGTGGCGGGACCTTCATGGAGTCGGTTTCCATGGCTGAGCAGCTGCATTCAGGCCTCACATCACCAAGTCCAAATCCAAGGCATTGTATGGTGTGGTGGAAACGTCTGCTATGGCAGTGACGACTCGCGCTTCCCTGTCTGCCAGTCAGGTGGGCGAGTCTGGGTTTGGAGGATGCTGGGAGAACGTTACCTGCCTGACTGCATTGTGCCAACTGTGAAGTTTGGTGGAGGAGAGATAATGGTGGGGGGCTATTTGCCAGGGTTTGGGTTCGGCCCCTTACTTCCAGTGAAGGGCAATGCTTCAGCATGCCAATGTATTTGTGGTTCCATCTTTGTGGAGACAGTTTTGAGGAAGGCCCATTGCTATTACAGCGTGACTGTCCACCAGCGCACAAAGCATGGTCCATAAAGACCTGGTGGGATGAGTTTGGTGTGGAAGGACTTGACTGGCCTTCACTGGATTTGGGATGAACTGGACTGGAGATTGTGACTCTGGCTTTCTCGTCCATCATCTGCGCCTGACCTTGTAAATGTTCTACAGAATGAATTGGCACAAAGTCCCTCAGAGACACTCCAAAATCTTGTGGAAAGCCTTCGAAGAAGAGTGGAAACTGTTATAGCTGCAACTCCATATTAAAGTCTAATGACATGGCATTCACATCCATAAAGTCCCTGTTGGTGTGATGGTCAGGCGTCCCAATACTTCTGTCCATATAGTGGATATCCGAAAAAAGAAACATATCATGGGGTGTCTTTACTTTTTCACAGGAGGTTACATGCCATCTTATAACGTGCATGTTCTCTCCTGCTTTATTCTGATTGTCTTGTGTTTGTGCCCTCTCATAATGGACATCTCTTCTCCTACCCTATTCTGAATGGTGCGTCTTTGTGCCCTCTCGTGATGGGCGTTTATTTTTTCCTGACTTACCCTTGGATGCTTAACCTTTGTGCCCACTAATAACATGCTTCTTTTCTCCTACCTGACTTTAAATGCTTAATCTGCTCATAACCGATGCCTTTTCTCGTACCTGATTCTGAATGCCCAAACTACATGCCATCCTATAATGGGCACAGTAAATGCCTTTTGGTGGTGCCCTCTCATAACTGGTGCCTTTTCTCATACCTTATTTTTGAATGACCAATCTAGATCCCATAATTGGCACACCTTCTCCTGCCTGATTCTGAATGCCTTGTGGTTGTGCCCTCATATAACTGGTGCCTTTTCTTGTACCTGATTCTGAATGCCCAGTCTACATGCCATCCTATAATGGGCACAGTAAATGCCTTTTGGTGGTGCCTTCTCATAACTGGTGCATTTTCTCATACCTTATTTTTGCATGACCAATCTACATGCCATCCCATAATTGGCACACCATCTCCTTCTTGATTCTGAATGCCTTGTGGTGGTGCCCTATCATAACTGGTGCCTTTTCTCGTACCTGATTCTGAATGCCCAATCTACATGCCATCCTATAATGGGCACAGTAAACGCCTTGTGGTGGTGCCCTCTCATAACTGGTGCCTTTTCTTGTACCTTATTCTGAATGCCCGATCTACATGCCATCCTATAATGGGCACAGTAAATGCCTTGTGTTGGTGCCCTCTCATAACTGTTGCCTATTCTCATACCTGATTCTCAATGCCCAATCTACATGCCTTCCTATGATGGGCACAGTAAATGCCTTGTGGTGGTGCCCCCTCATAACCGTTGCCTATTCTCATAGCTGATTCTCAATACCCATTCTACATGCCATCCTATAATGGGCACAGTAAATGCCTTGTGGTGGTGCCCTCTCATAACCGTTGCCTATTCTCATGCCTGATTCTCAATGCCCAATCTACATGCCATCCTATAATGGGCACAGTAAATGTGTTGTGTCTGTGCCCTCTCATAATGGGTGTCTATCCTCGTACCTCATTTTTGAGCCCTTCATGTTCATGCCATCTTAAAAACAGGCATCTTCTCACCTGCCAGAGTCTGAATTCCTAGTTTTTGTGCCCACTCGTAGTGGTTGCCTTTCCTTCTGCCCAACTGCCTTTTGCCTACGTGCCCCCTAACAGGAAGTGTTAGCTGGGCATTGTGGATTTGGAGGCTTACACGTTTTTTTTAAAGCCCGCCATGTTTTGCAAGTACTCCCTGTGCTTGCCAGGAGAAAAAGGCAGGAAGAGGCGATAATTAGGAGCCTCTCACTCTCCCCCTTATCTCTCAGGCACAGGCACTCTTTAAGAGTGTATCCTTTTCCTGCGGTGCCACGCAGGGGGCGGTGGGAGCACATCCACCGACTGGCTCTTTTCAACAGGGACTTCAAACGGCAGCTGCAGCCACTGCCTGCTGGTGACTCATCTGCTGGACGAAGGCCAGGCCCGCTGCTTGGGGTTGAGGTGTGTGTGTGCGTGTGTGTATGGAGGGGGGTGGGGGGGTGGGGTGGGGAGGGCTCGGCTTGGCACTGATGGATTTTAACAGAACGGGGGGGGGGGGGTGATGCAGATGGGACCTCACTGGAATCCGAAATTAGACACGGTGACTGTCCCCAGCGTACTGCCGTGAGATCATTTGGTCTTTTTTTTTTTTTTTTTTGCTTATTTTGTTCACCATAAAGTTGTGATGAGGTCTCCCTAAAACACAAGCTGGTCAGCAGCCCTGAGCAGACGTTCAATGCCAAGAAAGTTGTAATCTGCTTGTGTTATGGAGCCGATTTCCAGTCGTCCTTCCAATTAAGGAAACCTCTTAATGCAATGGCTGGGCCGGTCTAGGCAGCACTTATCCTGGCTGGGGTGGCAGACCACTCACATGCGTGCCCACGTAGGCCTTTTTGATTGACCTGATCGGCAGCTCTCTGAGATGTGGATCAGAGTAGTGATACCCTTATTGCTCAACAGGGGTAGTACCACCTCAACAGAGGGTCACTGAAGACCCTGTTTCCAAGTGGTGAAATCCCATTGGTGTGTTTGAGGTTCCCCAGGCCACTAGTGGGCGCCATATTGTAGCAACACAAGCACAGTAGACTCACATAGCCAGACAACTGGAGAGAACCACGCGTGGGCGGGAACAGTTAAGACTTTCTAAACCAATCTAACACCTCAGGAGGCGGAGCTCTGAGTAGGGGAGGGCATTTAAACAGCAAAAGCTAAAGGTGCTGCTCATAACCGGGTCTGACAGACAGCAAGCATATGGTAATGATGGGTGAATACCCTCCGATAAAAAGACCCTTCATTAAACCTATAAATGTGTGGTGTGTGTGTGTGGAGAACACTTTACATGTGTTATAAATAAGCATAACCTGTTAGAAAGGAAAATCTCAATCACAGTTAGGCATTCAAAGACACCACTGGGCTAACAGTAGGAGTGATCCGTTATGACGATACTGCCGCCATCAGTGGAGGGGTTGGAAGAAATGGCAGCTACGTCCTCAAAATGAGCAACTGGGTGCATTCGAACTACAGATTGTGACTGGTGCCCTGTCTGGATGGTGTTCCTGTCTTGTGCTCCAGTTACCCTGCAACGCTGTCCTGCATAAGTGGGCTAGGATAATGGACTGATGGAGTAAGTGGTGTGCTGTCCCACCCAAATCAGAAGATGATGAATAACGGGACACACGAAAAGGGCAGGCTGACTTATGGGGGCACCTGGAGGCCGTGGCAAAGGAGAGAATAAAAGGAAAACCACATCTTCTCTCTGACACACACCAACACTGAGGACTTTCAGCCATCAAAGTATTCAGCAGAAGTGTGTCATGAAACACAACGGGGGGGCTCCTTTATAACAACAGCAATACCCCTCCCTGTACACTGGGACTGGCACTGCCAAGACAGAAGTTTTCTTTCTTTTTAATTTTCTTGCTTTATAGTTATTCTGTGTGTGTACATACAGTATTATCTGTCCATTGTAGTATTCATTTTAAGAGTTTCTGTAAAAAAAACAAATTTCTACTCTGGAGACAAGTAGAGTTCTGTCTTGGTGTGTAGTTCTAACTATCGATTATATAGTGCCTTTCATCTATCTATATATCTATCTATCTATTTATCTATCTATCTATTATATAGTGCCTTTCATATCTATCTATCTATTATATAGTGCCTTTCATGTCTATCTTATCTATCATATAGTGCCTTACTCATCCATCTATAAATATCTATTATATAGTGCCTTTCATATCTATCTTGTCTATCATATAGTGCCTTACACATCTATCTATATATCTATCTATCTATTGTATAGTGCATTTCATATCTATCTATCTATCTATTATATAGTGTCTTTCATATCTATTATATAGTGCCATTCATATCTATTATATAGTGCCTTTCATATCTATCTATCTATCTATTATATAATGTCTTTCATATCAATCTATTATATAGTGCCTTACACATTAATCTATATTATATAGTGCCTTTCATATCTTATCTATCATATAGTGCCTTACACATCTATCTATCTATCTATTATATAGTGCCTTTCATATCTATTATATAGTGCCTTTCATATCTATCTATTATATAGTGCCTTTCATATCTTATCTATCATATAGTGCCTTACACATCTATCTATCTATCTATCTATTATATAGTGCCTTTCATATCTATCTTGTCTATCATATAGTGCCTTACATATCTATCTATCTATTATATAGTGCCTTTCCTATCTATCTATCTATCTATCTATCTATCTATTATATAGTGCCTTTCATATCTTATCTATCTTATAGTGCCTTACACATCTATCTATCTATCATATAGTGCCTTTCCTATAAGTTCAAGGCTTAACGAGCTCATCCAACCAATTTGGTGTTGTAAGTAATCAGCATTGAGCAGTGACAGGCATTCAAATCAGCACAATGACAAGGGGACCCACATTTGTTGAAAATAAATTATTATGCAGGCTGAGAGGGGTTCCCAAACTTTTTCATATGACTGTATATAAAATCCAACATCTGTCTATATGTTTGTCCGCCTTTCACGAGATAACTACTTAACGGGTTTAGATCGGGTTTTTTTTCTGTAATTTGCTTGAACATTCCTGTTGATTTTGTGACTCACGCTAAGTATTAGTGGTGCAACGGATCAAAAAACTCACGGTTCGGACCAGATCACGGTTTTAAGTCACGGATCGGATCAATTTTCGGGTCAGCGAAAACAAAAAAGACAAATTTAACTCTCCGTTTATTTAGTTAAGTATTTTTTGCCCATTAAAAAACATTCAACTCAAGACTCATTCCACTCAATTATATTAATACAAATTAAGGTGCAATATAGGGCATGACAACTATTTCCTTTAATGTGGACACAATAAAAAAACAACTTTAAATGCAATTTAAGGCATCATTGCTTCTTACTTTGAACATGGAGAGAGAAATAAAAACTAGCTTATGTCCACATCATCAAAAAAGAAGAAAGAAAGCAAAGCAGACCTGAGCTTATAATTTCAATTTTTTTTTTCAAAAACATGAGGATGTCTACATTTTCTGGGGTAAGTGTAGATCTCTTTGCTGTTGAGAACACCCTCTCGCTAGGCACTGAAGTGCCAGGCACAGCAAGATGGTGTCTTGCCATTGTGGCAAGGTGAGGGTATTTACATTCGTTGCTTTTCCATCGACTGGAATGCCACTTGCTGCCTCATAGGATACCACCTCTTCTTTGATGGTGTCAGCAAAAGCCTTGCTGACCATGTCCTTCTGTGCATAGGTCTCGCCAAAAAGCTCCGCCATTGCCAACTTCTTTTGAGGAGGAGATGTGTCTGCTCCTGTTGGTGCTGCATATTGACGCTGCAGGGAAAGTTACATTATTGATTAAAACTTTTTTTTTTTCCATAGACATTAAAATGTGGCAATAACTTAATAAACTTAACTAAAAACATTATCATAAAAAATATATAATTTCAAAATATTTATTTTGTTTATCTCTTCACAGTCTTCAGTGCCAAGACCGCTCAGTAGTGAGATCACTGTATATCCTCAGGCGTAGGGCAAGGTCTAGGTGAGACAGCGACTTGAACCTTGGATCAAGTGCAGTAGATCTGTGAAGGTAGTCCTGTAGGGTTGGTGGTGAAGTGTATCTGGGCTTCAGGTCCTCTCTAATGGCAGTCTTGACATCTCTTGTGATGGTGCTGTCTTCCTCACTTGGGGCCATGGATTGTAGGATCCTTGTTTTCAGAGGCAGGATCATGGACGCAGATGGTGCAGTTTCAGTGCTCAGCAGAGTTGTAACCATTTTGAGTGGTTTGAGCAGCTGGAGGACCTCCTCTGCCACTTTAACATCATCATCAGACAAGGTGACGATGTCTCTGGCATTTTTCTTCAGGGTTTTGTCTGTTAGTGCAGAGTATATAGCTGCCTGCTGCTCAAGATAACGCTCCAACATATCACAAGTGGAGTTCCACCTTGTTGTGACATCATGTATGAGCTTATGAGTAGGCAGCTGTAGCATTTCTTGCTTGGTCTTAAGCACATGAGTGGCTGTTGAGCTTCGGTGGAAGTAGGAAACCACTGTCCTTATCCTCCCAAGGAGGTGGTCCATCTTGCACACTTTCGTTCCCTTTTGGGATGCTAAATTAATTGCATGTGCAAAGCACCCTATCTGTGGGCCCAGTCCTGCTTCATTCACTGCATTTATTTGGTTTTTGGGATTATCTGTTGTGACTGGGATATTAGTATTGGGCCTCTCTATCCTCCACTCTGCCACTGCTTCCGTCAATACATGTGCCAGGTTTGTGCCAGTGTGACTCTCATAGAGGGGGCGTGTCTGCAGTACAGGGCTTCGTATCTCCCACTCCGCTGTGATGTAATGAGTGATCACGGTCACATAGCTTTCTGTTGCCCTGGAGGTCCACCCGTCTGTAGTTAGGGCCACGGAAGATGCCTGGGACAGTTCAGCCATAACTTTTGACTTTTCCTGCTCATACATACTTGGGACGATATTGTCACTGAAGTGATTGCGCGACGGAATATCATAGCGTGGCTCAAGCACGTGTGTCATATGTTTAAACCCCTTGTTTTGCACAACAGAATATGGCCTCATGTCTGCAGCAATAAACACCCCAATAGCTTTTGTAATAGCTTTAGCCCGGTGTGAGTGGGCAGCAAAGGACTGCTTAAATGCCGCGGATATCTTTGGTTGTTGCGCAGCCATCGTCTTGGGTCCTGTCACATCAGGGTGGTGTCGTTTTAAATGAGTGGCCATGCCCGACCTGTTGCCAGTCTCATAGGGCTTCCTCATGCCACACAGTCGACAAACTGTGGTGGTTTTATCCACCACCCTTTTCCCATCAACATATTTAACAGGGAAGCCAAAATGCTCCCACACATGAGACTTAAATGATGCTGGAGGTTTGTCGAGCTCCTCTGCTTGATCTGCTACCGCTGACCATGACCACGCGTATGAAGCGGCAAACCGGACAAAAGTCGAGCGAAAATGCGCGAGAGAGGCTGAGTTAGTGCACGAGAGAGAAAGTTAGTGCACGAGAGCTACCAAGTTGGTGCGCGAGAGAGAAAGTTAGTGCGCGAGAGCTACCAAGTTAGTGCACGAGAGAGAAAGTTAGTGCGCGAGAGCTACCAAGTTAGTGTGCGAGAGAGAAAGTTAGTGCGCGAGAGCTACCGTGTTAGTGCGCGAGAGAGAAAGTTAGTGCGCGAGAGCTACCAAGTTGGTGCGCGAGAGCTACCAAGTTAGTGTGCGAGAGAGAAAGTTAGTGCACGAGAGCTACCGTGTTAGTGCGCGAGAGAGAAAGTTAGTGCGCGAGAGCTACCAAGTTGGTGCGCGAGAGCTACCAAGTTAGTGTGCGAGAGAGAAAGTTAGTGCACGAGAGCTACCGAGTTAGTGTGCGAGAGAGAAAGTTAGTGCGCGAGAGCTACCGTGTTAGTGCGCGAGAGCTACCAAGTTGGTGCGCGAGAGCTACCAAGTTGGTGCGCGAGAGCTACCAAGTTAGTGTGCGAGAGAGAAAGTTAGTGCACGAGAGCTACCGAGTTAGTGTGCGAGAGAGAAAGTTAGTGCGCGAGAGCTACAGAGTTAGTGTGCGAGAGAGAAAGTTAGTGCGCGAGAGCTACAGAGTTAGTGCGCGAGAGAGAAAGTTAGTGCGCGAGAGCTACAGAGTTAGTGCGCGAGAGAGAAAGTTAGTGCGCGAGAGCTACCAAGTTGGTGCGCAAGAGCTACCAAGTTAGTGCACGAGAGAGAAAGTTAGTGCGCGAGAGCTACCGAGTTAGTGTGCGAGAGAGAAAGTTAGTACGCGAGAGCTACCAAGTTGGTGCGCAAGAGCTACCAAGTTAGTGCACGAGAGAGAAAGTTAGTGCACGAGAGCTACCGAGTTAGTGTGCGAGAGCTACCGAGTTAGTGCGTGAGAGCTACCAAGTTGGTGCGTGAGAGCTACCAAGTTGGTGCGTGAGAGCTACCAAGTTGGTGCGCGAGAGAGAAAGTTAGTGCACGAGAGCTACCGAGTTAGTGTGCGAGAGCTACCAAGTTGGTGCGCGAGAGCTACAGTTAGTGCGCGAGAGCTACCAAGTTGGTGCGCGAGAGAGACAGAGTTAGTGCGCGAGAGCTACCAAGTTAGTGTGTGAGAGCTACCAAGATAGTGCATGAGAGAGACAGAGTTAGTGCGCGAGAGAGAAAGTTAGTGTGCGAGAGAGGTTGAGAGAGTGTGCGGGAGAGGTTGAGAGAGTGTGCGGGAGACACGCGCACAATACAGTGGAAGTTTTTTTTTCTCGGATCTTCGGATCACGTGCGTACCGAACCGTGGACAGGAATCGGTTCGGATCAACAGTGATCCGTTGCACCACTACTAAGTATCATAGTTCGATTGCGGCACTGATTTATTTACACTAATCCAAGAGGGAGGGGGAGGTGGGACCTCAGGAGTAGGGAGCTGGGGTGGGGCCCTCCTCACTCACACAGCAACCTCCGTTTAAGTCACTCTACCTGTCGCCACATGTTGGAGCGCACCTTCCCTCCGCTTAGCTAGCAG
The DNA here is from genome assembly GCF_900747795.2 of Erpetoichthys calabaricus. NCBI lineage: Eukaryota > Metazoa > Chordata > Cladistia > Polypteriformes > Polypteridae > Erpetoichthys > Erpetoichthys calabaricus. The sequence continues at coordinate 13,580,335 of NC_041396.2, read as the reverse complement.
TACCTGTTTGTTCAGCAGACATTATCATCTACAGATTGTTAAGGAGTAACGTTTGATGTTTTTGAGAGAGAGATCACAGCTACGTGTGGCTTAGAGGGTATCTGCTGATTTCCGGAGATATCACGGCCATGTGCTCTTCTCCCCACACGGGGTACGCTCTCCTGTCAGAGCTGAACACAATCAGATACAGTGACAACATTTGATGTTGAAGTGTACCGACCGTCCACTTGGCCAGACATACCTTGCCAACTTTTTACATTTTTTGTCAAAGAGATCACAGCTACATTTTCACTCCTGATAGGAAAACCAAAAATATTGTATATGAAGAGACCCTGGGATACAAAAGCTATCAATACAAATTCTTTTCAATACAAATTAACATTTTTAAAAAAAATTTTTTTGGATTTTTAAAGTTTGTTGTGTTTCACTACTACACAGCCGAAGCCATGGGGGACAACTAGTATATATGTATATATGTACTGTATATGTTGTGGCGGACCCAGCCGGACGCCCCTTCGATATATATTCAGGGGGTGCAGTACCTCCCCCTGGATGCTGGATGGCCGCCCCTCTGGGTTGGAGCGCTGCCTCAGCCTCCTGCAGAGCTCCATGGGAGATGGAGTTCTCCCCAGCCCCGTTGGGATCGGGGCTGGCCGCCAGGGGGCGCTGCATGGGCTCCTGAGCCCAAGTGGACGGCTCTTCAGCCCCACCCGGGAGTGATCCAGCACCTGGAGCACTTCCGGGTGGGCCATAAAAGGAGTCAGCAACCACCACTCAGCAGCCAGTCGGGAGGAGGAGGACAAAGCTTGCGGAGGAGTGGTGGTAGAACAGGGGAGTGTTTTGGTGTTTGGGACTGTGCTGTGGCTGGGGGGATTACGGGGAAGATGTGCCCTCCAGCTGAAGAAAATTAAAGTTTGTTTTATTTTTATACGTGCCTCCCGTGTCCAATCTGTGTCGGGTCGGGCGCTTATATAGCACCTTGTTACAATGTATATGTATGTATATATGTGTGTATAAAAGTACACAAATGTACAGTTATGCTTGAAAGTTTGTGAACCCTTTAGAATTTTCTATATTTCTGCATAAATATGACCTAAAACAACATCAGATTTTCACTCAAGTCCTAAAAGTAGATACAGAGAAACCAGTTAAACAAATGAGACAAAAATATTATACTTGGTCATTTATTTATTGAGGAAAATGATCAAATATTACATATTTGTGAGTGGCAAAAGTACCTCCGCGTAGAAGAGGGCGCTCTCCACAACTGTCTGATAGAACATCTGCAGCATCTTATTGCAGATGTTGAAGGACGCCAGCCTTCTAAGGAAGTATAACCGGCTCTGTCCTTTCTTGCACAGAGCATCAGTATTGGCAGTCCAGTCTAATTTATCATCCAGCTGCACTCCCAGGTATTTATAAGTCTGCACCATCTGCACACAGTCACCTCTGATGATCACGGGGTCCAGGAGGGGTCTGGTCCTCCCAAAATCCACCACCAGCTTCTTGGTTTTGCTGGTGTTCAGGTGTAGGTGGTTTGAGTCGCACCATTTAACAAAGTCCTTGATTAGGTTCCTATACTCCTCCTCCTGCCTACTCCTGATGCAGCCCACGATAGCAGTGTCGTCAGCGAACGTTTGCACGTGGCAGGACTCCGAGTATTGGAAGTCCGATGTATATAGGCTGAACAGGACCAGAGAAAGTACAGTCCCCTTGTGGCGCTCCTGTGTTGCTGACCACAATGTCAGACGTGCAGTTCCCAAGACACACATTCTGAGGTCTGTCTGTAAGATAGTCCACAATCCATGCCACCAGGTATCAATCTACTCCCATCTCTGTCAGCTTGTCCCTAAGGAGCAGAGGTTGGATTGTGTTGAAGGCGCTAGAGAAGTCCAGAAACATAATTCTTACAGCACCACTGCCTCTGTCCAAGTGAGAGAGGGATCGATGTAGCATATAGATGATGGCATCCTATTATATTAGGCTGTCATATTAGGCTTATGTAATATGATCTGTTTCGGTTCTTTAGGATTCAGTCCGAATAAGCGGCTGCTCCGATTAACCGGTGGTCCAATTAACCGGAATCAACTGTATGTCAGAGAATTCTAAAGGAAAATGTCAGGACATCTGTCCATGAACTGGATCTCAAGAGAAGGTGAGTCATGCAGCAAGACAACGACCCTAAGCACACAAGTCGTTCTACCAAAGAATGGTTAGAGAAGAATAAAGTTCATGTTCTGGAATGGCCAAGTCAAAGTCCTGACCTTAATCCAATCGAAATGTTCTGGAAGGACCTGAAGTGAGCAGATAATGTGAGGAAACCCACCAACATCCCAGAGTTGAAGCTGTTCTGTACGGAGGAATGGGCGAAAATTCAGGACTGATCAACAGTCACCGGAAACGTTTATTTACAGTTATTACTGCAAAGGGGGTCACAGCAGATACTGAAAGCAAAGGTTCACATACTTTTGCCACTCACACATATGTGATATTCGATCATTTTACACAATAAATAAATGACCAAGTGTAATATTTTTGTCTCATTTTGGTTTCTCTTTATCTACTTTTAGGACTTGAGTGAAAATCTGATGATGTTTTAGGTCATATTTATGTAGAAATATAGAAAATTCTAAAGGGTTCACAAACTTTCAAGCACAACTGTACGTATTTATAGGTTTAAAGGGTCATTGTCCTTTTTTTGTGTTTTGTTTTTTAGCATGATGCATCTTTTATGGCTGCAGCTCAGCTGGTAACTCACCAGTAAATATCACACACACGCCCTGTTTTATCCTCAGCTAATTTATTTTATTGGTTTGTCGCTGCCACTGTGCCGTTCTCCACAGCTTGCCAGTTGTACGAGTAACCGCGCAGGGGGCTAATTCAGCTATGAAAAAGTGTAATTTCCTCCGTCAGCAGAAGATATGCTCTCATATGAGAAGAGCCAGAGTCGCCCTGGTGTGCCGTTTTGTTCTGTTATTTGTTGATGTAATTAGGAGCGTCAAAGCCCTAAAGTTCAGTGCTCCAGAAAGGCTGCTCCATTTCCGGATTCCCAGAAGATTCAGGTCCCCGTTTTGTTGTTGTTTTTTTTTAATTTTTAAAGGCGGCGAGGCGGTCGCACCTGTTGGATGCTGCGCTTGACCCAGAAACTGAAGATCTACGACGGGAGTGTCGCGCTGCTCTTTATTTTCCTCAGCAGTGAATTCAGCAGAGATGCGGCCCCATCCTAATCTCTTCTGACTGCCTCTCATTTTTCACCTATCCCAGAAGGGCCGTTTGTTGAAGCACACCTAATTCCTTGTGGCAGAAGCACAGAGTTTAAAACTGTGACAACTAATAATTGAAATGTAATTGTTACTTAGGGCTTATTGAAAGGGAGGTTGTAATCAAAGGATGATCACAGTTGATTGATGTGTTATGTTGGTGTTTTTTGTCTCAACACAAACTGTGTGCTTTCATGGTCATGAATTTGGACCTCTTTCTATTGGAGCGGGTAGCAGGGTGGCACAGCGATTAGTGCTGCTGATCCGCAGACTCCTGGGTTTGAATCTCGCTGTCTGTCTGAAGTTGATGTTATTTATCCATCCATCCATTATCCAACCCGCTATATCCTAACTACAGGGTCACAGGGGTCTGCTGGAGCCAATTTGATGTTATTTATGAAGAATTAAATATTAAGTGGACAGGATTGGTGAGCTTTGATGGGCTGAATGGCTTGGTCTCGTCCAGATTGTTCTAACGTATCACAATAATCCAACTCTTACAACATTGAAGCCAGCACCTTACACAGTAGCAGGAGTCAAAACTAGGAATCCAAAGAAGAGAAGCAGAAAATCACAATTAGGAATCAAACACAGGGGACTCCTTTCTGCAGCAGGCTCTGGGGACGCCTTTCTGCAGCAGGTTCTGGAGACGCCTTTCTGCAGGAGGCCCTGGGGACGCCTTTCTGCAGCAGGCTCTGGAAATATGTGGGGAAATCCTGGGGAAAACACTGATGGGAGTCTGAAGGAAGCCTTCACCTCGGGAATAGATATGTATTCCAGCAAGACAATAAGCTCAAGTATTAAGCCAGAGCTGCACAGGAATGTCCTGAAGTGGCCGAGTCAGAGTCCAGATCTCAATCCAGGTGACGATTTGTGGCTGGCCTTGACAAACTCACGACACCTGACAGAACCTGAGCAGTTTAGTAGAGAAGAATGAGGACAAGATGGCAGAGCTCACAGAGACACCTGTGGGCGGGCACAGACTCGAGGCTGTCATGGGTGCCATGTACTAAACTGACATGAATTTAGTTTGTGTCTTATTCATGTGGACCACTTTTCCAAGGTCTGTTTCAGTTTGACCTTAAAGAGTCTCTGTCTCTTAATCAGTGTCAAATAACACCAAAGGTAAGATAAAGGGGGAGCACTTTTTATCGGCTGTATTTTGGCATATCTTTAGGCTGTGGGAGAAATAACTCCCACTGTTTAATGTCCAGGCCGAGATTTGAACCCTGGGTGTTCCAGAGCTTGTGTCCAGCTGAAACTGGAGGATGCCCACCTCCATACAGGGAGAACATGCTGACTCCACACAGGAGCTGGTAGTGTTAAACTCGAGGGGGCTAAGCTGCAGACTCCACGCAGGTAATTGAACTCTGATCTGACTGCTGGGAGGTAGCTGTGCTGCCCCCTGTGCCACGTTGCCAATCCTTATCTCCTCCTTAACCAGTGTGCCCAGTGGGTGGTGCCACCACCGGAAATTCTGAGTTCTTTTTCTTTCCATTCTATTAGCCTGATGTCCTGAACATGTAGGAAACGTGGACGGCACGGTCCTTCAGTTATAACGAGATCCTTTCAGTCTCCCTGCCCGACTCCTGTGGTGCCGCATGTTGCCGTGTCCCCTGTGAACTTCCCGAATGGTGGCAGGAGGTGGGAGATCCGATCGAGTGCCTCCGACTCTTTGAGCTTTTTCCCCGCCGCGCTGGGCTCAGCAGTTTCCAACATGTTTTCCCCAGACGTGCCTACAGCTACGGCGTAATGAGAGATGCCATAAAGTTTTGAACCTGAAGACGCAAAGTGCTGCTACCACTTGTGTTTGGCACGCCACGCTATCCGTAATTCAAAAGGCATCTTGTAAGACCTCGGCTGTTCGTTTTTCTGTCGCCTGTAGCAAAATCTGTGCACGTCAGACCTGCTATGCAAAGGATGCTTTCCCCTGGCGTGCTTCCTGCTCCTCAAGATGTTCATCTGTCAATAAAGGATTGAGATGCAGTGACCAGAAAGAACACAGCCATCGCGTAACGTACGCCCTGGCTTACGAAATCTTTAAAAAAAATTAGAGTTTTGAACTGTATTAAGAATAATCAGCCAAAAAAAGGGTAAATTATGGGCTCAGGTGGAATTAATGACACGCTTAGGGGCTTGCCGGCCTTGTAACCAGTAGACCTCAGCTAATTGAATAATGGAGGTACATTGGGTAAACGGGGCAGCATGGAGACTCAGTGGTTGGCACCGCAGCCTCACATCTCCAGTTCAGATTGGGTGGGCACTGCAAGTTCTCCCCGTGTCTGAGTGTTATTTTGTTTTTCTGTATTCTGGCTCGCCTCCCAAAGACATGTAGAGTAACTTGTTTACTGGTTAGCTGTGCCATGCCGTGGACTTGGCACCCCATTTATCCTGGCGTGACCCAACTTCAGTGAAAATTCAACTCCACTGAGTGAACACAGCCAGCCCTGTTCAGACTAAACCTCACCACATACTGACACATGCCATGACGGTGGACTCATCACCACAAGGGCAGGCTGTACCAGAGCACTAGGCCTCGATTAGGGGGAAACGTTAATGAAACCCACCAGTCAGGAAAAAGTGTCATAAAGCCTCTGGGACTCCAGCGCACCACCCATTATGCCCTAATGGCAGGGGTACTCTCTCGGCTCCGGTCCTGGAGGTCCGTGGTGGCTGCAGGTTTTGAAAACGTTTAGCAGGTGATGAAACTTGCTATTTAATTCTGATGCCATCATTCATCCAAGACAAATCGTCATCACGTTGTGGATTTTTGTTTTTCTGAAGACATCATCTGTATGCTTTGTGGTCCAGAAGAGATTTGTACCCCTCGGTCCTCCCCTGCTCCTCCTCTCTTTTGTTTTATAACATTGTATTAATGCGTCATGATACAGGATGGCATGGTGGCACAGTGATAGCCTCGCAGTAGGGAGACCAGGGTTTGTGTCCCGGGACCTCCCTGTGTGGGATTTGCATGTTCTACTCATGGAGCGGATTTAGGAGTCGTAGTGGGTTTGACACTATCAACTGCCAGACAGTGTTCAGAGGCCATTAAGAAGTATATCAGGTTATATAGCGCCTTGATGTGTGCAGTACAAGTCACAGGAGGTTCTGCTCAGTCTTTATAACACACTGGTGAGGCCTCATCTGGAGTACTGAGTGCAGTTTTGTTCTCCAGGTTATAGAAAAGACATAACAGCACTAGAAAAGGTCCAGAGAAGAGCGACCAGGCTGATTAGAGGACTACAGGGGATTAGAAGTTTGTTGGACTGGCAGATAATCTCATATCCATTGAATGATCACAGATGGACTTGAACAGCATACAGGCCTGAGCAGGTTTGTGGCAGATGAAATTTAATGCCAGTAAATGTAAAGAATTTCACAAAATAAGTTCAAATGTTAGATTTGTAAATAAAATAGGAGGTCTGAAAATCGACAGTACACCTTATGAGAAGGATTTAGGAGTCGTAGTGGACTCGACACAAGGAATTGCCAGACAGAATCCATTAAGAAGGCTAACAGAATGTCAGGTTATATAGCGCCTTGATCTGTGAGGTACAAGTCACAGGAGGTTCTGCTCAGTCTTTAAAACACACTGGTGAGGCCTCATCTGGAGTATTGGGTGCAGTTTTGGTCTCCAGGCTACAAAAAGGACACAACAGCACTAGAAAAGGTCCAGAGAAGAGCGACTGGGCTGATTAGAGGACTACAGGGGATTAGAAGATCAGTGGATTGTCAGATAATCTCAAATCTGTTGAATGATCACAGAGGGACCTGGACAGCAGACAGGCTCGTGCAGATTTGTGGCAGATGAAATGTAATGTCAGTAAATGGAAAGAATTACAAATAGGAAGTAAATAATGTGAGGTTTGAATACACAATGGGAGGTCTGAAAATCAAAGATACACCTTATGAGAAAGACATAGATGTTACAGTGGACTCGACGCCATCAAGAAGGCTAACAGAATGTCAGCTTATATAGCGCCTTGAAGTGTGGAGTACAAGTCACTGGAGGTTCTGCTCAGTCTTTATAACACACTGGTGAGACCTCATCTGGAGTACTGGGTGCAGTTTTGGTCTCCAGGCTACAAAAAGGACATAGCAGCACTAGAAAAGGTCCAGAGAAGAGTGACCATGCTGATTAGAGGACTACAGGGGATGACTTATGAGGAAAGATTAAAAGAGCTGAGCCTTTACAGGAGATTAAGAGGAGACCTGACTGAAGTGTTTAAAATTATGAAGGGAATTAATCCAGTGAATCGAAACGTTTATTTTAAAACAAGTTCATCAAGAATACGGGGACACAGTTGGACACTTGTGAAGGGGAAATTTCACACAAACATTAGGAAGTTTTTCTTTACATAAAGAACGATAGACACTTGGAATAAGCGACCAACTAGTGTGGTGAACAGTTGGACTTTAGGGACCTTCAGGACTCAACTTGATGTTATTTTGGAAGAATTAAGCGGACAGGACTGTCGAAATTTCCTGGGCTGAATGGCCTGTTCTTGTCCAGATTGTTCTGTTATTTCTGTGTGGGTTCCCTCCCACCGTCCAAATACATGCAGCTTTAGTGAACTGACAAAACTAAATTGGCTCAGGTGTGTGTGTGTGGGTGTCTGTTTTGTTCATCCCGTGACTGACTGGCGCCCAATCCAGAGTTTATTCCTGCCTTGTGCCTTCTGCTAGCTGGGATGGGCTCCAGCAGACCCCTCGTGGCCCCTGTTTGGACTAAGCAGGTGTGGTATATGGCCAGCCAGTACTCCCAGGCCGCTAGATGGAGCCCTCCCTCTAGCATGGAGGTGCCCCGAATGCCAGCAGGGAATCATGGACAATGGAGTGTTTATTCACAGCCCTGCTGGATACCATGGTGGCCGCCAGAGGAGGCTGCAGGGAGGATCAAGGACTATTTTTTCCTACAGCCCGGAAGTACGTCCCAGTCACGTGGACAGAAAAAAATGACGTACTTCCGGGTTGAAGTAAAAAGAGTTTTCATCCGACCCAGAAGTGTTTTTCTTCTCACTGTCCATGTGACTGGCAACACTTCCGGGTCGGATGAAAACTCTTTTTACTTCAACCCGGAAGTACGTCATGTTTTTTCAAGATCAAGAACTATAAAAAGAACTGTGGGAGATCCCAGGGTTGAGCTGAGTCGGGAGGAAGGGTGGCAATGCGTCTGGGAGTGGAGGATTATTGATTATTGTAGTGAGAATTGATTGTTTATGAGTATTGTGGAGTGGAGGGTGCTTGGTGCACATTATTATTATTATAAAATATAGCCGTATTGGACTTTTATCTGGTGTCTGGCATATTGTCCGAGGGTTCAAGGAAGCAATAGCGCCCGCTATCTGTCACACAGGTTAGGTAATGACGGGACATTATGACGCATCTCCACAGGTTTCATTGGAAACACGTTAGCGGGAGACCTGCTGGTTCCTTCTGTCGTTTGTACCTCATTGTTACCTGATGGCTGGTTAAGAAAGCTGGCAACAAATAAAACTATTAAAACTAAAACAGTTTTAAAATTAATTAAATTGATTCAAACTAAAGCAGGCAGTTCAGGGTTCTCAATTATAACGAACGAGTCAACCAAAACCAAACCATTGCTATAATAATAAATAATAATTAAAGCCCTACAGTCACTACGGACCTCCAGGACCAGAGTGGGGTACCCCTGCCCTAAAGGGGGGATATTGGCATTATTGTCCCTAAATGACATACCCCAAAGTGAACAGCTGGTATTTTGCTTATGTAATAAAGGAGCTGCAAATGGCTGGGGTTTCGTGAATTTCACACTCCAAATTGTTTATAGGAATGAAAAGCTTCATTTCACATCAATATCAACGAAATAAAGCACATAAAAATTGGGAATTTCTTTCCACAAATCTGGATATTTTACAGTACATAACTTGAGACATTTTTGTGATGCACACCCTGGAATTTTTTTTTTTTTTTTTTTTTGTGGCCCATTGTACCAAGTTAAGACATCTTGTCCCAGAATACTGCAAAGTTAGACAGTTTGGCACGAGCTGCCCCCAGATTTGGAAACATTTTGTCTTTTGCACCTGAATAATATCTGAAACAAGTATCGCTATTGCAGCTGTCTTGTCTGAAGACGGGGCCGGAGTTGCCGTGAAAGCTTTCATATTGTAATCTTTTAGTTAGCCAATAAAAGGAGTCATTCTGATTGACTTCTCAGTATTTTTTAGAGAGAAAAATATATATATGTACAGTTGTGCTTGAAAGTTTGTGAACCCTTTAGAATTTTCTATATTTCTGCATAAATATGACCTAAAACATCATCAGATTTTCACTCAAGTCCTAAAAGTAGATAAAGAGAAACCAGTTAAACAGATGAGACAAAAATATTCTACTTGTCATTTATTTATTATGGAAAATGATCGAATATTACATATTTGTGAGTGGCAAAAGTATGTGACCCTTTGCTTTCAGTATCTGCTGTGACCCCCCTTTGCAGTAATAACTGTAACTAAACGTTTCCGGTGACTGTTGATCAGTTCTGAATTTTCGCCGCATTCCTCCGTACAGAACAGCTTCAACTCTGGGATGTTGGTGGGTTTCCTCACATTATCTGCTCACTTCAGGTCCTTCCACAACATTTCGGTTGGATTAAGGTCAGGACTTTGACTTGGCCATTCCAAAACATTCACTTTGTTCTTCTTTAACCATTCTTTGGTAGAACGACTTGTGTGCTTAGGGTCGTTGTCTTGCTGCATGACCCACCTTCTCTTGAGATTCAGTTCATGGACAGATGTCCTGATATTTTCCTTTAGAATTCTCTGATATAATTCAGAATTCATTGTTCCATCAATGAAGGCAAGCCGTCCTGGCCCAGATGCAGCAAAACAGGCCCAAACCATGATACTACCACCACCATGTTTCACAGATGGGATAAGGTTCTTACACTGGAATGCAGTGTTTTCCTTTCTCCAAACATAACGCTTTTCATTTAAACCAAAAAGTTCTATTTTGGTCTCATCCTTCCACAAAACATTCTTCCAATAGCCTTCTGGTGTGTCCACGTGATCTTTAGCAAACTGCAGACGAGCAGCAATGTTTTTTTGGAGAGCAGTGGCTTTCTCCTTGCAACCCTGCCATGCACACCATTGTTGTTGAGTGTTCTCCTGATGGTGGACTCATGAACATGAACATTAGCCAATGTGAGAGAGGCCTTCAGTTGCTTAGAAGTTACCCTGGGGTCCTTTGTGACCTCACCGACTATTACACGCCTTGCTCTTGGAGTGATCTTTGTTGGTTGACCACTCCTGGGGAGGGTAACAATGGTCTTGAATTTCCTCCATTTGTACACAATCTGTCTGATTGTGGATTGGTGGAGTCCAAACTCTTTAGAGATGGTTTTGTAACCTTTTCCAGCCTGATGAGCATCACTAACTCTTTGTCTGAGGTCCTCAGAAATCTCCTTTGTTTGTGCTGTGATACACTTCCACAAACACGTGTTGTGAAGAGCAGACTTTGATAGATCAAAACTCAGGGTGCCCACTCACACCTGATTGTCATCCCATTGATTGAAAACACCGGACTCGAATGTCACCTTCAAACTAACTGATAATCCGAGAGGTTCACATACTTTTGCCACTCACAAATATGTAATATTCGATCATTTTCCTTAATAAATAAATGACCAAGTATAATATTTTTGTCTCATTTGTTTAACTGGTTTCTCTTTATCTACTTTTAGGACTTGAGTGGAAATCTGATGATGTTTTAGGTCACATTTATGCAGAAATATAGAAAATTCTAAAGGGTTCACAAACTTTCAAGCACAGCTGTACTAGGGGGCTCTGCCCCCTGCTCACTTCGCTCGCCCACCCCCAGGTTTGGTTATCCAGATATACAATTTAAAGAGGTTGTTATTTTCATGGGAATTGTTACCTACTCTTTCGATTCCATGTTGCATCGCTTCTCCGTGATCATAAATATAAACCTGAACGAATTGTGGTTTCTTCGAAATTAAACTTGTCGTAGCTTTAATTGTTGCGGGACCACAGATTCTCATAGCGTATGGTCCATTATTATGTAAATCTACGATTTGACCTTTGTATGATGCGAACACGAAAAGATTATTATAGACTCGGATATTGTGCCTGTAGTGTTTGTGGATTTCACTGTCACCAAACAATAAATCTTTTAATTCTCACAGATACGCCTCTTCATTGGGAGGCAACACTACTTTTCACTGATAGCAACACGAATTAGACGATCTACAAGTCTCTGACTTAAACTTTCAAGCCTAACAATATCTACATACTTCTGACATATCACCTGTGTCCATATATTTGATTTCTTTTTGCTGTTCTGTTATTTCGCTGAGTAATAATTTCCATTTGTTTGTGCTAATGCGATCTTTACTTTCTTTTTTTTGATACTTTTGAATTTACGACCTTCATATTCTTTAACTTGATCTGCATGTGTATCACGCCAACGTTTTTGAACATCTTTATGAAGTCTTTAATTTCTGACCCCGATTGGACCTACGATGTGTTCAGTTCCACTTGGTCCGGGCTGATTATTACTTTCCTTATTTTCTGAATTTGCACATAGCTGCTCATTCTTCTTTGTTTAGTCGTTGATGTGCCATCTAGAATGTACTGTATATAACATTTTTAAGAGCTGGGAGCACATGAAGTGCGTCTGCCAAAAGCATTCCAACAACTGAGGGGTTAGATGTCCGTGATCTTCTTTTAAATTGTTTGTAAGTAGGGCGTGACGTGCAGGTCACCATCTCACGGGTCTTGCTTCCAAAGGTTGTAAAATCTCGTCTCGCAGGACATCAAAGTGTCTTCCCGAGAAGATCACATCTCAACCTAAGATTTTTTTATTATAAATTATATATATATTTTTTTTTATTATGTGCATATACTGTGTATATATATATACAGATAGTGCAGACCTATAAATATCTGGGAGTGCAGCTGGATGATAAATTAGACTGGACTGCCAATACTGATGCGCTGTGCAAGAAAGGACAAAGCCGGTTATACTTCCTTAGAAGGCTGGCTTCCTTCAACATCTGCAATAAGATGCTGCAGATGTTCTATCAAACAGTTGTGGCGAGCGCCCTCTTCTACGCAGTGGTGTGCTGGGGAGGCAGCATTAAGAGGAAAGACGCCTCACGCCTGGACAAACTGGTGAGGAAGGCAGGCTCTATTGTTGGCATGGAGCTGGACAGTTTAATATCTGTGGCAGAGCGAAGGGCGCTCAGCAGGCTCCTATCAATTATGGAGAATCCACTGCATCCACTAAATAATGTCATCTCCAGACAGAAGAGCAGCTTCAGCGACAGACTGCTGTCACTGTCCTGCTCCACAGACAGATTGAGGAGATCGTTCCTCCCCCAAACTATGCGACTCTTTAATTCCACCAGGGGGGGTAAACGTTAATATTTAACATTATACATAGTTATTGTCTGTTTTTTTCACCTGTATTATTATCATTCTTTAATTTAATATTATTTATTGTATCAGTATGCTGCTGCTGAAGAATGTGAATTTCCCATTGGGATTAATAAAGTATCTATCTATCTATCTATCTATCTATCTATCTATCTATCTATCTATCTATCTATCTATCTATCTATCTATCTATCTATCTATCTATATATATATATATATATATATATATATATATATAGTGCATCCAGAAACTATTCACAGCGCATCACTTTTTCCACATTTTGTTATGTTACAGCCTTATTCCAAATTGGATTAAATTCATTTTTTTCTTTGAATTCTACACACAACACCCCATAATGACAACGTGACAAAAGTTTACTTGAGGTTTTTGCAAATTTATTAAAAATAAAAAAACTGAGAAATCCCATGTCCATAAGTATTCACAGCCTTTGCTCAATACTTTGTCGATGCCCCTTTGGCAGCAATTCCAGCCTCAAGTCTTTTTGAACATGATGTCACAAGCTTGGCACACCTTTGGCCAGTTTGGCCCATTCCTCTTTGCAGCACCTCTCAAGCTCCATCAGGTTGGATGGGAAGCGTCGGTGCACAGCCATTTTAAGATCTCTCCAGAGATGTTCAATCAGATTCAAGTCTGGGCTCTGGCTGGGCCACTCAAGGACATTCACAGAGTTGTCCTGAAGCCACTCCTTTGATATCTTGGCTGTGTGCTTAGGGTCGTTGTCCTGCTGAAAGATGAACCGTCGCCCCAGTCTGAGGTCAAGAGCGCTCTGGAGCAGGTTTTCATCCAGGATGTCTCTGTACATTGCTGCAGTCATCTTTCCCTTTATCCTGACTAGTCTCCCAGTCCCTGCCGCTGATAAACATCCCCACAGCATGATGCTGCCACCACCATGCTTCACTGTAGGGATGGTATTGGCCTGGTGATGAGCGGTGTCTGGTTTCCTCCAAACATGACGCCTGGCATTCACACCAAAGAGTTCAATCTTTGTCTCATCAGATCAGAGAATTTTCTTTCTCATGGTCTGAGAGTCCTTCAGGTGTCTTTTGGCAAACTCCAGGCGGGCTGCCATGTGCCTTTTACTAAGGAGTGGCTTCCGTCTGGCCACTCTACCATACAGGCCTGATTGGTGGATTGCTGCAGAGATGGTTGTCCTTCTGGAAGGTTCTCCTCTCTCCACAGAGGACCTCTGGAGCTCTGACAGAGTGACCATTGGGTTCTTGGTCACCTCCCTGACTATGGCCCTTCTCCCCCTATCGCTCAGTTTAGATGGCCGGCCAGCTCTAGGAAGAGTCCTGGTGGTTTCAAACAACTGGACCACGTGTCTGCCTGGGGGGTTGCAAACCGGGACCTCAAGTTGTTTCGTCGTGTAATGTGTGCAGCAGCACGCTGTACCAGTGCATGCTACCCAACTTGACTTGACTTGACTTGACTTCATAATGCCATCTCCATGAACAGCCATTTGTTTGGTTCTCCTGTCCTTCAGGACTTTTGTCTTAACGACTTGTTTAGTTGGCTTTTTACTTTCATGCTCCAATGCAGCCGGTGCTTCAGGTGTGTCCATAGAAGCCGGTGATCATTAAATATTGAGTAAAACATTACAAATATGAAAGTAAATGATTGTGCGGCCACGGATGAGAGAGACAGAGAACGCTTTGCTTACACGATTTATATTCTTCCCCTTGTATGTTTCGTCCCCCGGGGGTCTCATTATTTCAGATTCAGCAGACTGCTTCACAGTTTCATCACATTAGGATGGCTTCTGTATTTCAGCCCACTAGTTGTCATGCTTTCCTTCCCTGACTTCTGTTTATATTCTTTTTACGTTTGTCCCTTTCAGTTTGAATCCTTTATTATGAATATTTCCGTTGATTTTGTTCTGTTCCGTTATCATGTAGTCGTTATGTTTCATGTATTATTATTTTTTATTAGGTTTAGCATTGTTTATCCACTGCTTCTTGAAATGTCTTTGTGTTTTGGGGGTGGAACCCTCAAGGGGGCGTGTCCATCCATTGTGTCACTACTAGGCACCGCCCCCAGTCCCATAAAAGGAAGTTTGTTGCAGTTCAGTTATTTTGTTGCAATTCAGTTATGACTCTATTGTCACATCTTGTTAATTTTTTATTCTTTGGTTTATTTTAATATTGCTACTTTTGTTGATTATTTGCATTATTCTGTATTTTTATTGTTTTTTTGCATTATTCATTTTTGAAGTGTCTATGCTTACTCTGTTATTATCCTTGCTTTTTTGGGGGGGTGGTTCCCCAATAGGCAGGGCCACCCCACCTTTCCGTCACTGTCAAGGGCTGACATTTGCGCTATAAAAGCTGATGGAACAGACAGTCCCGGCGGGCACTGGTGAGTTTGTAAGATTATTGATTATTTGTTATGGATTTACAGGAGGAACCCTGGCTGAGACCTGACAATTGTACTGTTATGAACGTGAACATTTA
Organism: Erpetoichthys calabaricus; assembly: GCF_900747795.2. NCBI lineage: Eukaryota > Metazoa > Chordata > Cladistia > Polypteriformes > Polypteridae > Erpetoichthys > Erpetoichthys calabaricus. Next base: position 13,565,172 of record NC_041396.2, on the reverse strand, counting down.
ACATTCTCGCCAAGGTCACGTGATGCGGGTCTTGGGTTTTCCTTGAATTTCTCTGAGTATTAAACGGTTGGAGCCCGGGCTGAATGTTCTGGGTCATCCAGATGGGTAACCTGACCTGAAAGCTCTCCATTTGGAAACCGTTCTTCTCACTGTAGAATGATGAATTTCTTATTGTTTTCGAAATGTTTTCATAAGCCCTTCATAGACTGAAGAGCACCAACAGTTGTGTCTTCGAGGCCTGTGGCTGGCGTCCTTTCTTCGTGCCATGATGTGAACATCACCCTGATTGCTCCAGAACATCAAACTGCCAGACGTTTTGCTTGTATAGAGGTGGGCACACATCCTGGTCATCTTGTGATTATTCACACCTGGCAGCTCAATGCCGTTCAATCTGGAAGGGTCCACTTATCCCCCCAATATGGTTTCCTGAATGTTTGTTTGCTTTTCAGAAAAAAAAGAACAACATATTGAAATCTGTCTTATCTGTCACCTGAGATCAGCGATTATTATATAGAAGTTAGTGATGACAACACAATTGTCATTTAGTTTGTGATTGTACCCATTTATAGGGAGAAGGGCAACATTTAGGATTGTGGGTACTGTAGAGGGATACAGCTGAGGCAACACACATTTATAGTGTAATAGAAAAAAGAGACCACCATAGGCGCCTTGAGCATGAGAAAGACGCTATATAAATCAAATTTATTATTATTATTATTATTATAGGGGAAGAGCATTTTGGTTTTATGCCAGACAGAGGAACAACTGATGCAGTCTTGGCACTGAGACAACTGATAGAGAAGAAAGGTCAACATATGGCGGTTATTGATATGGAGAAGTTGACACATCAAGAATGTTGGAGGTGCATGACAGGGAAAGGAGGGCCAGAGAAGTGTGTGAGGAATTGTCCAGGATATGTGTGTGAGGGAGTGAGGACTTGCATTAAAAGCAGACAAGACCCCAGTTTGAGGAGGTCTGCACCAGATAGATAGATACTTTATTAATCCCAAGGGGAAATTCACATACAGGGGTCTTCTTGAAGTCCTGACCTCTTTGATCTGCTTATGGAGGTGTTGAGACCTGGAATAAAAGAGAAATCCCCCCTGGTGCAGGCTTTGTGTTGACAGCATTGTGTTGTGTAGCACCAGAAAAGATGATGTGGAGTGGAAGTTGGACGAATGGAGAAGGGCTTTGGGAGATAGAGGACTGTAGATAAATAGGAAGAAGAAGAAAAAGGCAGAATGTCTGGGGGCTTATTGATGGTCAGGATTCAGAAGTTAGCTTGCAGGTTTAGCCACTGAAAGGGGTGGACATGTTTAACACTAGAATCCCCAAAGCCTATGAAAAAAATCTCGCAATCCTGGGCCACCATAAATTCCTTCGCACCTCTCCATCAGCGTCTTTTGTTTTGTAAATGCGTCGATCATCACAAGCAGCCTGCTATCCCATCATCTCCACCCGATGGAGCTGAAGTTCTCCCAGCTCAAGGCACCTTACCTGCATGTGAAGATCTAAGGTTACGATTCGGAGTGTGAGTTGACAGGGAGAGTGAGATTATTGAAGGCTTTGTAAACCATCAGCAGTATTTTAAAGTCAATTCTAAATGGCACAGGTAACCAGTGTAACGACGCTAAGACTGGGGTGATGTGCTCGGATTTTCTTTTCCTAGTTAACTCTTTTAGGGCTAATTTTTTTTTGTTTCTTTTCTCCTAGGGCTGAATATTTTTCCAAAAACTAACATTTTTTAAAAAAGAACACAAAGCAATTGTTTAACTTATCAAATCAACAAAAAATATTTACTTTTGACAAATGTTACTGTCTTGCATGTTGTATGAGCCTGCATACTCTATGATTTCACATACATATCACATACATTTTACACAGCAAAGTCTGATGTCGCTCAAAGCAGCCAATTTCAGTCATTGCCACATTGCACTCCTTACTATACGTGTTGCTTTGGTTCCTATTTTTCAATTGTCTGTTGTTGCACTTTCTCACATATATTGTTAGTGTGTACTGTAGAGAGACAAGTCACCCATTTGCCATCGTGCCATGCCACTGCCACCAAGTTTTCTGCCTGCATGAAAACCGTATTGTCACCTCTTTTCATCTTCTGATACTTTATTAACTTTATGTATGGCATTATAGCCTGGCTCACCCCATGGGATTTGCTTCTGTTTATTACAGAAGTGAATAAAACTTTGCAGCAGCACGTACCTAAGCCACCAGGGGACAAAACACGTTTGGACCAATGCTCCCTGAAGTTATATCACCAGTTCTGTCCCATCTCTACTTGTAATGCCACAGCGCGCTTCATCTCGTCTTTCGTTGTAGGTTTCCACTTTGAAAAACGAGAATGCGATGCAAACGCAGCCCGCGATTCAAAAAAAAATCTCTGCCTACCTGTTTGTCTCGTCTGACAGTAGCTGAAAAGCAGCATCAGGAGAGAGCAGCCTGAAGTACAGCAGCTGGTGATCTGTCGTGTCCAACAGCAAGCCATGCCGTCTTGTAAACTCCGGTAGCCAGATCGGCTCTCAACGGATCAATGTCTGTGTATTTATCCCACGCGAACCTTGCCGTAGATGCATCGGCTGCGCGAAGGCACTCAACTGGCAGCAGATCCGCTGGCGCGGCATCGGCTGGTGTCTGATCAGCTGATGCCTGCTTCTCACTCTCTTGCTCGATCTCCTGATCACTGTCAATAAAATCCGATTCTGAAAAATCAAGAGTCCGACTCCGCGATAATGCGCAAAACATTGTCGTCTGAGTGTTTTCTTTTCTGCACTCGCTTCGCTGCCTTTTCACATGTCGGTGCCATCTTGCCATTGTTTACATTTCGCAACTCACGCACACGCAAGGTTTAGTTGCCGAGTCAACGAGTCTAGCATTCCTCCAAGCACAGAGGGAATGCCTGTGACGTGACAGTGAGATTTGTTGCCATTAACAGCTGATTGTCACCCCCTATCCCTGGATGTCGACTTTTGTCGACATTCGCCTTCAACCTCTCCTGTCGACAAAAGTCGACATCTGCCCTAAAAGAGTTAAGATTCTAGCAGCTCCATTCTGCACTCGTTGTAGCTGATTGATGTCTTTTTTGGGTGGTCCTGAGAGGAGTGCATTACAGTAATCAAGCCGAGTGAAATCAAAAGCGTGAACTCATTTCTCAGCATCTTGCAAAGTTATAAGAGGTCTAACTTTTGTTATATTTCTTAAGTGAAAAAATGCTGTCCTAGTAATCTGATTAATATGCGATTTAAAATTCAGGTCAGAATCAATAATTACCCCCTAAATTCTTTACCTCTTTACCGAAACAAAACTGATTGAGAGGTGTAAAGATGGCGGCTTTAAAAGCCAACACCGGAAGTGACATCATCATTGGGACCGGAAGTGGCATCACCATTTGGCACCAGAACCGTGCAGGATTTCCCATGGATGGTCTGCAGAGGATCAACAGAGAAAGTTAGCGCACCTCGCCCCCACCTGGTCTGGCACGGATCTACCATTATTCAAGCCCTTTAGATTCCTCCCATGCGCATGGGTGTGACAAAGGAGTCTTGTTTTTGTTATATTCCTGAAGTGTAAAAATTCTATCCTAGTGATCTGATTAATTTGTGATTTAAAATTCAAGTCAGAGTCAATAGTTACCCCTAAATTCTTTACCTCCGTCTTGACTTTTAATCCTAATGCGTCACGTTTCTTTCCAATACTCTCATTATATCCATTTTTGCTAATCACAAAGATTTCTGATTTTTTCCATATTTAGTTTGAGAAAGTGACTACTTATCCACTCAGAAACACAAGAAAGACATTGGGGTCAGTGAATCAAGAGAGTCGGGGTCATCAGGTGCTATTGTTAAATACAGTTGTGTGTCTCGTCAGCATAGCTGTAGTCGCTGACGTTATGTCTTGAGATAATAACAAATTAACATAAATGAAAAACCACATGCGCCCACCAGCTAATTGTAGAACCTCAGGCCAGATTGTAGAGAAGGAGTCAGACAAGCCAGACACCATCAGAGTCCTGGAGACCTTGCCCAACAAGATGCCTCCCCCCTTTTGGCCATTCCACAGCTGAGTCAGTGCTGGGCCGGCCAATCAGATGAAGGGACCCCTCTTACCCGATGATTCCAGTGTTGCTTTATCTCAGTTGACTTTTCCATAGGCGGGCAATCAACGTGGCAGCAGAGCAGTGGCACAGAGTGCCACATATGAGTACCAAGAAGAGAAACGGAATAGAGGAGTTTATACAAATCAACATTTAAGGTACAATTGGTGACATTTCTGTTTTGTTTTTTCCAATGAGAGCACAGGTGGGTGAAATAATCTGCTCATGGTCACACAGTGTCAGTAGCGAGATTTAAAGCCAGGTCAGGGTTGTTGGGGGGCATTGCCTCTCCCAGCAGGAACATTCCAGACAGGGGTACGTGACAATTAAAAAGAATTGTGATCAAATCACCTCACTGAACACCCCACACTTTGGTGTCTCCCTTTTAAGAACCTGAATCCGCCAATCCCACCAACCGTGTCATCAGGATGTACGTGTTATTTTGGGGGATCCTGCTGAGTAGACAAAGCAGGATATATCCGCTGACCCAGCTGGGGAAGGTCGTCTTTACATAAACAGGTCTTGACGCCCGTTACCTGCGCTGCTGGTCTCACTTCACAAGGAGGCTTTCATCTTAAAGGAAATCTAAAAATGTGTGAGGTGGAGGAGGAGGAGGAGGAGCTTCCTGTCTCAAGTGTCACACCGTTAGTGAGACGTCATTGGCCTGTCACTTTAACGAGCCAGCAGAGCCAATCAGGAAGGTGGCAGGCAGATCATTTAAATTTTATGTAAACTTCCAAGTAGTAAGACGTTTGTTTTTGGGTTAAAAAGTAGGGGGTTTGGTGGTCTTTGTGTTTCTCTATACATTGTAGTTTGAAGAACGTGAGACGAGGCCATTCAGTCCATTAAACTCGTATGTAGAAGAAGAAGCAGAAGACATGGCATTTCCATGGCACCTTTTCTCCCAACTCAAAGTGCTTACAGAGGGAGTGGGGGGCCACTTCAGCCAGCACCAGTGGTGGTCAATATACAGTATCTCACAAAAGTGAGTACACCCCTCACATTTTTGTAAATATTTTATTACATCTTTTCATGGGACAACACTAAAGATATGACACTTTGGCACAATGTAAAGTAGTCCGTGTACAGCTTGTGTAAATTTGCTGTCCCCTCAAAATAACTCAACACACAGCCATTAATGTCTAAACCGCTAGCAACAAAAGTGAGTACACCCCTAAATGAAAATGTCCAAATTGTGCCCAGTTAGCCATTTTCCCTCCCCGGTGTCATGTGACTCGTTAATGTTACAAGGTCTCGGGTGTGTTAAATTTGGTTTTCTCGCTCTCACACTCTCTCATACTGGTCACTGGAAGTTTAACATGGCACCTCATGGCAAAGAACTCTCGCAGGATCTGAACAAAAGAATTGTTGCTCTACATAAAGATGGCGTAGGCTATAAGAAGACTGCCAACACCCTGAAACTGAGCTGCAGCATGGTGGCCAAGACCATACAGCGGTTTAACAGGACAGGTTCCACTCAGAACAGGCCTTGCCATGGTCGACCAAAGAAGTTGAGTGCCCGTGCTCAGCGTCATATCCTGAGGTGGTCTTTTCAAAATAGACGTCTGAGTGCTGCCAGCATTGCTGCAGAGGTCATCGTGTCAGTGCTCAGACCAGACGCCCACCGCACACTGCATCAAATTGGTCTGCATGGCTGTCGTCCCAGAAGGAAGCTTCTTCTAAAGATGATGCACAAGAAAGCCCGCAAACAGTTTGCTGAAGACAAGCAGACTAAGGACATGGATTACTGGAACCATGTCCTGTGGTCTGATGAGACCAAGATAAACTTATTTGGTTCAGATGGTGTCAAGCGTGTGAGGCAGCAACCAGGTGAGGAGTACAAAGACAAGTGTGTCCTGCCTACAGTCAAGCATGGTGGTGGGAGCGTCATGGTTTGGAAAGCATGAGTGCTGCCGGCACTGGGGAGCTACAGTTCATTGAGGGCACCATGAATGCCAACATGTACTGTGACATACTGAAGCAGAGCATGATGCCCTCCCTTCGGAAACTGAACATGATAACGACCCCAAACACACCTTCAAGACCACCACTGCCTTGCTAAAGAAACTGAAGTTAAAGGTGCTGGACTGGCCAAGCATGTCTCCAGACCTAAACCCTATTGAGCAAACGGAAGGTGGAGGAGCGCAAGGTCTCTAACATCCGCCAGCTCTGTGATGTCATCATGGAGGAGTGGAAGAGGATTCCAGTGGCAACCTGTGAAGCTTGTGTGAACTCCATGGCCAAGAGAGTTAAGGCAGTGCTGGAAAATAATGGTGGGCACACAAAATATTTATTGACACTTTGGGCACAATTTGAACATTTGTCACTTAGGGGTGTACTCACTTTTGTGAGATACTGTATAAAATGTCTTCCATCAGAACAGCATATCAATCCTTTGTATTTACAGAGGCTTCACATCGTCCTCCTTTTTACTCATTTTGTTAACTGTGTATTGCAGCCTTCTACTAAAATCATTTTTTTCCTCACCTAAAGCAACACACAATTTTACAGAATGATAAAGCTAAACACAGGATTTTAAATATTTTAGCAAATTTTATTATTCATAAAAAAAAAAACCAAATATTCAGACCCTTCTTATTCAGTACTTTGTTAACCCCCTTAACGTTTGATCCGAGCATCACTCAGACTGTAAAAACCAGAGCTAGAAGTGTCTGTCCCGGGCGTCTCGCGTATGTGTTAGACCCGAGGATCACTCGGGCTGTAAAAGTGCCAACAGCATTAGTGCTGGGAAACAGTAGAGGCGTGGTCTTGTGTGGGCGTCAGGCGCGAGTGTTACCCGGGTAATGGTGCACACACATCTTCTCCTAGCCTCATAAATGGCGTCTCGTAAGAAACGTTTTGACAGTGAGACGAGCAGTGATGACAACGTAAAACTGTCTTCCGGCCGCGATATTGAAACAGACAGGGAAATTCGAAAGGGAGTCTGATGAACCTGAAAGTGACGCTCGTGTCAGGCGCACATGTGCAGTGTGCTGTTCAAAAAAACTGATCAGTCTGGAAAGAAAATCCGCAAGGAATCTCACTACTGTGTATTTCACCGCTTCAAGATATACCGCTCAAACGACACAATTTGTCGGCACATACGCTAGGATTTGGGGATTTTCTGCCATTCTTCTCTCCTCTGAAGGTTGGATCGAGATCGTCGGTGGATGGTCATCTTCAACTCTCGATTGGGGTCAAGTCCGGGCTCTGCTCTGACTGGGCCACTCAAGGACATTCCCTCAGTTGTCCCTAAGCCACTCCTGCTTTGTCTGTGCCACCCTGGTACTTTATATACTCTTCTAAACTTTTCCCACGATAGGTCCCCACAGATGATCGAAAACCTTTCCGCTATGACTGTTTGAGGCGATTCTCCAATATGAATCCATACACCATTTCTCTAAGGATGACTGTTGGTGATGGCTCTCCAAGGCCCCCTGAAACCAAATCTAATAGTTGTCTTGGATTGGGTCTCATTTACAGTAAAAAGGCCAAGATCAGGTCGTGAGTAACAAAAGTTTCAGAAGCACCAATCTAGACAAGGCAAACTGTGATGAGTGGACTAACCTTGGATGGGCCTTTCTTGGGCATCACTTTGCCAGTTTAGATTGAAAGACTCAGGGTTTTGTGATGTGGAGAGTCAAGTGGACACCTCATAGAAATCTGCTTCAGAATTGGACCTTGGATGTGAATTGAGCTGTGGTCTAATTGAGGGTTCAAGGTTTTATGATGCTAACCATTGGATCAGTGGAATGGGTGTCGTGCCATCCAGTGGGTGGTGACTTTGGAAATCTTGGCATACTTGTAACTTGGTGCTGTTGCTAAGAAGTGTATTTGACCATATCTATCTATCTATCTATCTATCTATCTATCTATCTATCTATCTATCTATCTATCTATCTATCTATCTATCTATCTATCTATCTCATTATATAGTGCCTTTCATATCTATCTATTATATAGTGCCTTTCATTTCAAATATTTGATTGGCTATCTTGTCCTTATGATCAATGGCGTTGTTCAAAACACCAAGCACCTGACGCACCTCATGCTTCTTTCTTTTGAAGTGTTTTCTATCCCTGCGGTGTTTGTAGTATGAAACACATCCCATAATGCACAGTATTTACCCATAGTTAGATCTGTACCATTCACACCACACATGCGCCACCCTAGAGTGGTTTCCTTTCCAAAGGTCATAGTCCGTTTTTTTTTGGTTCCACACCAGGATGCAACAGACGTGTTTACTCTTCCAGTTCGGTTCATTCAGTTAGATGTGCTCAGTCTAGATGAACAAGGAGCGCAAACACCTTTCCATTCCTTCAATGAATAATGATCAAACTATCAGAGCAATGATGGCTCCTATAAAAGCCACAGTTGGAAAGATGGCACACATGTAAGCCGGAGTCTAAGTCAGTCGTACTTTTTAAGGTTCGTAAGCTTTGGACTCCTAGTTGATGATGGAACTTGACTATCGAGGAGGTCAAAGTCATTACAGGTTTATTGTAGGTGACCCTCTGGAAGAAACAATAACAGGCCTCAAGGAGTGAAAGCAGAGCATCTGCCTGACCCCATCTCCCCATGTGGTCCTCCTGCCAAGCAGGCATCCAACTGGAACCTCACCCCATTTTTCCTCCTAGGATCAGTGCTTCTTCACTATCCACGTACAGTTTCCGTATCCGTGAGGTTTATCAGGAACGTAATTCCCGAGGATTGACTGTATAAGTACAGTTCGGTGTTATGTGCTGATTTCACTCATCTGCTGGGCGGGTATGGAATGTATACTCCTGTAGATACCTAGGGGTGGTGGGACTACTGTATATGTGTAAAATAAGTCGAGTTAAATATTTACAGTAAACATTTTGGAGCAACAAGTCATTGTGGTCATTGCACTTTATTAGAGGTCTATCACTGAAGTCCTCCATGTTATGCATCAGAAAGAACACCAAAATTATTAAAGATCTGAGGAGAGATAAGTGACAACTTGATTCTCAAAGCCAAAGGAGGATTGGGTTGTGTATTTGAATGGCCGAGTGCCCAAGTTCTCGTGTGTGAAGGGCAACTGGTGAAGAATTATCAGCATCACCCCACTCTCCCTCTGCCAGTTTCATAGCCATTCACTAGACCCGCCCAGCATGGCCCTACTTAGCCATAAATGTGCCACGCCAGCTGCTAAATGAACTTTGCAACGAGTCAGAGAAATAAATGAGTACGCTAATGAGCCCTCCAGGTCAGGAAAGTTTATACAGGCCGTCACCCTTACAGCCACCTCCCAGTTCAACAAAAAAGAGTGGATTCCAATGTTTTCAAGAAGTCTACACTTGGCTGGCACTCACCTTGGGTAATTAAGTGTTAGCACCACCCTGTTCTAATGGTTGCTTTCTTGTGCGTTAATGTCATTATCTTTGTTTCTGTAGTAATCGCCTCATTCCAAAGACGCTGTCATGCATGCGGCCCATATACTGTATCTATTATAGTGCTTTTCATATCTATCTATCTATCTATCTATCTATCTATCTATCTATCTATCTATCTATCTATCTATCTATCTATCTATCTATCTATCTATCTATTATATAGTGCCTTTCATATCTATCTATCTATCTATCTATCATATCGTGCCTTTCATAGCTGTCTTATATAATTTATTTATAGATATAGTGTTTAATAATAGAATATTTAATAATATAAAATTTATATATTCTATATATTTATATGTTGTGGGTAATTTATATATAGTAAATAGTGTGCATAGCTTTAACTCTTTTGCAGAGAAGCAGCTTCTGTCCTTTTTATAAGGGGTATCTGCTTCATGCCAGTCTACTATAGGACACAATCAACGAGTTTACAGTCCTATGAAAAAGTTTGGGAACCCCTCTCAGCCTGCATAATAATTGACTCTCCTTTCAACAATAAAGATACCAGTGGTATGTCTTTCATTTCCTAGGAACATCTGAGTACTGCGGTGTTTTCCAAACTAAGATTTTTAGTGACGCAGTATTTAGTTGTATGAAATTAAATCAAATGTGAAAAACTGGCTGTGCACAAATGTGGGTCCCCTTGTCATTGTGCTGATTTGAATGCCTGTCACTGCTCAATGCTAATAACTTGTTTGATGAGCTCATTAAGCCTTGAACTTCATAGACAGGTGTGTCCATCATGAGATATAAAAGGTATTTAAGGTGGTCAATTACAAGTTGTGCTTCCTTCTCTTTGACTCTCCTCTGAAGAGTGACAGCATGGGATCCTCAAAGCAACTCTCCAAAGATCTGAAAACAAAGATTGTTGAGTCTCCTGGTTTAGGGGAAGGCTACAAAAAGCCATCTCAGAGGTTTAAACTGTCAGTTTCAACTGTAAGGAATGGAATCAGGAAATGGAAGGCCACAGGCACAGTTGCTGTTAAACCCAGCAGGTCTGGCAGGCCAAGAAAAATACAGGAGTGGCATATGAGCAGGATTGTGAGAATGGTGACAGACAACCCACTGATCACCTCCAAAGACCTGCAAGAACATCTTGCTGCAGATGGTGTATCTGTACATCCATCCATCCATCCATTTTCCAACCCGCTGAATCCGAACACAGGGTCACGGGGGTCTGCTGGAGCCAATCCCAGCCAACACAGGGCACAAGGCAGGAAACAATCCTGGGCAGGGTGCCAACCCACCACAGGACGTATCTGTACATCGTTCTACAATTCAGCACAATTTGCACAAAGAACATCTGTATGGCAGGGTGATGAGAAAGAAGCCCTTTCTGCACTCACACCACAAACAGAGTCGCTTGTTGTATGCCAATGCTCATTTAGACAAGCCAGATTCATTTTGGAACAAAGTGCTTTGGACTGATGAGACAAAAATGGAGTTATTTGGTCAGAACAAAAAGCACTTTGCATGGCGGAAGAAGAACACCGTATTCCAAGAGAAACACCTGCTACCTACTGTCAGATTTGGTGGAGGTTCCATCATGCTGTGGGGCTGTGTGGCTAGTTCAAGGACTGGGGCCCTTGTTAAGGTCGAGGGTCGGATGAATTCAACCCAGTATCAACAAATTCTTCAGGATAATGTTCAAGCATCAGTCACAAAGTTGAAGTTACGCAGGGGTTGGATATTCCAACAAGACAATGACCCGAAAACACAGTTGGAAATCTACAAAGGCATTCATGCAGAGGGAGAAGTACAATGTTCTGGAATGGCCGTCACAGTCCCCTGACTTGAATATCATCGAAAATCTATGGGATGATTTGAAGCAGGCTGTCCATCAAATTGAACTGAACTGGAGAGATTTTGTATGAAGAATGGTCAACAATACCTCCATCCAGAATCAGACACTCATCAGAGGCTATAGGAGGACAGCGTCTAGAGGCTGTTAGATTTACAAAAGGAGGCTCAACTAAGTATTGATGTCATATCTCTGTTGGGGTGCCCACATTTATGCAACTGTCTAATTTTGTTATGATGCATATTGCATATTTTCTGTTAATCCAATAAACTTAATGTCACTGCTGAAATCCTACTGTTACCATAAAGCATGTCAGATATTCAAAGGAAGTTGCTACTTTGAAAGCTCAGCCAATGAGAAACAGAAATCCGAAGAATTAAGATGGGGTTCCCAAACTTTTTCATGTGACTGTAGAGTGTTGGAGTCAAGGGTCTTATTTTAAATGAAGGGCACAAGATTTTGTGTTACTGACATGTCAGCGCAGTGGGCATTAAACCATCTGGGGGTATTTTTTTTTTTTTGAAAACCTGGCTTATTTTTACCTTGGCATTGTTTGCTGTGAATTGGCTTTTGACCATGTTATGTGGTATCTGCTTCACGCCAATCCATTGTATGGCACGCTCAACTAGTTTGGAGTGTATCTTGGCGTTGTTGCTAGGAAGTGGAAGTCTTGTTTATTTGATGCCTTTTTCACACCAGAGGGTTTGCTCAACTAGTTTAGGATATCAGAATTGAGGGCATAAGATTGCGTGATGCTGACCAATGGATTTTGTTTATTTTTGGAATCTTGGCATAGTTTAAACTTTGTACTGTTGCTGAGAAGTGGCTTTTGCTTCATGCCAGTCTACTATAGATAGGGCACAATCAACCAGTTTAGAGTGCTGGATTTAAGCGTCTCATTTAGAAATGAGCATTCGAGATTTTGTGATACTGACAGGTCCGGTCAGTGGGCATTGAACAATCTGGGGGTAATTTTTAGAAATCAGGGTCTAATTTTGACTTGGCATTGTTTGCTATGAATTGGCTTCTGTCCATTTTATGTGGTATCAGCTTCATGCCAGTCTATTATAGGGCACAATCAACCAGTTTAGAATGTTGGATTTAAAGCACTCGTTTACAATTGAGGGTACAAGATTTTGTCATTCTGAGAGGTCAGTGTGTAGCGGGCATTGAACCATTCAGAGGTAATTTTTAGAAATCTTTGCACAAATTTAACTTGGCATTATTACTGAGAAATGCACTTTTTGTTCATTTTATGTGGTGTCGGCTTCATGTCAATCCATTTTATGGGGTATCTGTTTCATGCCAGTCTATTATATGGCACAATCAACCAGTTTATAGTGTTGAACTTGAGGGTATAATTTACGATTGAGGGTACAAGATTTTGTCATACTGACAGTTCACTGTAATGGGTATTGAACCACCTGGGGGTAATTTGTAGAAATCTGGGCCTAACTTTAACTTGGCATTGTTACAGAGAATTGGCTTTTTGTCCACTTTATGTGGTGCCAGCTTCATGCCAGTCCATTGTAGGGCACACTCAACCAGTTTCAAGTAGGAATTGAGGGCACAAGATTTTGCGCTACTGACTGACAGATCATCACGGCGGGCACTAAGCCATCCGTTTCAGGAATTTTGACACAATTTTAACTTCAGTTTTTTTTTTTTGCCCATTGTATGTGGCATGTGCCTCCTGCATGCCAGTGCCCCATCCCAGACTGAGGTGACGCGCCAGTGCTGTGCGTCTCCGTGTCTTTAATATCTTGTACGACTTGCTGCTGTTTCTCAGTTCCTGGGCCTGACTCACCTTTCTCTCTTTTTTTTTTTTTTGGGTGGTCCTGGCTGTTTAAGGGACGGGTGCCAGTTGGCTTTGATGTTGCTTACACACGCTTGAGGAAACCGTGCAGTGTAATTAAATTATAGCTGGGTGAACCTGTACTCGGATAATGGCTTCAATGCCTTAAGGGACAGCGGCTTGTGTTTACGCCGTCACTCTGAGGGAACGGGGGTGATGGTGACATGTGCTTGAGCTCGCGCTCCTCCTCTTCCCCTCAGCCCCCGCATGCCAGCCGATGGCACGGCAGGTTGATCCAAAACTCTCACACCCACACTGGTGTACATGCTGGGTCCATAATCAGGGCCCGTCGTAATGTATGGGCACAGTGGGCACCGGCCGGGGGTTGTGGGTTTGGTCCCATCATGTTTCTCATTCCTATGTATGTTTGTGTTTTGCTGTCTAAACAGGGGCGCCAAGCTCACTAATTTGCCCGGGGGGGGACCTATGCTGCTGTTAAGACAGCCCTGGGTCCATTTATGGCCTCCAGTTAAGTTAAACTGACGTGGATGTCTTGGGGTGGGGGTGGGGGGGGCAGTAGGAGTGAAAACTGAAGTACCTGGAGGGACGCGTGCAGGTAAGATGCCATCATGCTACACGATTTCTGACGTTTCTTTTTAGACATTGAGTGTGTCACGTCACGGGGGGTCACAACACACTCCCACCATCATGTAGTTTGACATCCCCAGCGACTCAGCCCCACCTTTCTTGGACGCATTTCATTTTGTCATAAACAGGGTGACACATTACACATCATCAAGACGCACGGGACGCCAGGCAGCAATTGGGGATCTCGTTGCCAGAGGAGAACTCGCCAGTGCCAGCGCATACAAATGTAGTGCAGAGACTGCAGTTCCCATGAGCCTTTATAGGGCTGGGAGCAAACCCTCAGTGGACATTGACAAGTGACCCCACCTCTTGAGGAACCACCCACAGAGCACAAGGGACAAAATCCAAGCAGTTAACAAAATGACAAAAAAATACATAATTATAGCTGTGCGGGATGAAATCTGAGTAATCAATGTAGTCCTCAGCATTAATGTTTGCAATGGACCATGCAATGTATGTGTCTTTGTTATACAGTATGCCATTTCGTATGGGATTTGTAAAATCAGTGTAAAGGTTTGTGATGCACCATCTGTTGGAGTGACAAATGCAATTCATATGTCTCTGTTATATGACATTTGGTATGGATTCATAAAGCAGTTTTAATGTTACTGTTTCTAAAATTTTTATTTTTATACTGTATTGACCCCCTTCTTTTGACACCCACTGCACACCCAACCTACCTGGAAAGGGGTTTCTCTTTGAATTGCCTTTCCCAAGGTTTCTTCCATTTTTCCCTACTAGATTTTTTTTTGGGAGTTTTTCCTTGTCTTCTTAGAGAGTCGAGGCTGGGGGGCTGTCAAGAGGCAGGGCCTGTTAAAGACCATTGTGGCACTTCTTGTGTGATTTTGGGCTATACAAAAATAAATTGTACTGTATTGTATTGTAATGTGCCATCTGTTGGAATAGCAAATGCAGTTCATATACAATGCAAATGTCTCTGTTATACCATTTGCTATGGGATTTGTGAAAGCAGTGTTAATGTTTGTGATGCGCTGTCTGTTGGAATGACAAATGCAATTCATGTCTCTGTTATATGATATTTGGTATGAATTCATAAACCAGTGTTCATGTTTGTGATGCACCATCTGTTGGAATGGAAAGTGCAGTTTATATGTAATAGATATGTCTCTATTATATACCATTTGCTATGGGATTTGTAAAAGCAGTGTTAATGTTTGTGAAGTGCTGTCTGTTGGAATGAGAAATGCAAAGCATTTTATTACTAAAAATATTTGTGCCATCTGTTGGAATGAGAGAGACATAGCAGTTGGATGGACACACAGACAGACACGCAGACACTTTTATTCTTCTGTTAAAGTGGATAAACCTAAATAAGAATAACAACTAAAGAATTAAAAATGAATGGAAAAGACATTTAAAAAGGAACTAAAATTTAAACCAGGGGTCCACACATACCATCTAGAGCTTTGGGTGATTGCCTTCTATGCGTCGTCGCTGGTTAATATGCCGTTGTACTGACATCACCTGGCACTGCCCCCTAGCAACCTGCCAACGTGTCATGGTAAAATTGGTACAAAGTGACAGCCACCAGGGTCATTCAAAGTGGCATTGTGACAGTTGCACTTAATAATGCAGCTTTCTGTAGGAGAAAAATGTAATTAAAGTGAAACTAAAAGCACCAAAATAGAGAGAATACAATAGAAATTGTTTCATTGGGAGGAAAGATGTAGTAGGAGTAAGAGAAAATGAAAGAAACCGCCTGCACGACATGTTTGAAGCAGGGCAAGGGCCAGCACTAGATGAGGTGCCCCGAGTATCACCGGGCACACTCACGGATATGAAGCCAATTTAAAGTTGCCCATTACCCCCCTACATCCAGATCTTTGGAAGGGGGTGACAAGTACCTGGAGAGGACCACCATGTACTGAGGGAGAACATGGAGGCTCCAGACAGGCTGGCATTTGAACCCAAGACAGTGAAGGAATTGAAAAGTGGGTGATGTGGCACCAGTAATGTTTGAGTGCCGTTTGAAGATGGTGCCGTGCCACTTTGCGATAACCCCTTACCCCATTATTTATTTATTTCCTTATTTGTTTTTTTTTTTTTTTCCTTCGTCCTTGTGCCCTGCATGTGTAGTGACCTCGACTTGACTTGTGCTTTGCTGCCACAATGTGGTTTCATGCCACAGCAGTTCAGTTTCTTCCAAATAATAACTCAAGGATTATTACCAGGAACCACATGTGCATTTTTTGCTACATTGTGTGAATTATTAATTAATTACCGATAGCCGCCTATGGCATGTACGTGAATAATAAAAACATTCCGCAAACCTCAAAGAACCGGATCTGATTTTTACTGCTAAAAGATTTGTTTTTCAAAACGTGACACTCGACAGCTCAGCAGCCCGCATGAATTCACTTTGTGCAGCAGCTCCGTAGACCCCGAAAGCAGCCATTCGTGGTAGGTGGGCACCTGGCATGTGGGATTCCTGAGTTGGGTACCAAGGGTGCCAAAAATCTATGGGGTACCACACATTTTCCTACCAGAAGTTAGAAGGTAGTGGCAGGCTGAGGGTCCTCAATTTTTTTTTTTTTTGGTTGGGGGGCTCGCCCTACTTTAATCCCAGGACCCAAGAATAAATCCCGGAGAACACAAGAGTATCTAACATTTAACCTCCCTCAAGGAGTAAAAAATCCAGGAGCGCCACCACATGAGAGAGCCTCACACCTTCAGTCCACTGTCATTTTTATACCCAACCTTTTGGATGAAAGGTGTGACCACGCGAGCGACTGGGGGACAGTTTAAGGGCTCTGGTGACACTAATTACCTGCCAGGCCAGACACTGCCGCTGTGTGCCAATGCCTTCTCATCTCCTCTCTCTGCAGAACAGAAGATTTGACAGCCACTCCATCGCCGATGTCACTTCTGTGTCTGTCTGCCCGGACCCTCCCCTTCCTGTCACTTGACCTCCTAAACCTGAAAATCGGCCATCTTGTTCAGTTCCCATACAGAACTCCAGTCTGAAAAGGCTACTGCACATCTTTTGCATGTTTTCTTTTTCCGCTGATCATCCAGTTATTTGGGGGTCACCAAGGTTGGGACCCCGACTGTTTATATTGTCAAGTCCATCCTTTATAAAAGTTCATTTTTTTGTGCATGTTCTGTCTACCTTTGTGGTAGATAGTGGTGCGGGCAGAGTGGTGGTCTTGAGGGTTAGGGATCTGCGCCAGCAAACGGCATGTTGAAAGTCTGAATCCCGTAAACGCTAGAAGTGACTCCACGACAACAACACCGTTTATTTCTAGAGCACGTCTTCATACAATGATGGAGCTCAAAGTGCTTTACAGGATGAAGAAAGAGAAAAAGATAAAATTAGGCAATAGTAATTAACAAAGAATAAAGTAAGGTCCGATGGTCAGGAGGACAGAAAAAACAAAATCTGCAGGGGTCCTGGGACCACCCAGCCCTCACTGAACATTTTACCTAACATCTATATCATCAGTCAGTCCTCATGGTCTTCAGGTTTCACGTGGAAGAAGAATTAGATGATGATGATGAGGGTCATGTGGACCTCTGGCCTTCAATCCATCCATGTGGGGACTGCATGGTGCCCTGATCAGGTGGTGGTGGTGGTGGCACAGATCATCACCACAGAAAAACTGGAAAAAGAACAGCAGAGAAAGTAGGAGTTAGTACTGACTGTGGAGCCAGGATAGAAACGATAATTAAACACACATACAGAATATCAGGGTTACACTAACGGGTTTTCACAAGTATTAGCCTGGCGAATTTCTCTCGTCAGCTATTCCAGATTTGAGGTTCCTAACAGCAGACGGCCACCTCACCACTTCTTTTAAGTTTAGCTCTCGGAATTCTAAGCAGACCCTCATTTGAAGATCTAAGGTTACAATTTGGAGTGTAAGGTGACAGGCAGCAGAGTGAGATCATTGAAGGCTTTGTGAACCATCAGCAGTATTTTAAAGTCAATTCTAAATGGCACCGGTAACCAGTGTAGTGACATCAGGATTGGTGTGATGTGCTCGGATTTTCTTTTCCTAGTTAAGATTGTGGCAGCTGCATTCTGCACTCGTTGTAAATGATTGTATCCAGCAGGTGGCGCTATCTCCCTGGTTGGAATAAGTTATTTTGTAATTGTGGCGTAACCTGAAACTATATAGATATAATATAAAATGGCGATATCCCTCTCATAGTGATACGGCGGTAAGAAATCACATAGGAGAAATAACTTTGCTTTCTTTAATGACGGTTTACGTGGCATAACAGACAAAGGAAGCCAATGACAAGCCCATGTGTAGAGTCTGCCATTTTTGTCGCTGCGCTGGAAGGATTTTCAGGATCGGATGACGTTATCTCCCATCCGTCTGTCAGCTTCAAAGGTGTGCCGGGCACTGTTCCAAGGCTTTATACTCTTTCTCCATGTGCAGGCACTAACTTAGGTAAATCATGCCATTCCAAATAAGGCAAAGAGATGCATGCTGACTCTAACACACAGAAATAGTACACAAGGCCCATTTTCATAGTTGTCCCTTTCTAATGGTGGCCTAGCAGTTCTAAATGCCGAGTCCCTGTGTGCTAAACCTGGCCTGTACATGTGAGTGGATTTATAAAATATTTTTTATACAGAGCTCAGTGACATTAAACTTATATTCTTATTACACTGATTGATGTCTTTCTTGGGTGGTCCTGAGAGGAGTGCGTTGCAGTAATCTAGTCGACTGAAAAACAAAAGGGTGAACTCATTTTTCAGCATCTTGCAATGTTATAAGAAGTCTGACTTTTGTTATATTTCTTAAGTGAAAAAATGCTGTCCTAGTTATCTGATTAATATGTGATTTAAAATTCAGGTCAGAGACAATAGTTACCCCTAAATTCTTTACCGAAACAAAACTGATTGAGAGGTGTAAAGATGGCGGCTTTAAAGGCTGACGCCAGAAGTGACATCATCATTGGCCCCGGGACCGGAAGTGGCGTCACCATTTGGCGCCAGAACTGTGCAGGATTTCCTAATGGATGGTCTGCAGAGGATCGGCAGAGAAAGTAAGTGCACCTCGCCCCCACCTGGTCTGGCGTGGAACTGCCATTATTCAGGCCCTTTAGATTCCTCCCATGCACATGGAATATTACTTTTGTTATATTCCTTAAGTGTAAAAATGCTGTCCAAGTGATCTGATTAATTTGTGATTGAAAATTCTGGTCAGAGTCAGTAGTTACCCCTAAATTCTTTACCTCCATCTTGAGTTTTAATCCTAATGCATTAAGTTTATTTCTAATACCCTCATTACATCCATTTTTGCTAATTACTAAGATTTCCGATTTCTCCTTATTTAGTTTGAGAAAGTGACTACTCATCCACTCAGAAGCACAAGTAAGACATTTGGTCAGTGAATCAAGAGAGTCGGGGTCATCAGGCGCTATTGATAAATACAGTCGTGTGTCTCATCAGCATAGCTGTGGTCGCTCACATTATGCCTTGAGATAATAACAAATTAACATCCGCCCACCTGAGAGCTGAGAGTCCCCAAACGCTAAACAGAAATTGAAATCCTTAAAAATGTCAATAAGCTGATAGGACTCCAAAGAATAAGGATACACAATAAGAGGAGAACTCGCCAATGTCAGCACATGCAAATGTAGTGCGGAGGGACTGCAGTTCCCATGAGCCTTTATAGGGCTGGGAGCAGACCCTCAGTGGACATTGACAAGTGACCCCACCTCTTGAGGAACCACCCACAAAGCACAAGGGACAACAAAGTTAACAAAATGACCAAAAAATACATAATTATAGCTGTGCGGGATGAAATCTGAATAATCAACGTAGACCTCGGTGTTATTGTTTGCAATGCACCGTGCAGTATATGTGTCTCCGACTGAAAACAAAAGTGTGAACTTATTTCTCAGCATCTTGCAAAAGTACAGCACAGTCCAAAACACGAGCACAACTCTTCCTTCTCTCTTTCTTTTCTTTCTCCTCCGTTCAAGCTTCGTCTTCCTCCTCCCAACTCTGGCTCCTTTTATACTGTGTTTGATGACCTAGTTTCCAGGTGTGGCAGAAGAACTGCCCAAAAGGGCACAGCGGGTCTTGCTGCAGCACCCCCTGGCAGCGCCCACGGATCTCGACAGGGCTGCACCAAAATCCAACTCCCAAGGATCCCTGCGGGGGTGTGGGCGCCATCTAGCGTCCCAGGAAAGGTAAAACTCTGGCCACACTTGCTCCCCCTGTCCTCTCGGCCGGGTAAGGGCTAAAATCGAGGAAGCAGGGTAGAAAGAAGCAGTAACTGATGTCGGCATCTGTAAGCAAATAACCGCGTCGTCATAACAGAGATTCCTTAGTTTAAAAGAAAAATTAAAACAGCCGCAGCTGACTTCAAAGCCGTAAAGTGGAGGGCTCAGCGGTGCGCAGGTCAGCGGCCATCATTATGACGCCGATCAGGCGCAAGGGGGCTATAGGAGCAGATAAGGTAGTAAAGTTTTATACATTTGTTTATTGTAGATTGAACAATTCTTAGTGGTCTGGAGGTAGAACAGTTAAGCAGGCGACAGCATAAGGGGTCATTAATACGGGGGAATACGAATAGTGCGAGTGGAGAGCTTATAGTTAAGGAATGAGAGGAGCACAAAGTGAAGAGAACAGACAGAGAAAAGTAAAGTTGACGTCCTAGAAGAACAAACAGCAGGCAGCTGAGAGGGAGGACAGTACAGGAGCGTAAGGAGACAGGAGGTTTAAAATAGCTCTGGCAGCTCTTAGTGTTACCATTTAAGTTTAATTTTAAGAAAAACAAAAAAGTTAAGGCCATTTTACGAATCCTAAATCAAATTTTAATACGGAGGCCAGTGCAGTGCAAGTCCTGTTGGATGTTGGACTTTTTAGATGGTGGTTTAGAAGAGCCAGTCGTCTATGAGGGCCACATCTGCAGGAGATGCCAGCTGCTCAGCACCTCAAGCCCAGGTTCGCTGAACTGGCCTGCATTGTTGTAGAGAATTGGCGGACCTGGCCCAGGTGTCCTTTAGAGAGATAGTGGACACCCCCAAGGTGGCACGGGAGGAGATTCCAGACCAGACAGGTAGAGATAGGTGGGTTCACGGTCACAAGGCGTAAGGTGAAGGGGTTGCTCACTGTCCCCAGAATTAGAAGAGTCCAACCGTTATCAGGTCCCTGTGGAGCTGGACGGTGTCTCTGATGATTCTGTGGTGGTAGGCAGGGATGCGGAGCTCCATCGGAGCACCCCAAAACCAGTTCCCAAAAAGAGAAATAGTGGGGACTCAGTCATTAGGGGGATTGAAGTGCAGGTCTGCTCCAGAGACAGAGAGTCTCGCACGGTGTGTTGCTTTCTGGGTGCACAAAGCACAAGGGACATAACTAAGGCCCTCCCTTAAGTAGGGTGAAGGGGCAGCACCTAGCGGTGATGGGCAGGTGGGCCGCCCACAAAGTACAAGGGACATAACTAAGGCCCTTCCTTAAATAGGATGGAGGGTTGTACCTAATGGTGATTGGCAGGTGGCCCCACCCACAAAGTACAAGGGACATAACTAAGGCCCTCCCTTAAATAGGGTGGAGGGGCTGCATGTAGTGATGGGCAGGTGGCCCCACCAACAAAGCACAGGGTACTTAACTAAGGCCCTCCCTTAAATAGGATGGAGGGTTGTACCTAATGGTGATGGGCAGGTGCCCCCACCCACAAAGCTCAAGGGACATATCTAAGGCCCTCCCTTAAGTAGGGTGGAGGGGCTGCACCTAGTGGTGATTGGCAGGTGGCCCCACCCACAAAGTACAAGGGACATAACTAAGGCCTTCCCTTAAATAAGGTGGAGGGGCTGCATGTAGTAGTGATGGGCAGGTGGCCCCACCAAAAAAGCACAGGGTACTTAACTAAGGCCCTCCATTAAATAGGATGGAGGGTTGTACCTAATGGTGATGGGCCAGTAGCCCCGCCCACAAAGCATAAGGGACATATCTAAGGCCCTCCCTTAAATAGGATGGAGGGTGGTACCTAATGGTGATGGGCAGGTGGCCACACTGACAAAGCACAGAAAAACATACATAATAAAATATACAAATAGGTGACATAAAATTAGACAAAATCTAAAATATGAATTTGAACTTCAGCTGTTGGTTGGGGCGGGTGGGGTAAATGCACGACAGTAATGTCAGATATGTTGGGGGATTTTTTAGGTAAGGAGGAAGATGGAAGGTGAAGTAAATAAATGTCCTCACTACTAATGGTGACGGAGAGTGGCGTGGTGCTTCATCTTGATTGGCAAAAAACAGTTAAGGATTTTCCTGAACTCCTAATTCTTTAGGAAGTCTGTTTATTAGATTAGATAGACAAAACTTTATTAATCCTGTGGGCACCTAAGAATATTCTGGTAAAGTGCAGAATTAATGCTGCCCCAAGTAATTGCAAGTCTTCTTGCAGCACCCTGTGACGGTAAAGCCCCCCGTTATCACGTTTCACTAGTCCACCCCCAGTGTAGGCTTTATTGCCAAACATCAGTCACAGCGGGACGTGTGTAATCCAAAACATTCTCCTTTTTGACTCGTCATTATTCTAAAAGGTTTGGGGATCATCCTGATGTTATTCTTGAATATCAGAGGTTTCTGCTTTGCTCCTCTCATTTCTCCTCTGCCTCTTTCTTATCAGAGAGTCATGAATCTGAGGCTAGAGAGGCCTACGGTTCTTTGGATATTCTTCTGGGATCCTCTGTGACTTCTTGAACGAGTCCTAGCTGTGTTCTTGGGGTCATTTTGGCAGGATGGCCTTTCTTGGGATAGATTCACCACCACTGTCCATCTGTGGGTTATAATGGTCCTCTCTGTGGTGTGGTGGAGTCCCAGAGCCTCTCCTGTTCCGTGAGTTTCAACAGCATTGTTCTTCCTTGTCTATAGTTTCCTTTGATGGAGTCATAGCGTCCTTCTGGAAGTCTTGTGGTGGCCACTTCACTGTCTTGGTGAGGTTTGGATTCAACAGGACTGGCTGTGTTCGGTCAAATGAGTCAAATTATCAATGAACTTTGGTCATTGAGTAACCAAGAGGACAATTGCCTTTCCACATGGGTACTACAGGTGCTGGATAACTTTATTACTTAAATACAGAAGGTTCCCTTCATCTAATATAACACTTTGTCTAAAGATCTCAAGCCATTCATTTTGACAAATATGTAAAAATAGTGGATATCGGGTTGGGCAATTACTTTTTCACAGGACTTTAGATTTGTAAATAGCTCAATACATTTTATTTCTTTTTTCTGTTATCTATTGTAGGAGAGCAGCGGTTCAGAGTCCCAAAGCAGAGAAGACAATATGAAAGAGACAACAAGCAGCGTGAACAGCTGTTCTGATTCCGAAGAGACCCCCAACACGGTGACCAGCACACTGACGGTACAAGAGTACTTCGCACAGCAGATGAGTCGCCTCAAGAAGACCAGAAGGGAGGAACCGTCAGACGCCACAAGCTGCACCCCGACCACTCACCCACCTCCCTTGACCACTGAAGAAGGTCCAAGTAAATCAAGAAAGAAGAAGAAGAAACACCGCAAAGAAGAAGAAGAACTGGAGGGGCAGAAATGCGGGAACGGAGTGGTGGAAACAGACCTGCAGACCGAAGAAAATGGCGTGTGCATCCGCAAGAAGAGTCGAAAATCAAAACGTCGAGCTTCTGGCGGCGAACACAACAATGGCGAGGCAGAGGAGCAGAATGAGGGAGGTGGTAGCTGTCATAACACAATGCAGGAGACGCTAAGAGAGGCCAAGAAGAAGAAGAAGTCGAGAAAAGACAAGAAGAAGAAGATGGAGAAGTCCTAGGATTTTATCTTCAGGATCGGAAAGGGGAAAAACTGCAGCCTGACGATGACGGAAAAAGAACTGTGACGATGGCCTTAAGCAGTTTGGTAAAACTTTTTAACAAGGTGCTCTTCAGAGAGATTTGTGTAACTCACAATCTGCCATAACATGAATTTAACGTTTCATTTTTAATAGAATTGCGTTTTGTCCACTGGAGGGCGCTATGAGCTAACCCAGACCTTTGCCTTTCCTTATTATACCTTAATGGCCTTGAACGTTTTTTTTTTTCTTTATCCAATGCTCGTAATTTTCCCTTTTAAGAGATTTCAGATGATAGGAATGAAATTCTAATCGCCCAACGCTTACGACATCCCCAACATGTCCGTGCTCGCGGAAATTCTTTGAAAATCCCCAATAAAGTGATATCTGGAAATGCTTTCTTGTTTCATTCTCTTGCTGGCTTGTTTCTTTTTCTGACGGTGTCCCCCTGGTGTTGTTTTACCGCAGACTTTGTTCCTGGGATGGGGTACCTTCTGTGTGGACTTTGCGTCTTTTTCACGTGTTCACTTGGGAGTTCATGTACAAACATTTCTTCGATTTCTGAACCCATTTTGTTCGTAACGGCAGGGTTTTTCAAGCCATTGCAGCGGCTGGTTTTCATACCAACGAGTTTATTAACCGTCCATTGTGGTAACGTTTCGCAGCTTGGGACTGTAGAGAGCACATGCACCCTCCTGTGCTTAATTTAGAGTCTCGAGTTTAGACCTAGCAAAAACATTAAACCATATTTATTTTTTTTAAATAGACAGATGATTCACAAGTATTAAAATTTTAACGTTGAAATCACTTTCTATTATTCTTGACAAATAAAAAAATAAGGTTGTAGACATTTTTCCCAAACTGAAAATACAACTGTACAGAGTAGCGGCGACATCTTGCACATGCACGTAGCTTTTCACAAATAGTAGAAAAAAAAATTTAAAAATAGCCGAAAACGAATTGAATCCTCAGGTAAGTTCAATTGAAGTAAATCTGACATCCGACATGGAGGAGTTACCAACAATGAAAAGTTGAAGTTGATCGCCCAGCGGGTGGTGAAAGCTTAAAGCTGACAGACATCGTAGTGATTCAGCTGAATGCGGAAAGCACCAAAGACACTGCAGAAAGGGAGAAATATGAACTCGGTGCTAAACGTAAGTTCCCTCTGTGTTCTCTGCCCATCGAGGGCATGTTTATATGTTGTGTGTCCTGAGGCATGTACAGCTCGGGTTTTCCGGCCGACAATACTGACATCTTCACCTACCAAAACTGTTTAATTAATTTAGAGTTGGTCAGGGAAATCTGTGAATTGGAGGACCATGTTAGGAACCTGATAGCGATTAGGCAAACCAAAAATTGGACCGAACCAGTTTGTTTAGACAATTCCGCTACTTCTGATTCGGCTTCAGTCTCTCCAGGTTCCACTGTATTCAGTGCGCGGCCAAAGTCAGTAGCACCAATTCAGGTCTAAGAAGCCAAAATTTAGTCCCTCGGCATCCAGGTCACCAATTCGGATCCAGAACACATTCTCAGCACTGTGCAGTGTGTCTGTGGATCCTGAGAACAGCAAAGCGCTGAAAATTGGCAATTCCATAGTGTGAAATGTTAGAATTCCCAACTCTGTTAAACCAGCAGTCAATGCTAAATGCCCACCAGGGGCAAAGATTTCTGACATTGAGGCCCAATTGGATTGTGTCACCGACAATGAAGTGTCTACCTTATTGCTGCATGTTGGCACTAATGATATTTATTTACAGCAATCTGAGGTATTAAAGAGGAACTTCATCTCTCTATGCGCCAAAGCAAAAAGAAAATGTTGAATTTAATTGTATCTGGCCCCTTAACCAAGATTATATAGAGGGGATGTGATTTATAGCAGATTGCGTTCTCCCTTCACTGCTGGCTAGAAACCTGGTGTGCAAATAAAAGCTTAGGCTTTGTGAAGAATTTGTGGGAAAAGCCTGGATTTTTCTAAAGAGGTGGTCTTCATCCTACCTGGAGGAGTGTGTGTGTGTGTGTGTGGGCACACCTGCAAAACACACAAATGGATCCGAAGTTTATGACACTTCACTCCATTTAGGTAACCAAATTTACACCGAGCTCTTCACTCCAACTTACGACTTCATCCCTTAGCCTCGCCGGCAACTAACCAGTTGCTTCTTTTGTCACTCTGTGGCACCACACTGGGACAGTGGCACCTCCAGTCTCTCACATGTGCTCAGAGCCCACTCTGCCGTCCCAGAGTTTCACATGACTGCTTGCCATGTGACTGCTCACTGGAATGAGCCTCCGTGCAGCCTGGCAGCCTTTTTCTGTTGGCATCTTCACTGCACCACCTCATTCCTTTTAGGTAATATTTTATACTCAGAAAGGTAAATAATGTCTCCCTCAGGCCGCCAATCCACACACATCTTATATCATCGCCACATTTACCTTAATGACTCCCACCCCACCTCTTGGCATCGTTGCCAAATTGACTCCTAAAAACCCCTACGGTGTTATTGCCATATTAACTCGTGGCACAGCCCTTGTTGTCGTTGTCATATCGACTGCTAGCTCCGCCCCCTGTGAAATTCCCATATTGACACCTAAACTCCCCCACGATGTAATTGCCATTTTGACTCCTAGCCCCACCTCAGTGTCATTGTCATATTGGCCCCTAAATCCCACCCCAGTGTCATTGTCCTATTGACTCTTATTGCCCCCCCCCCCAATTGCCCACTCTGTCATATTCCCATATTGACTCCTAACCAGTCTCATTGCCAATGTAACTCTTAAGTACCCCCAGTCGATGCCACCCCCCTACTTTCTCTTGATGTTGTGAACCACTCCCCCGCTGCCTGAGTCGCGCCTCCCAAAGGTGACAAGTTCAGCCGCGTGTTCCCCTCGTGCAGCGCCAGCTGTGGTTTGGCCTGTGGGGAGCTGCCTGCTTGCAAGAACAGACAGGAGTCTGCAGACACGGAGCAGACGGTCGGGTGACGTCACCCCTCGGGCACAAGCGAAGGTGCAGGGACTGGCACGGCCGCTCGCTCGCTCGGGTCGAAAGTGGATGTGACCGCTCAGGTGGTGGTGTCAGGTGGTCAGCCCATCCACTCTGAGGTCTCCTGTTTTCTGGGCTGTTTGATTAAACATGACGGCTGCAAAATTTCAGCTTTGCTGCTTTCCCCGTTTGCTCTTTGCTCTTCTGGTGGTCTCTCTGGGGTGGTCCTCTACCCCCCCCCCCCATTACACACACCCCATCACACCTTTTGGATTTTGGGCACGACAACACTGCTTTTTTTTTTTTTTTTGTTTTTCACCTCGGGGTAAAGTGTGTTTAATAGTGGAGGTGACGGCAAAGAGGCCAAAACGGGGGGATTTGAAAGAAATAAAACGTGCGTTCGGCAGCTGAGTGGGGAAGACGTCTCGGAGAGAAATCTGGAGTCTCGTTAATTTTTAAAAAAAAAAAAAAAAGTGCACTTCATCCCTCCACGCTTATCCAGTTCAGTCCCAGTGCCTGCGCCGTATCGGACCCTGAATGGGATGCTGGTGGGTCACGGGGGTCTCTCTCTCTCTCTCTCACACACACATAATCCAGACCCCCCTCTACACTTACTGATACCGGGCCAGTTTAAAGGGTCTGGAGAAGGCCACCATAGTCACAGGTGAGGTTACAAGTAACACCTGGCACTGTCCAGGGTGGCCACTTGTCTTGCACTATTTAGTGACCCCAGCCAGTCTACCTCCACAATGGCCGGCATCCTTTGTCACCGATTCATTGAGGTGCTGTACCCATCCCTTATGTCAGGTCATCCCGACTCCTCACCTGCTTTTTTTTTTCCACCTCATCCTTAAGGCCCCCTGAGAAGATAAAAATTTAAGAATTGTCCTGACTTGAGCCTGGTGCTGCCAGGATTGGCTTTGCCCCCCCCCCCCAACCACCATAACCCATGAAGCCTTTTACAGAATAGCTTAACTCTTTTAGGGCTAATTTTTTTTTGTTTCTTTTCTCCCAGGGCTAAATATTTTTCCAAAAACTAACATTTTTTAAAAAAGAACACAAAGCAATTGTTTAACATATCAAATCAACAAAAAATATTTCCTTTTGACAAATGTTACTGTCTTGCATGTTGTATGAGCCTGCATACTCTATGATTTCACATACATATCACATACATTTTACACAGCAAAGTCTGATCTCGCTCAAAGCAGCCAATTTCAGTCATTGCCACATTGCACTCCTTACTATGTGTGTTGCTTTGGTGCCTACTTTTCAATTGTCTGTTGCTGCACTTTCTCACATATATTGTTAGTGTGTACTGTAAAGAGACAAGTCACCCATTTGCCATCGTGCCATGCCACTGCCACCAAGTTTTCTGCCTGCATGAAAACCGTATTGTCAACTCTTTTCATCTTCTGAAACTTTATGAACTTTATGTATGGCAATATAGCCTGGCTCACCCCATGGGATTTGCTTCTGTTTATTATAGAAGTGAATAAAACTTTGCAGCATCACGTACCTATCATCACGCTGCATAACCTGTCCAAAGCCACCAGGGGACAAAACACGTTTGGACCAATGCTCCCTGAAGTTATACCACCAGTTCTGTCCCATCTCTATTTGTAGTGCCACAGCGCGCTTCATCTCGTCTTTTGTTGTGGGTTTCCACTTTGAAAAACGAGAATGCGATGCAAACGCAGCCCGCGATTCAAAAAAATTCTCTGCCTACTTGTTTGTCTCGTCTGACAGTAGCTGAAAAGCAGCATCAGGAGAGAGCAGCCTGAAGTACAGCAGCTGGTGATCTGTCGTGTCCAACAGCAAGCCATGCCGTCTTGTAAACTCCGGTAGCCAGATCGGCTCTCAACGGATCAATGTCTGTGTATTTATCTCATGCGAACCTTGCCGTAGATGCATCGGCTGCGCGAAAGCACTCAACTGGCAGCAGATCCGCTGGCGCGGCATCGGCTGGTGTCTGATCAGCTGATGCCTGCTTCTCACTCTCTTGCTCGATCTCCTGATCACTGCCAATAAAATCCGATTCTGAAAAATCAAGAGTCCGACTCCGCGATAATGCGCAAAATATCGTCTGCCGAGTGTTTTCTGCACTTCCTTCGCTCCCTTGTCACATGTCGATGCCATCTTGCCATTGTTTACATTTCGCAACTCACGCACACGCAAGGTTTAGTTGCCGAGTCAACGAGTCTAGCATTCCTCTAAACACAGAGGGAATGCCTGTGACGTGACAGTGAGATTTGTCGCCATTAACAGCTGATTGTCGCCCTCTATCCCTGGATGTCGACTTTTGTCGACATCCGCCTTCAACCCCTCCTGTCGACAAAAGTCGACATCCGCCCTAAAAGAGTTAAATACTCAGACTGGAGATCCTGGACATTCCACAAGGAGCTTAAGATGAAAAGCTGAGAAATGAGCCACGGCTCCTGGCCCCCCCTAGTGATCTGTTGGCATCTCGTGGTGAAGTCTTTGGAAGCCCCCACATCCCTGTGACTGTGTGTGGACATTCAATGCTTTGAGATGAGTGAGCCATCTTTGATAAGGAAGACAGAAATGGCGAGGTGAGGAACTTCATTTGGTGACATGTCACACATTGATTAGTACAAGAGCAGG
Organism: Erpetoichthys calabaricus; assembly: GCF_900747795.2. Classification (NCBI taxonomy): domain Eukaryota; kingdom Metazoa; phylum Chordata; class Cladistia; order Polypteriformes; family Polypteridae; genus Erpetoichthys; species Erpetoichthys calabaricus. Next base: position 13,536,005 of record NC_041396.2, on the reverse strand, counting down.
TAAGAACTTCATACGTGACAGCGAGGACCCTCTAAACCTGTAGCAGGGCTCAGACAGCCAAGGGTGGTGTAGTCAGGGTTACCATCGGTAACAGGGTTTTATACCCTAGAGGGCAACACCAGCTGTGCCATCAGTAACAGGGTACAGACAGCAGAGGGCGATGTGCTCAGAGAAGACAGAACAGAACTTCTGAGGTCAGCTAGTTCTACTCGCTAATAATGGCACTGGGAGTAGCAACGTGCGCCATGTTAAGATAACAATTTCAGCAAACCCCATACTTGTGACAAAAAGAGCCCTATAAACCCGTAACAGGGTTCAAACAGTACAGGGCGATGTGCTCAGGGAAGACAGAAGTTGTGAGTAAAGTAACTCTAGTCACCGTTGTGAATTGGAGTCACAGACATGGCCAGAGGGGTGTGAAACTGCCCCCCACCCCCCAAAAAAAAGCAGCCACAAGCAGGCCCCAGAAATGGCCTTACCTTTCAGGTTACCAAACTTCTACCTGTAAGCTTCGGCCTACCCAGGCCTAAGATAGGAAACTGGCTTTAAAACGTTCCAACCTTTGTCTATGTCTACAACTCCTCTTATCTCCTGATCCCTTATATCACCCCTGACAGGTGGGCCACTTCCATCCCAAGGTACAACTGGACACTAGAAACCTGTGGAAGCCCATCATCCCTGTCAGAGGTGCAGAGAGATTCAAAGTTTTTGAGGTGAGGCAGCCATTTCAGGTAAGGAAGAAGTTTTCAAGCTTCAAGGTTGGGTACTTCAGTTCACTGCTGATAAGACGCAATACAACAGAATGAACTAAAACACAGAACAATACAATCTAAAACAATGACACACAAGTCAGAGCGACACTACAGAATACAACATAATACAATACAGTGGAATGCAGTGTTACACAATGAGACACAATGTGATTCAATATAAAACAATGCATCACAATACAACATAGCTATATAATACAATCAAATTCAACAGAATAAAATACAACAGTATAACACAATACAATAAAATATAAAACAACACAATACAGCATAATGCAATACAGTAAAATACAACACAATATCAATAAAATCTATATAATAAAATCAAATTCAATACAAGTACAATGTTACAGTTCAACGCTATGCAATGCAACACAAAACAATGCAATGCAATTTAACACAATTCTGTATACCAGAAGGCAATGCAATAAATCACAATACAACACAATGAAGTAGAACATAAAACAATGCAACAGTGTAACTCAAGTCAATTTTATTTACAGAGCACAATTCAAAACAACAGAAGTCAACCAAATTGTAATGCAAATTCCATAAATACATAGAGATTATACCGTGTGTGTGTGTGGAGATATATATAGAAAGAGATACAGATTAGATATACAGTGCATCCGGAAAGTATTCAGAGCACATCACTTTTTCCACATGTTGTTATATAACAGCCTTATTCCAAAATGGATTAAATTCATTTTTTTCCTCAGAATTCTACACACAACACCCCATAATGACAACATTAAAAAAGTTTACTTGAGGTTTTTGCAAATTTATTAAAAATAAAAAAAACTGAGAAAGCCTTTGCTCAATACTTTGTTGATGCAAATTTGGCAGCAATTCCAGCCTCAAGTCTTGTTGAATATGATGCCACAAGCTTGACACACCTATCCTTGGCCAGTGTCGCCCATTCCTCTTTGCAGCACCTCTCAAGCTCCATCAGGTTGGATGGGAAGCGTCAGTGCACAGCCATTTTAAGATCTCTCCAGAGATGTTCAATCGGATTCAAGTCTGGGCTCTGGCTGGGCCACTCAAGGACATTCACAGAGTTGTCCTGAAGCCACTCCTTTGATATCTTGGCTGTGTGCTTAGGGTCGTTGTCCTGCTGAAAGATGAACCGTCGCTCCAGTCTGAGGTCAAGAGCGCTCTGGAGCAGGTTTTCATCCAGGATGTCTCTGTACATTGCTGCAGTCATCTTTCCCTTTATCCTGACTAGTCTCCCAGTCCCTGTCGCTGAAAAACATCCCCACACCATGCTTCACTGTAGGGATGGTGCCAGGTTTTCTCCAAACGTGACGCCTGGCATTCACACCAAAGAGTTCAATCTTTGTCTCCTCAGACCAGAGAATTATCTTTCTCATGGTCTGAGAGTCCTTCAGGTGCCTTTTGGCAAACTCCAGGCGGGCTGCCATGTGCCTTTTACTAAGGAGTAGCTTCCATCTGGTCACTCTACCATACAGGCCTGATTGGTGGATTGCTGCAGAGATGGTTGTCCTTCTGGAAGGTTCTCCTCTCTCCACAGAGGACCTCTGGAGCTCTGACAGAGTGACCATCGGGTTCTTGGTCACCTCCCTGACTAAGGCCCTTCTCCCCCGATTGCTCAGTTTAGATGGCCGGCCAGCTCTAGGAAGAGTCCTGGTGGTTTTGAACTTCTTCCACTTATGGACGATGGAGGCCACTGTGCTCATTGGGACCTTCAAAGCAGCAGAAATGTTTCTGTAACCTTCCCCAGATTTGTGCCTTGAGACAATCCTGTCTCGGAGGTCTACAGACAATTCCTTTGACTTCATGCTTGGTTTGTGCTCTGACATGAACTGTCAACTGTGGGACCTTCTATAGACAGGTGTGTGCCTTTCCAAATCATGTCCAGTCAACTGAATTTACCACAGGTGGACGGACTCCAATGAAGTTGCAGAAACATCTCAAGGATGATCAGGGGAAACAGGATGCACCTGAGCTCAATTTCGAGCTTCATGGCAAAGGCTGTGAATACTTATGTACATGTGCTTTCTCAGTTTTTTTTGTATTTTTAATAAATTAGCAAAAACGTCAAGTAAACTTATGGGGTGTTGTGTGTAGAATTCTGAGGAAAAAAATGAATTTTAACTATTTTGGAATAAGGCTGTAACAAAATGTGGAAAAAGTGATGCACTGTAGAAAATATTATGGATGTACAAGCCTATATTACTGTGACTATCTACTAACAACATCCATCCATCCATTTTCCAACCCGCTGAATCCGAACACAGGGTCACGGGGGTCTGCTGGAGCCAATCTCAGCCAACACAGGGCACAAGGCAGGAAACAATCCTGGGCAGGGTGCCAACCCACCGCAGGACACACACAAACACACCCACACACCAAGCACACACTAGGGCCAATTTAGAATCGCCAATCCACCTAACCTGCATGTCTTTGGACTGTGGGAGGAAACCCACGCAGACACGGGGAGAACATGCAAACTCCACGCAGGGAGGACCCGGGAATCGAACCCAGGTCCCCAGATCTCACAACTGCGAGGCAGCAGCGCTACCCGCTGCGCCACCGTGCCGCCCTACTAACAACATGCCACCTAAAAAAGAAGAAAAAGAAAAGGAGCATCAGAAAAAACGCTAAAAGAGAAAGACTCAGAAGAGCAAATAGATCTATAGAAGAAAAGGAAAATGAGCGTAAAAAAAATTATCAAAGAGAATGCACTACTGTTTTACTGTTCTGTCCGTTTTTGTAACGGGCTTAATGTCTAGTATATATATATATATATATATATATATATATATATATATATATATATATATATATTTTGTGATGTCCCGTTGAATAAACACACTCAGGAGCTGCTTGTCCTCCCCTGGAGGACATTCTTCCAAATGCCAATTGGCTTTTTATTTAATATGCCGCGATATACACAGTGCCCTACCGCTGCCCGTTGTCTGGGTCACAGGGACACCTCCAAAATAACAAAAATAATTCACCTTGGTCCTATCTACCTCTTACCTGTTTGCACCCTTCATCACTTGATGCTCTCCTTCTCTCGCACCAGCAACTACTACCACTTCCGACCACCCCCTCCCTTTTTCTCCACGCACTGTTAATTAACCCTGATCCCTGTCACTCAGCTCTCTCGGGAGGGGCCCCAAGCCCTTACAAAAAATGTCCCCTCCCAAGACTCCACCCCAACACTGCTTCCGCCGTAGCGCAGCATCAAGGGACTTCGTCTCTGACGCTGATGTCCAAGATTCGATCCCTGTGAGTGGATCAGTGAGTGTGTACGCCTGATGAGCCCAAATGAGGGCGAAACACGTGTCACGTACTCTTTGCATTATTTGACAGTAAACTATGCAACATTCCATGATCTGCTTCTCGCAACTGAAGAGGGCACCGTGGCCAACCACATGCGTTACCTGGTAGGTAACCACCCATACAATCAGGTCGGGACTCAGACTACGAATGCAATAAAAAAAAATATATATATATATATATATATATATATATATATATATATATATATATATACAAGGGGGCTCCGCCCCCTGTTCGGTTCACTCGCCTACCTACCCCCGGCGTTGGGTATCCTGAAATACATTAGTCGAGCTCGTTTGTTTTGGAGTCGTGCCCGCTTTGCCCGCGGCATTTCAGACACGTGTTGTAGGCGCCTGCGTTCATTGATGTTATCCAGGTGGGCTCGTGTTTGTATCGTTGAGCTGTATTGTGTTTGAATTTGGTGTAAAGCGTTCAGCGGTTTGTACAATCCCAAGCAGCACATTATTCCTAACTTCACTCCGCAGTAGTGCCACTCACAATATGGTGGTGACGCCTGCGCCTTCACTCCGTACCATCATTGTGGACCTGTGGGGCCTCCGTAGCCTCTTCCGTTTGACTCTGGGGTGCAGTGCAGAATCCTCTTGTTTGTGTGGCTGTGTCGGTAGTCGTTAGCTATGGGCGCGTTGTTGCTTCATTTCTCATTCACGTCAGTTCAGCTCTTTCGTTTTTGGGCCGTGACTCCTTCGTGCGCGGTGGATACGACTTCGCTTGCGGTTTATGAGACGTGCACTGTACGCGCCTGTGCAGTACGTCTCATGGTCCCATCGCCGTGTACCTGTGTCCGTGCCATCCGGTTCCTGTGTCCATGCCATCTGGTTTACCATTCTCGGTTAGTAATATGGATATACAGTTAGGTCCATAAATATTTGGAAAGAGACAACTTTTTTCCAATTTTGGTTCTGTACATTACCACAATGAATTTTAAATGAAACAACTCAGATGCAGTTGAAGTGCAGACTTTCAGCTTTAATTCAGTGGGGTGAACAAAACGATTGCATAAAAATGTGAGGCAACTAAAGCGTTTTTTGAACACAATGCCCCTCCTTGACAAAAGTCGACATCCACCCTGAAAGAATAAACTTTCATAAACGGCCCCCCGTTGGGTGTTGGTTCATACATGTCCTAACAATCTGTAGACAAAACAGAACTCTTGGATTTAGTAAGGCTGTTTACAGACAGGTTTCTATTTAAATCGATACCAAAACCAAACCCCTGGCCAAAATCATCGGTGATTGCAAAACGAATTCTAAATCAGAAATCTTCCAACATAGTTTTTCTTATTTTCACTCCATGCTAGTTGAATGGAAGTCTTCCTTATTCAAGAAATACAATACAATACAATTTATTTTTGTGCAGCCCAAAATCACAAGAAGTGCCGCAATGGGCTTTGACAGACCCTGCCTCTTGACAGCCCCCCTATCCTTGACCCTCTAAGAAGACAAGGAGAAAAACCCTTGTAGGGGACAAAATGGAAGAAACTTTGGGAAAGGCAGTTCAAAGAGAGACCCCCTTTCCAGGTAGGTTGGGTGTGCAGTTGGTGTCAGGGGGTCAATACAATACAAAACACAGAACAGAACACAAGTCATCCTCCATACAATCTAATGCAATAGAAATATTACAAGTACAGAGCAGAATTCAACAGTAGATGATATCCCATAATAGGATTTGGATTTGTTCAGAGTCGTGGAGACCTCGGCCATCAAGCTGCCTCCCCCTATTGGCCACTCCACTACTGAGTCAGCTAATCTGATGAAAGGACCCCTCTACCCCACGATTCCTGCGATCCTCCATCAGAGATGACTTGACCTTAGGCAGGCAAACAACTTGGCAGGTGGGCAGTGACACCGAGTGCCACATTTGAGTACCAAGAAGAGAAACAGAATAGGTGATGGTTAGTAACAAATTCTAACTATCATGTTACTTATGTTTTAGTGCTAATGACTGACAACAGAGACGCAGTCTGTACAGTTAATCAGCAGCTCTAGTCAGGGTGTGCTAAACTGAAGCAGTGAGTCTTCAGCCGGGATTTGAAAGCTGAGACCGAAGGAGCATCTCTTATAGTAGCAGGCAGACCACTCCACGGTTTAGGGGGGGCCTGTAACTAAAAGCTCGACCTCCTACTGTTATTTTATTAATTCTTGGAATCATAAGCAGACCAGCATTTTGAGATCTTAATGTGCACTCAGGTTTGTAAGTCATGATAAGTTCAGACAAGTAAACCGGACCTCCGCCACTTAAACCTGGGATTTGAAAGCTGAGCTGTGGATGTAGATGCTTGCCTTCTTTCAAGTAGCCGTCATGTATATCATGGAGTCACAGATCCGTTATAGGCATTATGCACTATGCAGCCACAACGCACCACATTGACCAGACCCTCAAAACACAATAAGACCCCCCCGCCCAATTAAAACCAAACATGCAATGTGATGGCACCCATGGCAAACCAATTGACATCACTGAAATACAAATAGCAAAAAAACAAGCAACATTCTTCAAAACAAAAATGACACAAAACAATGAAAATAATTCCCAGCCCTCTCCTTTTGATGTTTCTTTTGTTTGGTTAGAAAATGGTCTCCCTTGTCATTTTGCACGCTGTTTATTATTTTCGTTTGTGTTTATCCAATTTGAGTTTTGTTCTGTGGTGAAAGGTGTTCATTGACCGGCTTTGGTTGGTGTTAGCAGTGGGATGGAACAGTAGGAGAGAAGCACAGAAAGGGGACAATGCCGGACGATTGGCGCAGAATGGCAGTGTGGTGTAGCGGGTCCGTGGCTCTGAAAGAATGGCTTTCATTAAATAACCCGTTGGCCGTGTCAGTCTCCGTAGGCACACCCACGCAGCTGAGGGGAGTGGGTGAAGTAATTGAGGCAGGACGCACCTACACGTGAAGGGGCGATCGTTCTCAATCGCTTCATTGGCTCCCTGCGGTGTGTGATTGAGACGCTGCGCCCACGGAGCCGTATATAAGTACAGGCTGGCATAGGAGATCGAGAGAAGAGAAAAGCAAGTAGAGCGAGAGTGCAGGCATTGGGGGCGGAGAGAGAGAGAGAGAGGAAAGGCAGCATGGTCAGTGGTCCCATCTGGTGTGGACCCATCACCGTTGCCAAAGTCATTATGGTGGTCCAAGGCTGCTGGTGCGGATAAAACCTGACCTGAGATGTTGAAAGCGCCCGGCATTAGTCGGGATGGCGTGGTGGCTAACATGGCGTTTCGACGTCACATGGAAGGAGGGTAAAGAACCCTTGTAATGGCAGACTGGTGTGGTGGTCCGCATATTTAAGAAGGGTGAGCAGAAGGTTTGTTCAAACTACAGGGGAATCCCCCAAGTAAAGATGCTGTGTGGTCCAAAGTGTTTTTATTTAATTTTCTTTTTTTTTTTTCTTCCAGCTTGAATAAGTGCCTTGAGCATGGGAAAGGCGCTATATAAATTAAAAATTCTGATTCTTCTTCTCATTTATTATTTCTGTTTCACACCAGTAACAAATTCATCTGCTTTTGTTGAATGCCATAGAGCCTGATTAGCAGGAGCAGTGAATCACCCAGCTAATACCAACCGAAAAAAAAAAATGTCACCCGACTACATTGACATGTCATGTGTGACAAATTTTAGTTTTGATTTTTTTGTCTCGATTTCAATCAGATAACCGCAGCAAAATCCCTGCCAAGATCTCATCTCCGAAGGCGAAAATACGGAATCCCCTACTTCAAAGGAAGACACGTGTTAGCAAAACTCTTTCTGAGGAAAGACGCCATCGTGGGAAGTGGCTGCGAGTTTGATGGGGCCTACATGACGGTGACAATGACAAGAAAAAAACAGAGAGAGAGAGAGAGAGAGAGCTGGTAAATGGGAGTTGAAGGCTGAGAGCCCTCCGCTGACGCTCGGGTGGGATTTGCCGCCTGGCGGATGTTTCATTTGCTTTGTAACGACGGACCCCTTTTTCCCAGACTGGCCACTACACTACCAAGTCTTTTGCTTGGGCTGCCCTGAAGACTCTCAAGATGACAACAAGTTGTACTCCTTACAGATTGGCCTGAAACCCGACACAACGAAATATCAAACAAATAGTAGACAGAAATGTAAAATCAAGTGCGGATATATTATAAGTGATAAGTATATATACACACACACGAGGACAGACGAATATTCAATAATATGTAAGTAAGTCCACCCAAACCACCACTAACTCAATGACACCCGTGAATATTTACATACAGTGGGTATAGAAAAGAATCCCCCCCTTCGAAATATTCCCATTTTATTTGCTTTACAGCCTTAAATGAAAACACACAAACTAATATTTCTTCCCAGCTTTACTTACTCAATGCAACCAATGACAGCCAAGTGAAAGATATCACAGCTACAGTTCAGAAAAATGATAGAAAATCAAAAACAAGACCTACTGAGATGAATTAAGGATCACCCCCCAATGTCAATGTCATTTTGTTGACCCCCCTTTTGCTTTAATGACAGCCTTGAGTCTGGTGGGATTCTTCTCTATCAGCTTTGCACATCTAGATTAGTAATATTTGCCCCCCACTCTTCTTTACAGTTCGGTCACATTGGATGGTGAGTGTTGGTGGTCTGCTATCTTCAGATCTCTTCACAGATTTTCACTGTGATTTAGCTCTGGGCTCTGACTGGCCACACCAGGACATTCACTTTTCTCTCCTTCAGCCACTGCGTGCTCAATTTTGCTGTGTGCTTTCGGGTCGTTGTCGTGTTGACAGGTGAACATTCTGCCCATCTTCAACTTTCTGGCAGACGGTAGCAGAATTTGACGGTATTTCACCCCGTCCATTTTTCCTTCTTCCCTAACGAGAGCCCCAGGCCCCCCCACAACAGGATGCTGCCCCCTCCATGCTTGACTGTAGGTGTGGTGTGTTGTGGATGGTGAGCTGCATTGGTGTACCGTTTGGTATTGAGGCCAAATAGTTTGACTTTGGTCTCATCTGACCATAAGACCTTTTTCCACTTGGCATCAGAATCTTCAAGGTGCATTCTGGCAAAGCTCAAACGAGCCTTAAGGTGGCCTTTCTTGAGAAGTGCGACCCTCCTGAACAAGGCACAACTGTGGAGCTCTTGTCAAATTGTTGTCACCTGCACACAATGACCACTTTCTGCTATCAAATCCTGTAACTCCTTCAAAGTGGCCATTGTCCTCCTGGTAGCCTCTCTTACCAGTTTCCTCCTTGCTCTTCCATCCAGTTTGGAGGGTCCTAGAAGTACCAGACACTTGACACGTCTTTATGATGGACTTTACTGAGCTCCTTGGGATTGATGAAGCCTTTGAGATTTGTTTGTCTCCATCTCCTGCCTTATGTCTGTCCACAACTCTATCCCTGAGATCTTTTATAAGTGACTTGCCACCCATAGTCAGTTGTTTGCAGTCAGTTGCACTACCAAGCAAGGGAATGAATGGACCAGGAACAGCTTCACTAATCACACTCATTACAACTGATCACAGGTGGAAGGAAGCCAGTAACCGCAATGGAAATGGTGGGCACTGACACCTGAGTGAGTTTAGGAGGGGAGGGGGGTCCTTTATTAATCTCAGGATTTTGTGTTTTTGATTTTTTATCATTCTTCTGAACTGTAGCTGTGATGTCTTTCACTTGGATGTTATAAATTGCATTGAATAAGTAAAGCTGGAAAGAAATATTAGATAGATAGATATATGTGAAAGGCACTGTATGATAGATAGATAGATAGATAGATATGAGTGACACTATATGATAGATAGATAGATAGATAGATAGATAGATAGATAGATAGATAGATAGATAGATAGATAGATAGATAGATAGATAGATAGATAGATAGATATGAAAGGCACTATATAACAGATAGATAGATAAATAGATAGATAGATGTGAAAGGCACTATATGATAGATAGATAGATATGAAAGGCACTAGATAGATAGATAGATAGATAGATAGATAGATAGATAGATAGATAGATAGATACTTTATTAATCCCAATGGGAAATTCACATTCTCAGTTTGTGTGTTTTCATTTAAGGCTGTAAAGCAAATAAAATGGGACTATTTCGAAGGGGGGGATTCTTTTCTATACCCACTGTAGTACAGAAAACGGGACGATGAAAACAAAAGGCACTCAGCACAGACAAACACCAAGTACTTCTTCTTATTATTATGTAGCCCCACTACAGCTTCAGTCATTACAAAGTCCTCCTGTGCCTTGTGTGTTTAATGTCCAGGTTGGTTTCATTCATTTATTATTTAAGGGGCTTCAGGTCGTCTTCAGACCCTCCACTTTCTGCATACCGTCTTTGTGCTGTGGATTTCATTTCAAGCGGATTACATTTGCCGTTTGTGCCCATCAGTCTTCACGCAGTGACAAAGTGACGATGCGTTTTCAGAACCAAGACGTATTCAGACCCTTCGCTGTGCCCCTCCAGATTGGGCTCTGGTCCATCCTGTTTGCTTTAACTCTACCTTGAGATGTGTCCAGAACTTGACTGGAGCCCACCTGTGGCAAACTGAATTGATTGGATGTCGTTTAGAAGGACCTGTGACGGAGTGGCGGCTCTGAGGCTAGGTATCTGCACTGGCATTCGGAAGGTTGCCAGTTCGAATCCCGTAAATGCCAAAAGGGACTCTGCTCTGTTGGGCTCTTAACCTGCAATTGCTGAGCGCTTTGAGTAGTGAGAAAAAGCGCTATATAAATGCAAAGAATTATTATTATTATCTGTGGATAGGAGGTCCCACAATTCACACAAAAAAAAAATTGAGCCATGACGTCCGAGGAAATCTCTGTGGACCTCCAGGATCAAATTGTGGTGATTGGGGGGTGGTGGATAACACCATTGGTAAAATTCTGAGTGATCCCAGTTAGGAAGAAGGTTTGGAACCACCAGGAGTTTTCAGTATCAGGGCAACGTGAGCCTTGGTCAGGGAGGTGACCCAAGAACCCAACGGTCACTCTGACAGACATTCACAAGTCCTCTGCTGAGATGAGAGAACCTGTTGGAAGGGCGACCATCTGGGCAGCACTCCATCGATCCAGGGCCACCTTAACGTATGGGCACTGGCCCCCAAGGGGATCCATGATATTTCTGATGCCTATGGAAGTTTCTGTTTTGCGTTCCCCAACGGGACGACACATAGAAGGGCGACGGCCACATCTGTTGAGGGTGGCTTGTCCATCGCCGTGGCAACCGCAGATTCGCAGCACCACAGAAACAACTACAAGCTGACCGCTGCCACCTGCAGAGCGCTAGTCACCCGATGGGTGATGCAGGGATCATTCTAACTTGGCCATTGACCTGGCACCCCCCCGTCCCATCCCGGCCTGTTTGCTGTGCCTGTGTATAGGAGATCCCACTACCATAAATAACCCTGCTGTTCCTGTTTCGAAGAAGAATAAAGCTGGTTGTGATAAAGTGCTAAGAGACTCGGCCTCATCTTTGGGGTGCAAGACACAGACTTGCGTGTCACACCGTCCAAACACCAACAACACAATTTACTTCTAGAGCAAGGTTTTCATACAGACGGTATAGCTCAACGTGTTTTACAGGATGAAGAAAGAGACAAAAGATCAAACTAGGGAATAGTAATTAACATAGAATAAAAGTAAGGTCCGATGGCCAGGGGGACAGAAAAAAACTCCAAACAGCTGGAGAGAAAAAAAATAAATAAAATCTGCAGGGGGTCCAAGGCCACGAGACCCCCCAGCCCCTTCTAGGCATTCTACCTAACATCAATGATGATAATACTAATAATAATAATAATTCATTTCTACAGTGCACCCGGAAAGTATTCACAGCGCATCACTTTTTCCACATTTTGTTATGTTACAGCCTTATTCCAAAATGGATTAAATTCATTTTCTTCCTCAGAATTCTACACACAACACCCCATAATGACAACGTGAAAAAAGTTTACTTGAGGTTTTTGCAAATTTATCAAAAATAAAAAAACTGAGAAATCCCATGTCCATAAGTATTCACAGCCTTTGCTCAATACTTTGTCGATGCTCCTTTGGCAGCAACTCCAGCCTCAAGTCATTTTGAATATGATGCCACAAGCTTGGCACACCTATCCTTCGCCAGTTTGGCCCATTCCTCTTTGCAGCACCTCTCAAGCTCCATCAGGTTGGATGGGAAGCGTCGGTGCACAGCCATTTTAAGATCTCTCCAGAGATGTTCAATCGGATTCAAGTCTGGGCTCTGGCTGGGCCACTCAAGGACATTCACAGAGTTGTCCTGAAGCCACTCCTTTGATATGTTGGCTGTGTGCTTAGGGTCGTTGTCCTGCTGAAAGATGAACCGTCGCCCCAGTCTGAGGTCAAGAGCGCTCTGGAGCAGGTTTTCATCCAGGATGTCTCTGTACATTGCTGCAGTCATCTTTCCCTTTATCCTGAGTAGTCTCCCAGTCCCTGCCGCTGAAAATCATCCCCACAGCATGATGCTGCCACCACCATGCTTCACTGTAGGGATGGTATTGGCCTGGTGATGAGCGGTGTCTGGTTTCCTACAAACGTGACACCTGGCATTCACACCAAAGAGTTCAATCGTTGTCTCATCAGACCAGAGAATTTTCTTTCTCATGGTCTGAGAGTCCTTCAGGTGCCTTTTGGCAAACTCCAGGCAGGCTGCCATCTGCCTTTTACTAAGGAGTGGCTTCCATCTGGCCACACTACCATACAGGCCTGATTGGTGGATTGCTGCAGAGATGGTTGTCCTTCTGGAAGGTTCTCCTCTTTCCACAGAGGACCTCTGGAGCTCTGACAGAATGACCATCGGGTTCTTGGTCACCTCCCTGACTAAGGCCCTTCTCCCCCGATCGCTCAGTTTAGATGGCCGGCCAGCTCTAGGAAGAGTCCTGGTGGTTTTGAACTTCTTCCACTTACGGATGATGGAGGCCACTGTGCTCATTGGGACCTTCAAAGCAGCAGAAATTTTTCTGTAACCTTCCCCAGATTTGTGCCTCGAGACAATCCTGTCTCGGAGGTCTACAGACAATTCCTTTGACTTCATGCTTGGTTTGTGCTCTGACATGAACTGTCAACTGTAGGACCTTCTATAGACAGGTGTGTGCCTTTCCAAATCATGTCCAGTCAACTGAATTTACCACAGGTGGACTCCAATGAAGCTGCAGAAACATCTCAAGGATGATCAGGGGAAACAGGAGGCACCTGAGCTCAATTTTGAGCTTCGTGGCAAAGGCTGTGAATACTTATGTACATGTGCTTTCTCAATTATTTTATTTTTAATAAATTTGCAAAAACCTCAAGTAAACTTTTTTCACGTTGTCATTATGGGGTGTTGTGTGGAGAATTCTGAGGAAGAAAATGAATTGAATCCATTTTGGAATAAGGCTGTAACATAACAAAATGGGAAAAAGTGATGCGCTGTGAATACTTTCTGGGTGCACTGTAAGTCAGTCAGTCCTCTTGGCTTTCAGGCTTTATGCTTCTTGTGCCCTGTGCTGGCTGAGATTGACTCCAGCAGACCCCCGTGACCCTGTGTTCGGATACAGCAGGTTGGATGATGGATGGTCACAATAGACTTTTATTTTTTTTTCTTATAAAGATTCTATGTTTGTATCCCCACCCAACCCCAAGCCCCCCACTCACTCACACCCTTTATTTGGGCATTTTGAATCATTGTTGGGATGCATTGTGCTCAGGGACCTCAGATCTAAAGATCAGCCAGGGAAAGATATGAAAGGTGAATCTCCGCGGAGGTCATGTATGTGTATCCTCAACCTCCTCAGCAGGAACTGATTCACCGCAAATGGCGGATATTAGGTAAGAGCAGGCGGGTGGCACAGATTGCTGTGTAACGTGAGAAGGCACATTCGTAACCAAAATGGTGCATTTTTGCGTATTTTTAAAATTTTCTGGGCCTATGAGAGACATAAAGAGAGCCGACTTTACTGGCGGAAGTGTGAATAAGTTTTAGGGGATGCTATTCCTTGTTCTCCATCACACAATACGTTTATAACCCGCGTCACACGAGTGCACGTGTGCATTGTGCTGTCATATCTGAGGACCTCCTCGCAGGCTGACCCACTGAATGAGAGGGGGGCTCTGCCACTAATCCTGTCATCTCCTCCACCATCCCCCGACAGTACAGAGAAGGTGTCCGGTGAAGGCGTTTAACTCCGCCCCTTCCATTCCAGCCGCCATAATAACCCCAGACATCTCGGACTGAGGTGCCATTACTGGCCAGAGCAACCCGCCATATGACGTACTTTGAATTCTCCATCGAAAGGGATCCACGCAATTAAGCGTTATTTTGGTAGAATTTTTGTTTGATAATAAAACGGATGACCCGGTTGGCCCCCCCAAATTTTTTTGCTGTCATTCCCGCACCATAGTAAGAGCTCTGTCAAGGGTGCCTGACGACACGCGGTTGCTAGCAGCCTCTTCTCTTTCACCCGCTGACTAGACGACAAGTCTAACAAAGTCTAGCATTTGTTTGGACTTTCTATTTTGCATTTTTGTTTCGTATTGGCCCTAGTGTGTGCTTGGTGTGTGGGTGTGTTTGTGTGTGTCCTGCAGTGGGTTGGCACCCTGCCCGGGATTGGTTCCTGCCTTGTGCCCTGTGTTGGCTTGGATTGGCTCCAGCAGACCCCCGTTACTCTGTGTTCGGATTCAGCGGGTTGGAAAATGGATGGATGGATGGATTAAACATGACATCCAACACTTTACCATCTCTGTATTCTTTACCCCCAAATAAGCTCTTGTTGCACATGCGCATCAGAAGTTGGTCTTCCGGGCTCATCAGAAGTAAGCAGTACCACTCCAGGACACGAGGGGGCGCCGTTGCCGACTGTATTGTCTCTTTTTCAACCCAATGAGGGCAGTGACTCCGCCCCTTCCAGTACAGCGACTATAAAGCAGACCACTGGGCGGAGCTCCGACCTGACAGGGTGGTCGCCTCAAATGACCTCCTTCCTACCAGGTGATAATGTCGGTTATGAGGTGCAGCCCCCTGGTGGTCACCCAGGTGCCAATGATAGGATTGTCATTCATACCACAGATCCCATGGTATGCCAGTCCTCTCAGGTCTTCCACCCAACTCCATACGTGGGAGAACCAATCTGGCCTGATGATGGGAATTGAGACTTTACCACCTTCCTCCAAGCCCTTTGAAACGCCGCCAGATACAGCTCGCCTACACAATCCATATCTTTGAATGGATAAAATATCTTAATTTAGCGGAGATTACCTCTGCCAGTCATACGCCCGGAATTATCATTTGACAGACTGTTGACCCTTTGAAAGCTTCCAGCCCTTAGGGCGTCAAACCTGAAATTCAAGTTTAGAAAATGAAGTCAAGCTTGATGGATATCTGGCATCTCAGCTTTCAATACAAAAAGAAGTCTGACTCGTTTCATGCGTTCATTTATTTAATAGCTTCACATGAAGCTCACTGCAAATTACCTCCTGTGTCTTAATTAAAGTGGATTTGACTGCACACCCCGCAGGCCACAACGTGCCAAAAATCCTGGGGTGACACAAGCAACACGTGGACTCACAGCCGGACCAGGCAGGCCTGGCCATGTGATCTCCTGGAAGGGAGCCGCCTACCTTATAACGACATGATGGTTACCATCGGCGACAGTCAACCAATCAGCAAACCTGACAACAAATAAGTGGAGTGAAAACAAAATGATGGCAGCTCAAGTATGTGGCACAGTGCAGATATAACAAGTCAGCCAAACGGAGGATTTCAAGTTATTATAGTTTATAAATGGGGCACTATGTTAGCAGACCAGTGCCATGTGCCCACTAAAGACGGCATCCCGGTGTGTGTGTGTTTGGAAAAGACAAGCGTGGCAGAAAGTCACTGTTACGGTCGCTTTTGTTTGTCACTTTTTCCTGAAGCTTCTATCTATCTATCTATCTATCTATCTATCTATCTATCTATCTATCTATCTATCTATCTATCTATCTATCTATCTATCTATCTATCTATCTATCCTGCCGACTATACTAAAATTAATATCCATCTCTATCTCTCTTGCTGACTATACTAAAATTGATATATCTATCTATCCTGCCGACTATACTAAAATTAATATCTATCTTGCTGACTATACTAAAAGTAATATTCTATCTATCCTGCCGACTATACTAAAATTAATATCCATCTCTATCTATCTGTCTTGCTGACTATACTAAAATTAATATATCTATCCTGATGACTATACGAAAATTAATATCTATCTATCCTGCCGACTATAGTAAAATTAATATCTATCTTGCTGACTATACTAAAATTAATATATCTATCCTGCCGACTATACTAAAATTAATATCTATCTGTCTATCCTGCTGACTATACTAAAATTAATATATCTATCTATCCTGCCGACTATACTAAAATTAATATCTTGCTGACTATACTAAAATTAATATATCTATCTATCCTGCCGACTATAGTAAAATTAATATCTATCTATCTATCTATCTATCTATCTATCTATCTATCTATCTATCTATCTATCTATCTATTATATAGTGCCTTTCATATCTATCTATCTATCTATCTATCTATCTATCTATCTATCTATCTATCTATCTATCTATTATATAGTGCCTTTCATATCTATCTATCTATCTATCTATCTATCTATCTATCTATCTATCTATCTATCTATCTATCTATCTATCTATCTATCTATCCTGCCGACTATACTAAAATTAATATCCATCTCTATCTATCCTGCCGACTATACTAAAATTAATATCTATCTTGCTGACTATACTAAAAGTAATATTCTATCTATCCTGCCGACTATACTAAAATTAATATCCATCTCTATCTATCTGTCTTGCTGACTATACTAAAATTAATATATCTATCCTGATGACTATACGAAAATTAATATCTATCCTGCCGACTATAGTAAAATTAATATCTATCTTGCTGACTATACTAAAATTAATATATCTATCCTGCCGACTATACTAAAATTAATATCTATCTGTCTATCCTGCTGACTATACTAAAATTAATATATCTATCTATCCTGCCGACTATACTAAAATTAATATCTTGCTGACTATACTAAAATTAATATATCTATCTATCCTGCCGACTATAGTAAAATTAATATCTATCTATCTATCTATCTATCTATCTATCTATCTATCTATCTATCTATCTATCTATTATATAGTGCCTTTCATATCTATCTATCTATCTATCTATCTATCTATCTATCTATCTATCTATCTATCTATCTATCTATCTATCTATCTATCTATTATATAGTGCCTTTCATATCTATCTATCTATCTATCTATCTATCTATCTATCTATCTATCTATCTATCTATCTACCTATCTATCTATCTATTATATAGTGCCTTTCATATCTATCTATCTATCTATCTATCTATCTATCTATCTATCTATCTATCTATCTATCTATCTATCTATCTATCTATCTATCTATCTATCTATCTATCTATCTATCTATCTATCTATCTATCTATCTTTTATATAGATAGAACCCAGAAGAATATGAACAAGGCATCGGAATTCATTAAGCTACTTTACCCAATCTGGTCCTCACCGTCGATTATCACAACCATAAAGATTCAGCTGTACACTACAATTCTTATCCCGGTGGCTGTCTATACCAACGAGATGTGTAAGAGTACCAAAAGGGTCACCAAGAAGAAGAAGCAAGGGAGATGGCGTATCCGGAATAATCTCTGTGAGTACTGATTAGAGGTGGCAGAGGGGGCTCCCTGTGGACAGTCTGGTGCAGTGGGTGCAGCCGAGTTGGTGGCTGAAGCAGAGCGGTGGAGATGTGTGAGGTCTGCCGGTGACAGGAAGTGTGGCCATTGGAGATGCTGTGTGAGGAAGGTGAGCAAGTTCTTCGCTGGTGTTTCTCATCAAATGAGGTGCTCGCTGTTTACAGATGTGCGTGTGAGAGCATTGAGAGGCTGAAGAAACAGAGGGGCCACTTCTGGTGAGGCCACTGAAGGGTTTTAATGGTTGTTAGTGATTAATGATATTTCCTCTTCTTCTTATGCCCTGTTGTTATGAACATTTATTTATTGAATCTTTATTAAACTGGTAGCAAGCCCACATAACACTAACAAGCGGGTTGGCTTTCTGGATTATATGGCCTGGAGGTTGGCAAAGATCTCTTCGGGTGTTATTGTGGACAACCAAGTTTTGGGAGGACCCCGCCCGGTAAGGATTCCAGCTGCCTGGTGCAGGTGTCCTGTTGCTATGACAACTAAGCGGGAAATAGACATTTTTTTGGGAAAAGGGGAATGGCAGACCGGGAAAGAGAGGGGGGGGAGAAGCAGAAGGCAAGGGGCTTGGTCATCTACGCCTAAGAATACGGCGCGATCAGACTTCACCCAGGGATGTCCGCTATGTGTGGGTGGCCACCCAGAAGGTGAATCCCTGAGAGTTCTCTGCAGAACCCTGTGGTTCTCCGGATGCTCCTGTTGGTGAGTCGGACTCGTGTTTCTCGATTCCTCGGGATAGCAAGGAGGCAGCCATATTTGTTTGAGGGCCACTTTTTTCATTCATCAATGAGAACTGGATGACCGGATTGATCGCCGTTTCACACAGACTATCTTTGATCCTTCTCAGTGTTTCGTACCGGGGATTAAGATTTGGCCACGGAGGTGAGGGAGGGCATCCGGAGGAAAATGGGATCACGAGCGAGCAAACAGTCACCTCTCAAATAAATGCATAAAGAGAGTGTACCCTGAATTACAATACACTTACTTATTTAACCAACCAAACTACCATCTGGGTTTCTGTCAAGCATTGGCGGGCGCGGAAAAGGGGGGGGGGGGGGGGCGTAAGAAGTGGGGTCAGGAACCGAATATTTTTGTAATGCTAAGATATCCTCCGAACATCGTCCACTTCCCTCGCGGGTGGTGAAGTGCCGTGGTCACAAACATTTTGGCCGATTGTTACAGAACTGCACCTTGGACACTTTCTGATGTGCACTTTGGACAATCTGAACCTGGTTGTTCTCCTTCACTTGCTGCTGGGCCATCCTCAGTTACCGAGTATAAGGACGTTGTATTATTGTGAAGTTTCTGAGACTTGACAGGTACACTGGGAATAGAAAAGAATCCCCCCCCCCCCCCCCGAAATGTTTTTTTTGCTTCACAGCCTTAAATAAAAACACACAAACTAATATTTTTTCCCAGCTTTACTTACTCAATGCAACCGATGACATCCAAGTGAAAGATATCACAGCTACAGTTCAGGAGAATTTAGAAAAATCAAGAACAAGAATTATTAAAGGACCCCCCCACACCACCAGACTCAATCAGGTGTCAGTGCCCACCATTTCCATTACGGTTACTGGTTTCCTTCCACCGGTGATCAGTTGTAATCAGTGTGATTAGTGACACTGTTCCTGGAGCCTTCATTCCCTTGCTTGGTAGTGCAAACTACTGACTATGGGTGGCAAGCCACTTATAAAAGATCTCAGGGATAGAGTTGTGGACAGACATAAGGCAGGAGATGGAGACAAAAACATCTCAAAGGCTTCATCAATCCCAAGGAGCTCAGTAAAGTCCATCATAAAGACGTGTCTGGTACTACTAGGACCCTCCAAACTGGATGGAAGAGCAAGGAGGAAACTGGTAAGAGAGGCTACCAGGAGGACAATGGCCACTTTGAAGGAGTTACAGGATTTGATGGCACAGAGTGGTCATTGTGTGAAGGTGACAACAATTTGACAAGAGCTCCACAAGTGTGCCTTGTTCGGGAGGGTCGCACTTCTCAAGAAAGGCCACATTAAGGCTCGTTTAAGCTTTGCCAGAATGCACGTTGAAGATTCTGATGCCAAGTGGAAAAAGGTCTTATGGTCAGATGAGACCAAAATCAAACTATATGATCTCAATACCAAACGGTACACCAATGCAGCTCACCACCCACAACACACCATACCTACAGTCAAGCATGGAGGTGGCAGCATCCTGTTGTGGGGGGGCCTGGGGCTCTCGTTAGGGTAGAAGGAAAAATGGATGGGGCAAAATACCATCAAATTCTGGAGGAAAACCTGCTACCCCCTGCCAGAAAGATGAAGATGGGCAGAATGTTCACCTTTCAACACAACAACAACCCGAAGCACACAGCAAAATTGACCTCACAGCGGCTGAAGGAGAGAAAAGTGAATGTCCTGGTGTGGCCAGTCAGAGCCCAGACCTAAATCACACTGAAAATCTGTGGAGAGATCTGAAGATAGCAGACCACCAACGCTCACCATCCAATGTGACCGAACTGTAAAGAAGAGTGGGGGGCAAATATTACTAATCTAGATGTGCAAAGCTGATAGAGAAGAATCTCAACAGACTCAAGGCTGTCATTAAAGCAAAAGGGGGGACAACAAAATGACATTGACATGGGGGGGGGGGTGATCCTTAATTCATCTGAGGATTTCTTGTTTTTTTATTTGTAAACTTCTTCTGAACTGTAGCTGTGATATCTTTCACTTGGATGTCATCGGTTGCATTGAGTAAGTAAAGCTGGGAAGAAATATTAGTTTGTGTGTGTTTTCATTTAAGACTGTAAAGCAAATAAAATGGGAATGTTTTAAAGGGGGGGGGGGATTCTTTTCTATATCCACTGTATGTTTATTAGGTTCATCTACTCCTGCCCTTGAAGATGAACACACACACACACACACAGACACAGAGGTCCTTGAATTGGGCCAAGTGTCAGCCACTCTGCGATATTCTCTACATAGCAACTCGCTATCATGAGCCCTTACACACAAGCGGGGGTCCCCATGACACACAGAACAGCACAGCCCATTCCTCTTCATCCTCCACATGATGCCAGCGCTGGCCATCTACAGACATTCCCAGATGACTCCTCCATCATAGGCTGCATTAATAATGGAGGTGAAGTCACGAGTGCAGGAAGGCAGTGGAGGACTTTGTGAGAACAACCTAGGAGAGGGTGGTGGGCTTCCAGTGTGCCAAGGAGCCTCCGGGACCAGTCACCATTCAGGGGGAGCAGGTGGATGTGGTTCAGCAGACTGGACTTCCTGAGGGGACTCTCATGTGTGCAGAAAGCTGTTGGAAATGTTCTACCAGTCCATAGTAGCCAGTGTGGTGTTAATAACAATTAGTAATTATTATTACATTTGCTCAAAGCATTTAGACAGAGGGGAGCCACGTCAACCACCACTAATGTGTGGCAACCCACCTGGATGATGTGATGGTAACCATTATTGCACCAGTACACTCACCACAGGTTTGTTATGAGATGGTGAAGGTGTGAGAGAGACAGAGATGGGCGATGATTAGGGATGAGTTGTGTTGGATGAAGAACAAAGACCAGGAAAGCCTTCGATTGATTGGACGGATTGTCTGAAAGAAGTTTTGTTTTCTTACTGACCCTCAGGTGCCACATGGACAGTGGGAATGAAACCAAAGAACAAAGACAAATGGTGTTCGACTCTTTCATCCCTAACTTCAATTAAATGAAGAGAATTTTATTATTATTATTATGATGATGATGATGATTAGGGGCACAGAATGAATGGGATCAGTGGTGGGCAATGTAGCTAGGACAATGGGATACCCCCTACTCTTTACAAAAGATACCCAGGGATCTTTAATGACCACAGAGTGTCAGGACCTCGGTTTTACTTTTCATCTGAAGGATGGCACCATGTTTACAGCGCACAGTGTCCCCGTCACCGCACTGGGGCAGCGGGATCCACACACAGACCACAGGGTGAGCGCCCCCTGCTGGCCTCACCAACACCTCTTCCAACAGCAACCCCAGCTTTTCCTGCTTGGTCTCCCCTCCAAGTACTGGCCGGGTCTGAACAGGCTTAGCTTCAGGTGGAGGACCTCTTCTGAAGTGCAGGTGGTGTGGCTGCTGCTCCATTCTGTGGTCTGCTGGGGAGGAAACACAAAACAAGTGCAATGCCTGAAGAAACATATCTGGAGAGCCTGCGCCATCACTGGGCCAACTGTCATGGAAAAGAGGGTGCTGGCAAAATTGGAAGCCATCATGAGAAACTCCTCCAGGAGGCACTCTGTCTTAGAGAACTATTAGCCACAGGCTCATTCCACCACGGTGGGGGGCTTTGCTGCCCACTGCTATCAGGCAATTCAATGCTTCTACACAATGGACTCGTTAAATTTATTTTTATTTATTTACTTATTGATTGATTGATTAATTGACTGTGTTTTCTGTTCTGCAAGTCTGTATCTTTGTTCTTAATGTTTCTGCTACTGTATGCATCTGAATGTCCCCCTGGGATTACAAAAATGTATTTAACCTAACGTGCCACCTAAAAAGCAAACAATGTCGTACATTTAACACAGTTGTTCTAACTGGGGAATCAATCAGCCTCCCTGACAATTGGTGATCTTTTATTAGAGTTTTTTATTGAAACACAATTAATCCAAAGGGGAAAATCAGAGGCATCAGAAGCAGAAACATAAAAATATCTATCTATCTATCTATCTATCTATCTATCTATCTATCTATCTATCTATCTATCTATCTATCTATCTATCTATCTATTATACAGTGCCTTTCATTTCTATCTATCATATAGTGCCTTTCATTTTTATCTATCTTGTCTGTCTATCTGTCTATCTATTTATCTATTATATAGTGCCTTTAATTTCTATCTATCTATCTATCTATCTATCTATCTATCTATCTATCTATCTATCTATCTATCTATTATATAGTGCCTTTCATTTTTATCTATCTATCTGCTATTTATCTATTATATAGTCTATTTCATTTTTATCTATCTATTATATAGTGCCTTTCATTTTTGTCTATCTATTATATAGTGCCTTTCATTTTTATCTATCTATCTTCTGCTATTTATCTATTATATAGTGCCTTTCATTTTTATCTATCTATCTATCTATCTGCTATTTATCTATTATATAGTGCATTTCAATTTTATCTATCTATTATATAGTGCCTTTCATTTTTATCTATCTATCTATTATATAGTGCCTTTCATTTTTGTCTATCTATCTATTATATAGTGCCTTTCATTTTTATCTATCTACTGCTATTTATCTATTATATAGTGCCTTTCATTTTTATCTATCTATCTTGTCTGTCTATTTATCTGTCTATCTATTTATCTATTATATAGTGCCTTTAATTTCTATCTATCTATCTATCTATCTATCTATCTATCTATCTATCTATCTATCTATCTATCTATCTATTATACAGTGCCTTTCATTTCTATCTATCATATAGTGCCTTTCATTTTTATCTATCTTGTCTGTCTATTTATCTGTCTATCTATTTATCTATTATATAGTGCCTTTAATTTCTATCTATCTATCTATCTATCTATCTATCTATCTATCTATCTATCTATCTATCTATCTA
This sequence comes from Erpetoichthys calabaricus, assembly GCF_900747795.2. Classification (NCBI taxonomy): domain Eukaryota; kingdom Metazoa; phylum Chordata; class Cladistia; order Polypteriformes; family Polypteridae; genus Erpetoichthys; species Erpetoichthys calabaricus. The sequence continues at coordinate 13,512,548 of NC_041396.2, read as the reverse complement.
TCTATCTATTATATAGTGCCTTTCATTTTTATCTATCTATCTGCTATTTATCTATTATATAGTCTATTTCATTTTTATCTATCTATTATATAGTGCCTTTCATTTTTGTCTATCTATTATATAGTGCCTTTCATTTTTATCTATCTATCTTCTGCTATTTATCTATTATATAGTGCCTTTCATTTTTATCTATCTATCTATCTATCTGCTATTTATCTATTATATAGTGCATTTCAATTTTATCTATCTATTATATAGTGCCTTTCATTTTTATCTATCTATCTATTATATAGTGCCTTTCATTTTTGTCTATCTATCTATTATATAGTGCCTTTCATTTTTATCTATCTACTGCTATTTATCTATTATATAGTGCCTTTCATTTTTATCTATCTATCTTGTCTGTCTATTTATCTGTCTATCTATTTATCTATTATATAGTGCCTTTAATTTCTATCTATCTATCTATCTATCTATCTATCTATCTATCTATCTATCTATCTATCTATCTATCTATCTATTATACAGTGCCTTTCATTTCTATCTATCATATAGTGCCTTTCATTTTTATCTATCTTGTCTGTCTATTTATCTGTCTATCTATTTATCTATTATATAGTGCCTTTAATTTCTATCTATCTATCTATCTATCTATCTATCTATCTATCTATCTATCTATCTATCTATCTATCTATCTATCTATCTATTATACAGTGCCTTTCATTTCTATCTATTATATAGTGCCTTTCACATCTATCTATCTATCTATCTATCTATCTATCTATCTATCTATCTATCTATCTATCTATCTATCTATCTATCTATCTATCTATCTATTATACAGTGCCTTTCATTTCTATCTATCATATAGTGCCTTTCATATATATGTTATATAGTGCCTTTCATTTCTATCTATCTGTCTATTATATAGTGCCTTTCACATCTATCTATCTATGTATTATATAGTGCTTTTCATATCTATCTATCTGTTATATAGTGCCTTTCATTTCTATATATCTGTTATACAGTGCCTTTCATTTCTATCTATCCATCTTGTCCTTTTATTATTTCAGTCACTCTTGACAAAAGATGAAGTATGAAAGCAACATGATATTTATTAATATCTACTAATACAAAATAGAAGAAAATTTAAAATAAAACAGAGAGCAAAGTCTGGATCTATAAAAGCTTACTGAAAAGCAGAAATGTCAAGGAGTGGATGTTGTCCTGTGCGGCTTTTGATTAACTGATCAGCGTTGTTCATAGGTTATGCTCAGATCAGGTGGTCTCACATCTCTTGATCTCTGACATCACTTCCTGTCCCTTGGGTGAGTCATGTTTATGTGAAAATGCACACATGGGGCTTTGGGACATGTGACATTGCAAATATTTGATTGGCTATCTTGTCCTTATGATCAATGGCGTTGTTCAAAACACCAAGCACCTGACGCACCTCATGCTTCTTTCTTTTGAAGTGTTTTCTATCCCTGCGGTGTTTGTAGTATGAAACACATCCCATAATGCACAGTATTTACCCATAGTTAGATCTGTATCATTCACACCACACATGTGCCACCCTAGAGTGGTTTCCTTTCCAAAGGTCATAGTCCGGTTGTTTTGGTTCCACACCAGGATGCAACAGACGTGTTTACTCTTCCAGTTCGGTTCATTCAGTTAGATGTGCTCAGTCTAGATGAACAAGGAGCGCAAACACCTTTCCATTCCTTCAATGAATAATGATCAAACTATCAGAGCAATGATGGCTCCTATAAAAGCCACAGTTGGAAAGATGGCACACATGTAAGCCGGAGTCTAAGTCAGTCATACTTTTTAAGATTTGTAACCTTTAGACTCCTAGTTGACGATGGAACTTGACTATCGAGGAGGTCAAAGTCATTACAGGTTTATTGTAGGTGACCCTCTGGAAGGAACAATAACAGGCCTCAAGGAATGAAAGCAGAGCATCTGCCTGACCCCATCTCCCCATGTGGTCCTCCTGCCAAGCGGGCATCCCACTGGAACCTCACCCCATTTTTCCCCCTAGGATCAGTGTTTCTTCACTATCCACGTACAGTTTCCGTATCCGTGAGGTTTATCAGGAACGTAATCCCCGAGGATTGACTGTATAAGTACAGTTCGGTGTTATGTGCTGATTTCACTCATCTGCTGGGCGGGTATGGAATGTATACTCCTGTAGATACCTAGGGGTGGTGGGACTACTGTATATGTGTAAAATAAGTCAAGTTAAATATTTACAGTAAACATTTTGGAGCAACAAGTCATTGTGGTCATTGCACTTTATTGGAGGTCTATCACTGAAGTCCTCCATGTTATGCATCAGAGAGAACACCAAAATTATGAAAGCTCTTAGGAGAGATAAGTGACAACTTGATTCTCAAAGCCAAAGGAGGATTGGGTTGTGTATTTGAATGGCTGAGTGCCCAAGTTCTCGTTTGTGAAGGGCAACTGGTGAAGAATTATCAGCGTCACCCCACTCTCCCTCTGCCAGTTTTATAGCCATTCACTAGACCCGCCCAGCTTGGCCCTACTTAGCCATAAATGTGCCACGCCAGCTGCTAAATGAACTTTGCAACGAGCCAGAGAAATAAATGAGTACGCTAATGAGCCCTCCAGGTCAGGAAAGTTTATACAGGCCGTCACCCTTACAGCCACCTCCCAGTTCAACAAAAAAGAGTGGATCCCAATGTTTTCAAGAAGTCTACACTTGGCTGGCACTCACCTTTGGTAATTAAGTGTTGGCACCACCCCGTTCTAATGGTTGCTTTCTTGTGCGTTAATGTCATTATCTTTGTTTCTGTAGTAATCGCCTCATTCCAAAGACGCTGTCATGCGTGCGGCCCAGAAATCTGGAAGGCGTCACCAAGTGCCAGATCAACAGTTGCGTAAGATGACTTGCAGCTTTGCAGATGGCAAAGACAAACAAATTCAGTGTGATCTGCACAGAGAAGCATGGTGACCAGTGGGGTACTCTGGACTTCATTGGTGGCCATGCTGTGCTGCACGAGCAGGTCACTCAGTGTCACATTTGAATATTAACTCGTTCAGGGCTGATGTTGACTCTTGTCGAAACTCAGGGGTTGAGGACGGTAATCGGCTGTAAGCTGCAACAAAACTCGCCCTACTTTTTATTTCGACTTTCTTTGCGTGAAGGAAAGTTACGCAGCTTTGTTGATTTGACCTCAAATGAGTAGTGAAGAGCAAACAACCTCTAAAATGGCATCAACATCTGGTGAGAGACTAAAGCAAATGTGCCAAGCAAAATACTCCATGGATGTTTTACGTATTATCACTGAATGTGACTCTGACTTTTCAGACTCCTGAGTTTGATGCAAGTGATCTGGAGATGGATATCGAAAACGAAAGTGAGGTACCAGCATCGGCCTATCGGTCAACCACTGATGCGCTTACAGCAGCGTTCGCCTAGGAGGACCACCACTTATGATGACAAGAGGTACAAACCATATTGCGTCACACTGCAACTGCCACCGTCACCCACCTGCTATGCGAAAACAGAGAGGTTGCCGGCCCACCATGCATTACTGCTGGCCATCAAGTCGCCCCTGCGCAGCCACTGCTGCCAGAGATGCCGAACAGACGCCAACAGCAGCCACAGCACGTGCTTTCTGAGTGAAACCAGTGCATTGTGTGTCTCGGTGCATGCTCAACAATCCAGGTAAGGAAATTCTAGATTGTTGATTCAGTTCATCTGGACATAGTTCTTTTCCTGAGAGACACGTTACATCACTCATCCAAGTGACTTCCTCAGTCTCAGTTGACTGCAGGTTTCTCCAACCTTATAAACAGTACCTTTGCATAATGACTGAAAGTAGCACCACTGACTAACAATGGGCCATGTGATCCATGATATGCAAATTGTCCATTGATCAATGGCCATGAGTACCAGTCACAGAGAGTTGGGGAATGGCTGCAATCACAGCATAGTAAGATGGTGAAGATGTACCCTTAGGCCCCTTCCTCGGTTCAGAGATGGTCGTAACTTTTTCACGTAAATGGCCTCCTTGACTCCTCGCTCAAACCAGCGTTCCTCCCTGTCCAGGATGTGCACATCTTCATCACTGAAGGAGTGACCACTGTCCTGTAGGTGTACATAGACTGTGGAGTCCTGGCCTGACAAGGTACAGTGCATCCGGAAAGTATTCACAGCGCATCACTTTTTCCATATTTTGTTAAATGAATTAAATTCATTTTTTTCCTCAGAATTCTACACACAACACCCCATAATGACGCACACACAGTGGCCTCCATCATCCGTAAATGGAAGAAGTTCGAAACCACCAGGACTCTTCCTAGAGCTGGCTGGCCATCTAAACTGAGTGATCGGGGGAGAAGGGCCTTAGTGAGGGAGGTGACCAAGAACCCAATGGTCACTCTGTCAGAGCTCCAGAGGTCCTCTGTGGAGAGAGGAGAACCTTCCAGAAGGACAACCATCTCTGCAGCAATCCACCAATCAGGCCTGTATGGTAGAGTGGCCAGACGGAAGCCACTCCTTAGTAAAAGGCACATGGCAGCTCACCTGGAGTTTGCCAAAAGGCACCTGAAGGACTCTCAGACCATGAGAAAGAAAATTCTCTGGTCTGATGAGACAAAGATTGAACTCTTTGGTGTGAATGCCAGGCGTCAAGTTTGGAGGAAACCAGGCACCGCTCATCACCAGGCCAATACCATCCCTACAGTGAAGCATGGTGGTGGCAGCATCATGCTGTGGGGAACTGGGAGACTAGTCAGGATAAAGGGAAAGATGACTGCAGCAATGTACAGAGACATCCTGGATGAAAACCTGCTCCAGAGCGCTCTTGACCTCAGACTGGGCAACGGTTCATCTTTCAGCAGGACAACGACCCTAAGCACACAGCCAAGATATCAAAGGAGTGGCATCAGGACAACTCTGTGAATGTCCTTGAGTGGCCCAGCCAGAGCCCAGACTTGAATCCGATTGAACATCTCTGGAGAGATCTTAAAATGGCTGTGCACCGACGCTTCCCATCCAACCTGATGGAGCTTGAGAGGTGCTGCAAAGAGGAATGGGCGACACTGGCCAAGGATAGGTGTGCCAAGCTTGTGGCATCATATTCAACAAGACTTGAGGCTGGAATTGCTGCCAAAGGTGCATCGACAAAGTATTGAGCAAAGGCTGTGAATACTTATGGACATGGGATTTCTCAGTTTTTTATTTTTAATAAATTTGCAAAAACCTCAAGTAAACTTTTTTCACGTTGTCATTATGGGGTGTTGTGTGTAGAAATCTGAGGAAAAAAATGAATTTAATCCATTTTGGAATAAGGCTGTAACATAACAAAATGTGGAAAAAGTGATGCGCTGGGAATACTTTCCGGATGTAATGTAACTGCGTAAACTATATTACTCTGTCTATGCTGGGTCACCTGGTCCTTGGGGTGGACCAATTTTTGCCATAGCGTGTTTTTGGGGTTTGAAAGCCACCGAGACCTGGTGTTTTGAAAAAATGCATCTCAGCTGTTCCGCTACTCCTGACACATAAGGGATCACCAAAGGTTTTCGCTTAGGCAGCGGTTGTCCTTCCTCTCTCCTGGATTGCTTAGAGCATCTTCAGGTGTCTTCCCTGCTTTGACAAAAGTCCAGCTGGGATAACCACATTTTCTCAGGGCCTTTTTGATGTGATGTTCTTCTGCTTCCCTGGCCACTGGCTGTGTCTGTGGGTATGGTGTTTGCTCTGTGTTGTAGAGTCCTGATGCCACCTATTTTGTGCTCTAGTGGATGGTGAGAGTCAAACCTTAAATACTGATCCATATATGTTGGTTTATGGTACACATCAACTTTCAAATGTCCCCCATTACTGATGGAAATTTCACAATCTACCATCTAATCTACAATCTAATCTCTCACCATCCACTAGACACCTAAAGATACTCTAAGCAATCCAGAGAGGAAGGACAACTGCTGCCTAAGCGAAAACCTTTGGTGATCCCTTATGTGTCAGGAGTAGCGGAACAGTTGAGACGCATTTCTTCAAAACACCAGGTCTCGGTGGCTTTCAAACCCCAAAAACACGCTATGGCAAAAATTGGTCCACCCCAAGGACCAGGTGCCCTGGCACAGACAGAGTAATATAGTTTATGCAGTTAAGTGCCAAGAGAATTGCTGTGAATTATACATCAGGGAAGCCAAACAACCACTGGTGAAGCAGATGGCACAACACAGAAGAGCTACCTCGTCAGGCCAGGACTCCACAGTCTATGTACACCTACAGGACAGTGGTCACTCCTTCAGTGATGAACATGTGCACATCTTGGACAGGGAGGAAGTCTGGTTTGAGCGAGGAGTCAAGGAGGCCATTTACGTGGAAAAGTTACGACCATCTCTGAACCGAGGAGGGGGCCTAAGGGTACATCTTCACCATCTTACAATGCGGTGATTGCAGCAATTCCCCAACTCTCTGTGACTGGTACTCATGGCCATTGATCAATGGACAATTTGCATATCATGGATCACACGGCCCATTGTTAGTCAGTGGTGCTAGTTTCAGTCATTATGCAAAGGTACCATTTATAAGGTTGGAGAAACCTGCAGTCAACTTAGACTGAGGAAGTCACTTGGATGAGTGATGTAACGTATCTCCCTGGAAAAGAACTATGTCCAGATGAACTGAATCAACTTTCTAGAATTGCTTTGTGTGCTTTTCAGAAAACTGAAAAAATATTCAGCCCCCCAAAGAGTTAATAAACAAAGAGATTTGCATATAAAAGTAAAAAATATGAACTGAGCTCTGTGGACTTCACGCTTAAATCTCCATTGCTGCACTTCCTCAGAAGATGACCATGTCAGAGGGTATCAAGAAGATCTGATATCAATTGAGAGCGACCAGGAACCATAAGAACATAAGAAATTTGACAAACAAGAGGAGACCATTTGGTCCATCAAGCCCGTTTGTTTAGCTAATCGCTAAGCTGTCCCAACATCTCATCCAGGTTCTCCAGGTTTCTCCTTCAACTCCATGAGTTGGTCGTTTGTACCAGATTCCTACAACTCTTGGAGTAAAGACGTGCCTCCTGGCTTCAGTCCTAAATCCCCTATTTAGGACTGCACTGGTGCTGGTTACTGCGGTGGGTTGGCACCCTGCCTGGGATTTGTTCTTGCCTTGTGCCCTGTGTTAGCTGGGATTGGCTCCAGCAGACCCCCGTGACCCTGTGTTCAGATTCAGTGGGTTGGAAAATGGATGGATGGATGGATGGTACTGGTTATTTGCACTGGTGTCCTCCAGTACGCAATTCCCTATTAAGCTGAAAGAACCTGCTGGAGTGAAGAAGTACCCCATTAGAAATTCACCCTTACATCTTGTCAAAACGAATTGGAAAAACCAGGTTCAGATCTCTGCCTTAACCGTTTTCCTCAATTAGTTTGTTCCAGATTCCCACCGCCCCTTGTGTCAAAAATCGTTTGCACTTCTCCATCTTGAACGCACTTCCCCTTAGTCTCCACTAGATGTCTTTGAGTGTGAAATTCACAATTTCAGTAGTGGAGTCCTGCCAGGCTAACTTCATTGATGTCTTCTACTATTTTGTAGACCTGGATTGAAGGCCCCACGTGTTTCCCTCTGGTCAGGACTACAGAGGCACAGGTAAAAAACAAAAAGAATTAAAAATCACTGGTCAGTGTTGATGGCATTCCTCGTAGGAAGTGTGAGGATGTCACTAGAAGTTGTTTTGGTATCATCTGAATTTAATTTGTGGTTTGTGACCGTTGAATGGTAGTCATTTTTATCGTTATTTTTTTTATGACGTCATCATGTGGTCATTTTATCGAATGTTTTCTGCTTTGTCATTGGCGATGATGTCCATTGCAGATCCTATCATCCAACAGCGATGTGATCGGGGGGTCACTGACCATGACACCAAACTATACACTTGACCCCCTAGTAGTTTACAGCCGAGGACAGTCCGGTGACGAGTGTGAGACGATAACCAAGTTGGTAGTTTGTTCCCGATTCCCACAACTCCCACAACTCTTCCTTGTTTCTGCTTGAAATGCACTGTTGTCCTCAGGTATGTGATTCACCGTTTAGTTGACAGAATCCTTCTGGATCTTACTTTACGGAAGACCTCATCTGCTCAAGACTGAACGGGTTTAATTCTTGGAGTCTGTCATGGTAGGATGTGTCCTCAATGTCCTGAGGTCCACCTTGGTTGTTCTTCTCTGCACAGCTTCATGTGCTGCTATGTCCTTCTTGTAGCGCGGTGACCAAAACTGCACACAGTGCTGCTGATGTGGTCTCACCACTGCATTAATGGACGTCCCTTGACCACCAGCCTCCCATTATTTGATCGTTTTTTTTTTATTGACATTCATGTTGTACAAACTTGCACATCTTGCGATTCATTAGTTTCGCATTACTTACCTCAGAGTGAGTCAGTTATTACGTTTTAGTTCATTAAATATTTTTAGAACTGTGAGTCATATTGAGAAAATAAGAGATAATAGGATATAATTACACACGTTAGTAGACGACCTTAATTACACGCCTTTTACCAGCACTTTGCAATGTCATGGTGGGGAAAAAACGTAACCCAGATAGACTTGTGGCGGCTCAGTGGGCTTCCACAGATAGAAGAGTCCAACTCAAGTGACATGAAGATGGCCTCCACTGAAGTACTGGGGTTTGTTACGGGATATGGAGGACCTGGAGGGGCTAATTCTAACTCAGATTTCTAAAAACGTATGATCCTGTCTGTAAGCTGTGCTGGCAGCTCCCATGGACCTCATGGTCTGGATTCTCCTCAACGGTGGGACCTTCTATAGGCAGGTGTGTGTGCCTTTCTGAATCGGGACCAATCAATTGAGTTGACCACAGGCAGTCTCCCAAACACCTTAATGATGATCAATCACATGAGATCCACCTGAGTTAAATTTCAAGTGTCTTGGTGTACCAGAAGGAGACACAAAGTCTGTTGAATTCCCCAGGTAAAAATGTTGGCTGCTTCAGACCCTAATAGAGAGCAGGTCTGGGGATTCGCTGATAAATTACAACGTCAGAGAGCTGCCAAATCATAAGAGTGTGCAGATAACGCAGCAGTTTGTGACGTAAATCCTGACTGCAGAGGACTTTTTGTGAGGCACTGGGATTCTCAAGGAGCCTTAGGAGGCCCATCATATGACAGAAACCAAGAGAAAACAATGCAGAGAAACAAACATGTCATGGGGAAAATTTGGGATGTTGTTGGTACACATCCCATCTCCGAGAAAACACCAGAGTCTTCTTCAGTTTCAGACAACCAGCTTCACACATCTTGAATTTGAAGATTTTTCTGAAGGTTCTTCTCTGTAGATCATCTCAAACTCTGTTGGATTGGATGGAGGCCATCAGTGGACCACCTTTTTCAAATTGTTCCAGAGATGTTTTAATTGGGTTCAAGTCCAGGCTCAGGTTGGGCCACTCAAGGACATTCCCAGCATTGTCCCTAAGCCACACCTGTGTTGTCTTTTCTGTGTCCTGTTGGAAGGTGAACCTTTGACCAAGTCTAAGGTCCAGAATATTTTGGAGCAGATTTTCATTAACGATATCTCTGTACTTTCTATCTACAGTGCATCCAGAAAGTATTCACAGCACATCACTTTGGGGGCGATTGTGGGTACACAGGGAGTGCTGCTGTGAACACAGGAAGACACCAGCAGTGGTGTTTACCAATGTTATAAAGATTATTAGAAATGATATTGTTATATCTATGGACAATAATATTGTACCAATAAAAAAAGAAGAAGACGAGACAGGCTATAAGTAATAAACTATAACAGGTCCTTTACTAAGATCGTTTTCCAGAGTACACGTTACACAGTCTTGTATTTTATATCACTTCCTCTAAGCTCCCCAATACCCATAATTCCTTATCACTACGGAATCCCCAAAGGTCCAGACTACAATATACTACAGATATCAGATTGCTGTGAATCACAACTCAGAACAACTTCATCACAACACGGACCTGAGGAAATGTCTACTGGGAGGAAGCAGCGCAAGGTGCTAATTACTTTTACTCACTCACTCAAAAACGTTGTCCTCGGGTGTTTTTTTTATTACCGAATCCTCAGCAAGAAGGACTCCGAACGCACTGATAAGTCTGATTGTAGCGGTCCGGTGTCGCTAAGATTCACACCGCCGAGAAGACGGCGATTTATTTATTTTTATGGTGGAGATTCCAGGGATGCACCCAGCCTTGGCCCGAGCCGCACGCACTCACAAACAGAGACAAAAACAAAGCAAACCAGTAATCAAACAGCAAATAAAGAATGTAGTGAAAACAACAATCCCTGTCCTCCTTACGGCGATTATACATTAAATACAACAAAGCACCAACAAAACACACAAGGTAAAGTCCATGAAAAATGGCAACGGATGAAATGTAATGATGGGAATGGATAGTCCAGAGATCCGCACGTTGAATGGGAATGTAAAGCTGGTTCTACTGGTAGTTCCTGAAATGATGAAGACGGGTGCACGGGTTCAGGAGCGCTCCTTTTCTTTGCAGGATGGCCATGAATCCACTTACAGTCCTTATGTACACAGGCAGACGATTCAGGACAAAACGAATTACAGGTAACCGACCAGAAGGCAGACAGACAGGAACTTGAAACACAAAATACAAAACACACCTTTTTTTCTTTTGGTCACCGGCCCCCTTTTTTAAAAGCTGCGCTGACCACCTTTGATCCCAACAGCCTCCGCACCCTCAGCAAAAGACCAATCAGAGCCACTGCAGGGACTGCTGGGAGTTGCAGTTTCAAATTCTAGTAGCACCGCTACATGATTATCGGTTTGAGACGTTCCAGTTGCTTTCATTGTGTCTTAGGTCTGCCGCCTTTATCTGCCCTTTTCATTGTCAGTCATTGTCCAACCTGCTATATCCTAACTACAGGGTCACGGGGGTCTGCTGGAGCCAATCCCAGCCAACACAGGGCGCAAGGCAGGAAACAAACCCGGGCAGGGTGTCAACCCACCGCCAGGCACACACACACACCCCAAACACACACTAGGGAAAATTTAGGATCGCCAATGCACCCAGTTCATTGTTTTCTTGTGTATTCACACGGCACGCCACTGAAATGCCGAATGGTGAACTGGTCAGGTGGTCTGTTCTCTTTCGAAAATATAAAAATGCAATGCAGTGTCATTAGTTCAGTTATTTATGGTCAATTGTACCAAGTAAAATGGGACCCCCTATGTACAGGTCTGACCAACGATGTAGGTCAGCGGTTCTAAAAACTGTCGGGCACGAAGTAACAAAAAAGGGGGGCGCAAATGTTGGCATATGTGGTGTAATTTCGCTATTCGTAGGGAAATTTTAAACTTGTAGCGGTATATCAGCAGCAAAAAATATAGGAATAAATTTTATTAGGGTTTCAAAAAAACCTTGGGGGGGGCACGATTAAAACTGTTATGAAAACTCGGGTCGCAAATACTTAAAGGTTGAGAAACAGCTCTGTAGATGATGGAAAATATAAGAACACCAAATGTCGCAGGCAAATCACCCCTAGAAATATAGATATACTGTATGTTGTGAAGCAGAAGTCTGTGATACAGTTTGAATATTTGTAGCTATAAATCCACACAGGGACAAAATGAGTCACATATCTTAAAAGAGTTTTTTATTCCTAAGCTTTCGACTCCTACTAGGAGCAAATATCAGAAGAACATGATTAGACATAAAGGAATCCAAGGCAATATATAACAAATAAGGAGGGGAGGGGAGGTGGATGTGTTTTAGCTCGATAGATAGATATGAAAGGCACTATATAAGAAATAGATAGATAGATAGATAGATATGTAAGGCACTATATAAGAAATAGATAGACAGATATGAAAGGCACTATATAAGAAATAGATATGTAAGGCACTATATAAGAAATAGATAGATAGACAGATATGAAAGGCACTATATAAGAAATAGATAGATAGATAGATAGATATGTAAGGCACTATATAAGAAATAGATAGACAGATATGAAAGGCACTATATAAGAAATAGATATGTAAGGCACTATATAAGAAATAGATAGATAGACAGATATGAAAGGCACTATATAAGAAATAGATAGACAGATATGAAAGGCACTATATAAGAAATAGATAAATGGATAGATATGAAAGGCACTATATAAGAAATACATAGATAGATAGATATGTAAGGCACTATATAAGAAATAGATAGACAGATATGAAAGGCACTATATAAGAAATAGATAGATAGATAAATATGAAAGGCACTATATAAGAAATAGATAGATAGATAAATATGAAAGGTACTATATAAGAAATAGATAGATATGAAAGGCACTATATAAGAAATAGATAGATAGACAGATATGAAAGGCACTATATAAGAAATAGATAGATAGACAGATATGAAAGGCACTATATAAGAAATAGATAAATGGATAGATATGAAAGGCACTATATAAGAAATACATAGATAGATAGATATGTAAGGCACTATATAAGAAATAGATAGACAGATATGAAAGGCACTATATATGAAATAGATATGTAAGGCACTATATAAGAAATAGATAGATAGACAGATATGAAAGGCACTATTTAACAAATAGAGATAGTTATGAAAGGCACTATATAAGAGATAGATAGATATGAAAGGCACTATATAAGAAATAGATAGATAAAAATGAAAGGCACTATATAATAGATAAATAGATAGATAAAAATGAAAGGCACTATATAATAGATAGAAATTAAAGGCACTATATGAAAGATTGATAGAAATGAAGGGCACTATATAATAGATAGATATGTAAGGAACTATATAAGAAATAGACAGATATGAAAGGCACTATATAAGAAATAGATAGATAGATAAATATGAAAGGCACTATATAAGAAATAGATAGATAGATAAATATGAAAGGTACTATATAAGAAATAGATAGATATGAAAGGCACTATATATGAAGTGCCTCACAGGTGGCGCAGTGGTAGTGCTGCTGCTTTGCAGTAAGGAGACTGTGAAAGATTGTGGGTTCGCTTCCCGGTTCCTCCCTGTGTGGATAGCGCTTTGAGTACTGAGAAAAGCGCTATATAAATGTAATGAATTATTAATTATTAAGTAGATAGATAGATAGATTTGTCCCTTTATTGTATTGATGACAAAGTGACAACATGTTTTCAGAAATGTCTACAAATTCATTATAAATGAAGAACTGAAATCTCTCATTCCGAGAAGTATTCAGACCCTTCGCTGTGGCCATGAATTCCAAGGACCTCTCCGTAGACCTTCACGATCAAACTGTGGTGAGGCACAGATCACAGTAAGGATCTCAAACTGTTTCTAAAGCTCTGACTGTTCCCAGAAGCACAGTGGCCTCCATAATTGTGAAATGGAAGATGTTTGGAACTACCAGGACTCTTCTTAGAGTTGGCTGTCCGACCATAAAGAGTGACTGGGCAAGAAGCACCTTGATTAGAGTGGCAACTAAGAACCCAATGATCACCCCAGCAGAGCTTCAGAAGTCCTCTGCTGAGATGGGAGAATCTGTGAGAAGGGCGACCTTCTGAGCAGCACTCCTTCAGTCAGGTGTTTGTGGTTAACTGTCCAAGCAGAAGCCACTTGGGTTGAAGGCGTATGACAGTTTTAGGGACTCTGAGGGCATGATCTGATCTGATGAGACAGTTGAACTATTTGAGCAGAATTGCAAGCACTATAGCGGGAGAGGACCTGGCACTGCTCATCACCTGCCTAATGCCATCTCTGCAGTGAAGCATGGGGGTGACAGAATCATTCTACAGTAAGGGGGTACTTCTCAGATGCAGGGTCAAGAAGACTGGCCAGAATGCAGAGAAGGATGAACGCAACCAAATTCAGAGGGGTCCTGCTCCAGGGTACACATCACCTCAGACTGGGGCGACGGCTCACATTCACCATGACAATGACTTGAAGCATCCAGCTAAGACAACACTGGAGGTGCGGCTGGACATGTCTCTGAGTGGCCCAGTAACATCCCAGGCAGTGTGGAGAGACCTGAAGATGGCCAGTTAGAGTCAATTCCTATCCAATCTAAAGGAGCTTCACAGGATTTGAGAGGAAGAATGGGACCAGCTGTCCAAACCCAGGTATGCAAAGCTTGTAGAGACTCACCTTAGAAGACTCGAAGCTGGAATTGCTGTCAAAGGGACTCCTACAAAGTCCTGAATGAAGGATCCGAACACTTCTATGAAGGAGGGATTGTGGGTTTTGATTTTTAATACATTTTTAAACCTTTCTGTGCACACAAGTTGTCACTTTGTCATTTTGAATTAATGAGCGATGATCAAAATGGCAAATGTCTCCATTTCAAATGAAATCTACAACACCATAAAGTGTGCAGAAAGTGTAAGGGCCTGACGCCTCTCTCAGTCCACTGTATCCGTTGATCTCAGGCGCCTAACTTAACCCTCGGACTCCGGCATTTCTTGCGTCAGAGAGGTCTGCTGATGAGCCAGTTGGAGCCGTCGAGGTCGCCTGGTTTTTCTCCTTCAGGTGCAGCAGGATTACACCTCACGGCGTTTCTCTCATTCAGACGTGAAGGCTATAATTAGACTGGACTGACATTCACGTCTCTGACATAATCGTGTCATTTAGGAACACTCTAAATAGACGGGTGTTTCCTTTAATTCCTCCCAATTAAACTTGTTCTAGAATTATACAACCAGGTAGTGAAAGCATTTCAGATGGCATCACAGGGCCAAGCCCCCAGCATGGAAACGGCTGGAGGAATTCCAAGAGTGCGTCAAAGGCACTCAGAGCCATAAAGGCCACAGGTGATCACATCCAGGAGCCCAGACTGTGCTCAGCGGCTGCCAGGCGTATTCATCTCAAACTAGATAGATAGATAGTGAAAGGCACTATATAATACACAAATTGGCAGATTGCTGTGAAAGGCACTATATAGAAAGATTGATACATAGATGTGAAAGGCACAATATAATTAATAGATAGATGTGAAAGGCACTAGATAGATAGATAGATAGTGAAAGGCACTATATAATACACAAATTGACAGATTGCTGTGAAAGGCACTGTATAGAAAGATTGATACATAGATGTGAAAGGCACTATATAATTAATAGATAGATAGATGTGAAAGGCACTAGATAGATAGATAGATAGTGAAAGGCACTATATAATACACAAATTGACAGATTGCTGTGAAAGGCACTGTATAGAAAGATTGATACATAGATGTGAAAGGCACTTTATAATTAATAGATAGATAGATGTGAAAGGCACTAGATAGATAGATAGATAGATAGTGAAAGGCACTATATAATACACAAATTGACAGATTGCTGTGAAAGGCACTGTATAGAAAGATTGATACATAGATGTGAAAGGCACTTTATAATTAATAGATAGATAGATGTGAAAGGCACTAGATAGATAGATAGATAGTGAAAGGCACTATATAATACACAAATTGACAGATTTCTGTGAAAGGCACTGTATAGGAAGATTGATACATAGATGTGAAAGGCACTTTATAATTAATAGATAGATAGATGTGAAAGGCACTAGATAGATAGATAGATAGTGAAAGGCACTATATAAAACACAAATTGACAGATTGCTGTGAAAGGCACTTTATAGAAAGATTGATACATAGATGTGAAAGGCACTATATAATTAATAGATAGATAGATGTGAAAGGCACTATATAGATAGATAGATAGTGAAAGGCACTATATAATACACAAATTGACAGATTGCTGTGAAAGGCACTTTATAGAAAGATTGATACATAGATGTGAAAGGCACTATATAATTAATAGATAGATAGATGTGAAAGGCACTAGATAGATAGATAGATAGTGAAAGGCACTATATAATACACAAATTGACAGATTGCTGTGAAAGGCACTTTATAGAAAGATTGATACATAGATGTGAAAGGCACTATATAATTAATAGATAGATAGATGTGAAAGGCACTATATAGATAGATAGATAGTGAAAGGCACTATATAATACACAAATTGACAGATTGCTGTGAAAGGCACTGTATAGAAAGATTGATACATAGATGTGAAAGGCACTATATAATTAATAGATAGATAGATGTGAAAGGCACTAGATAGATAGATAGATAGTGAAAGGCACTATATAATACACAAATTGACAGATTGCTGTGAAAGGCACTTTATAGAAAGATTGATACATAGATGTGAAAGGCACTATATAAT
This sequence comes from Erpetoichthys calabaricus, assembly GCF_900747795.2. NCBI lineage: Eukaryota > Metazoa > Chordata > Cladistia > Polypteriformes > Polypteridae > Erpetoichthys > Erpetoichthys calabaricus. Next base: position 13,496,311 of record NC_041396.2, on the reverse strand, counting down.
TAATAGATAGATAGATGTGAAAGGCACTATATAGATAGATAGATAGTGAAAGGCACTATATAATACACAAATTGACAGATTGCTGTGAAAGGCACTGTATAGAAAGATTGATACATAGATGTGAAATGCACTATATAATTAATAGATAGATAGATAGTGAAAGGCACTATATAATACACAAATTGACAGATTGCTGTGAAAGGCACTATATAGAAAAATTGATACATAGATGTGAAAGGCACTATATAATTAATAGATAGATGTGAAAGGCACTAGATAGACAGATAGATAGATAGATAGTGAAAGGCACTATATAATACACAAATTGACAGATTGCTGTGAAAGGGACTGTATAGAAAGACTGATACATAGATGTGAAAGGCACTATATAATTAATAGATAGGTAGATGTGAAAGGCACTAGATAGATAGATAGATACTTTATTAATAACACTATATGGTGGATGGAGAGGCAGTCCGAGAGTTACCATTGAAACCTAAAGAGCATAGCAACTGCACTCTGATCCCGGGGGACTTCCTCAAATTCCTGTGAGAAGATAAGTTTCAAAATGGGCCTGCACAAGATGGTGGGTTTAAAGTGGGAGCTCAACGCCTGATCGACTGGAATGCTGCTGAGATGGTCCTCCTTCCAGCAGGTTCTCCCATCTTAAAAGAGGATTTCTGAAGCTCTGCTCGAGAGATCACTGGATACTTGGTCACCTTCCTCATCAAGTTCCTCCATGCCTGGTTAATCGGTTTGACCAGAAGGCCAACTGCTGGAAGAAGTCCTGCCGGTTCCAAACTTCTTCCGTTTCGCAGTTATTGAGGCAGGCTGAATCAGGGGTCTTGACTCGGTTGATTGGCATTTGATTGACCACCTGAGAATCAATCTAATGATTCTTGTGTGTTTGATTGGTAATTACACAATTCTCATTCACTACAATGAAACATCTTATTTTATTTACGCATCTTTAATGTGCTATCATGCCTTGTGTATGAAAACAGGACAATGTGTATGAATTAAATAAAATAATATTATAATGTAATATTATTTAATTAAAATAATATTAGTTATTGAGTTATGTACACACATTCACACACACACACATATATACAGTATCTCCATCCATCCATCCATTATCCAACCCGCTAGATCCTAACTACAGGGTCACGGGGGTCTGCTGGAGCCAATCCCAGCCAACACAGGGTGCAAGGCAGGAAACAAACCCCAGGCAGGGCGCCAGCCCACCGCAGTATATATAGGGTGGTCCAGATCTAATTATGCAATTTTCATTATGCTATAACTTATTATTACATAGAGAATTCACAGCACCTGCCCTGCACATATTGATTTCACTTAAAATTCTTTTTGTTGCCAATAGATGGCAGCACCTGCCCTGCATTCCAAAATGGTGGGGAGACGGTTGTCAGTCAAACAGTTGCATAATTAGATCTGGACCACCCTGTGTGTATGTATATATATATATATATATACACATTGACCTGGCCGGGACACCCCTTCTACATATGTTCCAGGAGAGCAACCATGGGCGTCTCAGTACCTCCCCCGGAACACTTGGTGGCAGCCTCCTTGGCTGACGATCGTGCCTCAGTTTCCCGCAGGGCTTCATGGGAGATGGAGTTCTCCTCAGCCCTATTGGGATCTGGGGTGGCCGCCAGGGGGTGCTGCATGGGTCCCTGAACCGGCCTGGACAACTCTACAGCCCCGCCCGGAAGTGCAATCAGAAACAGGTGATCAAGAACCTGGAGCACTTCAGGTGGCCTATAAAAAGGGCCAGCAACCACCACTCAGGAGCCAGAGTCGGGAGGTGGAGGACGAAGCTAGACAGGAGGAGGAGGAGGAGGAGTGGTGGTGCCAAGAGGAGGAAAGTTTATTATGAGTGCTTTTGGGACTGTGTTGTGGCTGGGGGGTTGAAGGGGAAGACGTGCTAAAGAAAAATAAAGTCTTGTCATTTTACACGTGTCTCTGTGTGAGTCTGTGTCGGGTCGGGCGCTATATAGCGTCTAATTCACAACATACATATAACATCTAATGTCTGCCTGTCTCTCTGTATGTATGGCTGTCTGCTTTTCACGAGAGATCAACTTAACGGATGTAAATTGGGTTGTTTTCTGTAATTTGCTTGAACATTCCGGTTGATTTTGTGACTTCTCTCTTTGCACTAAGAATCAGAGTTCGCTTGCAGGAGCGATCAGAGACAAAGTAGGATGAGGGGAGGGAGAAATGTAACGTCAGGGATGGGGAGCCTGGCAGGACTCACCTCACTGTCCTGTTTCACTTCTACATGGGTGGAGCTGCTGGGCCGGCTAGTATATACATATATATGAACATCATGTAGGAGTAGTAAATTATATATATCAAAGGGGACCTCCTTTCTCCTGGACTTCTTATTTATATATATATATATATATATATACATACAGTAATGTGCAAAAGTTTTAGGCAGGTGTGAAAAAATGCTGTAAACAAAGAATGCTTTCAAAACTGGAAGTGTTAATCATTTATTTTCATCAATCAACAAAATGCAAAGTGAGCGAACAAAAGAGAAATCTAAATCAAATCAATATTTGGTGTGACCACCCTTTGCCTTCAAAACAGCATCAGTTCTTCTAGGTACACTTGCACACAGTTTTTGAAGGAACTCGGCTGGTAGGTTGTTCCAAACATCTTGGAGAACTAACCCCAGATCTTCTGTGGATGTCGGCTTCCTCACATCCTTCTGTCTCCTCATGTAATCCCAGACACACTCGATGATGTTGAGATCAGGGCTCTGTGGGGGCCATACCATCACTTCCACGACTTCTTGTTCTTCTCTACGCTGAAGATAGTTCTTAATGACTTTGGCTGTATGTTTGGGGTCATTGTCCTGCTGCAGAATAAATTTGGGGCCAATCATACGCCTCCCTGATGGTATTGCATGATGGATAAGTATCTGCCTGTATTTCTCAGCATTGAGAACACCATTAATCCTGACCAAATCTCCAACTCCATTTGCAGAAATGCAGCCCCAAACGTTCAAGTAACCTCCACCATGCTTCACTGTTGCCTGCAGACACTCATTATTGTACCGCTCTCCAGCCCTTCAATGAACAAACTGCCTTCTGCTACAGCCAAATATTTCAAATTTTGACTCATCAGTCCAGAGCACCTGCTGCCATTTTTCTACACCCCAGTTCCTATGTTTTCGTGCATACTTGAGTCGCTTGGCCTTGTTTCCATGTTGGAGGTATGGCTTTTTGGCTGCAACTCTTCCATGAAGATCACTTCTGGCCAGACTTCTCTGGTCAGTAGATGGGTGTACCTGGGTCCCACTGGTTTCTGAGCTGATGGCACTGCTGGACATCTTCCGATTTCGAAGGGTAATAAGCTTGATGTGTCTTTCATCTGCTGCACTAAGTTTCCTTGGCCGGCCACTGCGTCTACGATCCTCAACGTTGCCCGTTTCTTTGTGCTTCTTCAAAAGAGCTTGAACAGCACATCTTGAAACCCCAGTCTGCTTTGACATCTTTGTCTGGGAGAGACCTTGCTGATGCAGTAGAACTACCTTGTGTCTTGTTGCTGTGCTCAATCTCGCCATGACATGAAACTGTCTACCACAACCTCACCTTGGTAGCAGAGTTTGGCTGTTCCTCACCCAGTTTTAAGCTGTTTCTGTTTCAGTTAATGACTGTGTTTCAACCTACGTGTGACATTGATGATCATTAGCACCTGTTTGGTAGAATTGGTTGATCAGACACCTGACTAGAATCCTACAAAATCCCTGACTTTGTGCAAGTGGACCTATAAGAATTGATGCTGGTTTGAAGGCAAAAGGTAGGAACACCAAATATTGATTTGATTTAGATTTCTCTTTTGTTCGCTCACTTTGCATTTTGTAAATTGATAACAATAAACAATCATTATTTATATTTCTGAAAGCATTCTTTGTTTACAGCATTTTTTCACACCTGCCTAAAACTTTTGCACAGTACTGTATATACAAAATCCAACATCTGTCTGTATGTCTGTCCGCTTTTCACAAGAGAGCTACTTAACGGATTTAGATCTTTTTTTTTCTTCTATAATTTGCTTGAACTTTCCAGTCGATTTTACGACTTCTCTCATCGCACTAAGTATCACAGTTCGCTTGCGGTACCGATGTTTTTATGCAAATCCAAGAGAGTGGCTGGGGGCCGAGAGCAGGGGGGCGGGGCCTTCCTCACTCACACAGCAGCCTCCATTCAAGTCACTCTACCTCTCGCCACGTGTTGGAGCGCACCTCGCCTCCGCTTAGCTAGTGATACCTGTTTGTTCAGCAGCCATTATCATCTACAGACTGTTAAGGAGTAACGTTTGACGTTTTTGAGCGAGAGATCAGAGCTCCGTGTGTTTTAGAGGGTAGCTGCCCATTGCTAGAGATATCACACCATGTGCTCTTCTCCCCACATGGGGGACACTCTCCCGTCAGAACTGAACACAATCAGATGCAGTGCCAACGTCTGACGTTCAAGCGTACCTAAGTTCCGCTTGGCCAGAATTACATTTTTTAAATTTTTTTTTATTGATTTTTAAAGTGGGCGGCACGGTGGCGCAGTGGTAGCGCTGCTGCCTCGCAGTTAGGAGACTTGGGTTTGCTTCCCAGGTTCTCCCTGCATGGAGTTTGCATGTTCTCCCCGTGTCTACGTGGGTTTCCTCCGGGCGCTCTAGTTTCCTCCCATAGTCCAAAGACATGCAGGTTAGGTGGATTGGCGATTCTAAATTGGCCCTAGTGTGTGCTTGGTGTTTGTGTGTGTCCTGCGGTGGGTTGGCACCCTGCTCAGGATTGGTTCCCTGCCTTGTGCCCTGTGTTAGCTGGGATTGGCTCCAGCAGACCCCCGTGACCCTGTGTTTGGATTCAGCGGGTTGGAAAATTGATGGATTTTTAAAGTTTATCCGGGTGGAGCTGCAGGGGGTCAGCTAGTAAAGTCATATGAAAACGTTTGGGAGCCCCTCTCAGCCTGCCTAATAATTGACTCTCCTTCCCACATAAAAGATAACAGTGGTCTGTCTTTCATTTCCTTCGAACATCTGAGTACTGCAGTGTTTTCCGAACAAAGATTTTTAGTGAAGCAGTATTTAGTTGTATGAAATGAAATCAAATGTAAAAACTGGCTGTGCACAAATGTGGGTCCCCTTGTCATTATGCTGATTTGAATGCCTGTCACTGCTCAGAGCTGATTACTTGGTTAGATGAGCGCGTTAAGCCTTGAACTTCATAGACCGGTGTGTCCATCATGAGATATAAAGGTATTTAAGGTGGTCAATTACAAGTTGTGCTTCCTTCCCTTTGACTCTCCTCTGAAGAGTGACAGCATGGGATCCTGAAAGCAACTCTCCAAAGATCTGAAAACAAAGATTGTTGAGTCTCCTGGTTTAGGCCCGCAGGGATGTCAAACTCCGGTCCTGGAGGGCTGCAATGGCTGCAGGTTTTCATTCTTAAATAGTGACCTGTTTTTGCTGCTAATTAGCTTCTTTTGCCTTAGTTTTAATTAACTCGACTCAGACCCCTTAGTTCCTTCTATTTCCTTAATTAGCACCCAAACAATAATGAGACACAAAATGAGCAAACAGGTGATCAGCTAACCACATTATCTGAACATAAAGAAAGATGAGGGTCTCAGTAAGGTTGATCTCTCAGTTCAATAACCAGAAACAGAAAATCAACAGTTTGGGAAATGTCTGCTGTAGCAGAAAGAGAGCAGCAGCAAGCCAAGGAATTAAGTAACGGGTTTAATTTACAGCAAGAATTGGATTCTCATTAAGAAATTGGTTGGAGTTTGAAACCCCAGTTTAGCTGGTCACCTGTTGGCTCATTTCATGTCACATTTCTGTTTGGCTGCCATTTAATGAAGAAAAGAATCAATTGAGAGGACTGAATCCTTAAAAACATGGCTATTAAAATGAAGGGTAAAGGAGTTAATTAGCAGTGAAAACTGATGACTGATTAGGAAAAGTTGTTAGAATGAAAACCTGCAGACACTGCGGCCCACCAGGACTGGAGTTCGACACCTGTGGTTTAGGGGAAGGCTACAAAAAGCCATCTCAGAGGTTTAAACTGTCAGTTTCAACTGTAAGGAATGGAATCAGGAAATGGAAGGCCACAGGCACAGTTGCTGTTAAACCACAGCAGGTCTGGCAGGCCAAGAAAAATACAGGAGTGGCATATGAGCAGGATTGTGAGAATGGTTACAGACAACACACAGATCACCTCCAAAGACCTGCAAGAACATCTCGCTGCAGATGGTGTATCTGTACATCGTTCTACAATTCAGCGCATCTGTATGGCAGGGTGATGAGAAAGAAGCCCTTTCTGCACTCACACCACAAACAGAGTCACTTGTTGTATGTAAATGCTCATTTAGACAAGTCAGATTCATTTTGGAACAAAGTGTTTTGGACTGATGTGACAAAAATGGAGTTATCTGGTCAAAACAAAAAGCACTTTGAATGGCAGAAGAAGAACACCGCATTCCAAGAAAAAACACATTTGGTGGAGGTTCCATCATCCTGTGTACTGTGTGGCTAGTTCAGGGACTGGGGCCCTTGTTAAAGTCGAGGGTCAGATGAATTCAACCCAATATCAACAGATTCTTCAGGATAATGTTCAAGCATCAGTCACAAAGTTGAAGTTACGTAGGGGTTGGATATTCCAACAAGACAATGACCCAAAACACAGTTGGAAATCTACAAAGGCATTCATGCAGAGGGAGAAGTACAATGTTCTGGAATGGCCGTCACAGTCCCCTGACTTGAATGTCATTGAAAATCTATGGGATGATTTGAAGCAGGCTGTCCATCACATTGAACTGAACTGGAGAGATTTTGTATGAAGAATGGTCAACAATACCTCCATCCAGAATCAGACGCTCATCACAGGCTATAGGAGGACAACGTCTAGAGGCTGTTAGATTTACAAAAGGAGGCTCAACTAAGTATTGATGTCATATCTCTGTTGGGGTGCCCACATTTATGCACTTGTCTAATTTTGTTATGATGCATATTTTCTGTTAATCCAATAAACTTAATGTCACTGCTGAAATCCTACTGTCTCCATAAGGCATGTCAGATATTAAAAGGAAGTTGCTACTTTGAAAGCTCAGCCAATGAGAAACAAAAATCCAAAGAATTAAGAGGGGGTCCCAAACGTTTTCATAGGACTGTATACAATACATTCTAAATTAATCAAAAGAACAGGTAGTTTTATGGAATTGACCCAGTAAAGTAAATCGAAATGCCATCATTAGTAGATGGCAGACTGGCGAGAGGACTCTATGGCAGGGGTGGGCAGATTCAGTCCTGGAGGGCCGCAGTGGTTGCAGGTTTTTGTTCCAACCCAGTTGCTTAATTAAAAACCAATCCTTGTCAATTACTTAATTTCATGGCTTGCTCGTGCTTTAACTCTGCCATGTCAGGTCATTCTCATATTCTAAGGATATCATCCAAATAATTTGAAGTCTAAAACAGATGAGTAATTCTCAGTGCTTCACTTTTTTCTCTTCACTTTCCTTCCAAGTATTTAATTAAACCCAATAGTGCCTGATAAATACACACAGAGGTGTAAATGAAAACAAGCTAAATGGAGAAATGCTGGTCTCTTTTGTCATTTGCATGGTATTGCTAATTAGGAACAATTAAAATCCAAGAATACAGCTGTTTAAGACTAAAATAACCAATAAGGGTTCAAAATCTTAATGAGTGAGACAACTAAAGTGAAGCTGAAGTGTTACTTGAGCAATGAGTGCTTCTTATTAAGCAATTGGATTGGAGCAAAAACCTGCAGCCAGTGCGGCCCTCCAAGACTGAATCTGCCCACCCCTGGTCTATGGAGTACCGACTGGAGGTGCGGCAGAGAGCGAGTGAAAGCCCAGGAGTTCCCATGTTGGGTGGTCCGATGATGGAGAGCAGAGGAGATGTGATGTCATTTATGGGGAGCTGTGGGCTCGAGCGTCTGTGGCATCACAGGATGAGGATGGAGTGGATGGAACGATCAAAGAGTCGCCAGTGGCTCGCATCATTCATCATGTGACGATGGAGGAGGCAGGGCTTATTTCAGTTTTTGAATTCTTTGTCACCTACTCTTTGTCTTTTACTTCCGGCTCTGAGCCTGGTTAAATCTCTTGGCACAAAGTCTCGTTTCGCGGGTCGTGAAAGTGTCTCTCTGAGAAAGTCTCGTCTCGTCTCTCCTCCCAAGATCTTTTTATTATAATAGAGAGATATTTATTACACTCCTGACGACTCTGTTAATGAATGATCGATCCAGGTCTTGCCTTATTTGCGTTATTTTAAAGAAATATGCACTGTGATAGTTGCCCGGACACCACCAGTCGGAGACCACATCTTTATAAAAAGCACACGTTTATTAAACATTAATAAACACAGTGTCCCACAGCACACAATGCACACAGCAATAATCACCCTTCAATTCCAGACTTCACAATGTCCTTGGCCGCCTCTACTCTCCTCCTGGGAGTTTCGTCCTACTCCCACTCCCGACTCTGGCTCTCAGACTGTAGGAAGGCGGCGCCTTTTTAATCCCTGCCCGGATGTGCTCCAGGTGTCTGATGACGTCCATCCGGCAGCACTTCCTGGTGTGGCGGAAGTGCTGCCCTTTGCCCCGGAAGCACTCCGGGCATCCCTGGCGGGTTCCTCCGCCATCTTGCCGAGTGTGGCAGAAATAACTATTTCCAAGTCCTACGAGGCTTAAGGCGCCCCCTGGCAGTGGCCACGGGTCCCAACAGGCCAGAAGCTGTTTGTTCTTCTCCAAGTGGTCCTCTCCTGCTCCAGGGCAGTTGCCCTCTTGTGGCACGGAAGCTATTCCTGCCACCTTCCGGTCCTTTTAGGCATCCCGGCCAAGTAATGACCCCGGCAATCTGCCACAGCACTTTTTTGCACTTTTTTTCACACCCTTAAACTCTGTTCTTGTTTCCTCACTTGTCCCAGTCCATACTCAGTTATGAAGTACTACATACCCCGACTGGGGTGGTGTCCACGGCTGCGGGCATCAGGGCATCATCACAGCTTGATTGTTTATTCTTGTCCGTTCTCGTTGTTATTCTCGTCTTTTTATTGTTGGCTATTCCTGCACATAATCAGGTCGGGTGACACAATTCAATCAAATGGACCTTGAATTATTGAACCCATGGCCTGTTACCGAAGCATCAGACACACTTCCATTTCTAATTATTGTCCGCTTTACCCAGCCACACTGAGCTTATATCTTGCGCCATTTCCGAGCGACTTTGCTAAGTGTTTTGGTATCCTGCTTACATGTGAGGGGCACCAAAAAACAAATGAATGACACTTACGCGGTTGAGCTAATAATGGTGGAACAATGAAGCCAGTTATTGGTCCTGTAACAGTAACACCACACGCCATGATGGCTGATTGCTTTGTAAGACCCTTTAAGGAGGTCATCATGTCTGAACAATCTGAATGAGAAGCCAAACTCAATACCTGTCTAAACTTATCTACAATGCCAAAGGTGATGACGAGGGGTTCCTTATCCACCTTCAGCAAGAACAGCTAAGCCACAGGGAACATAAACCCCCCAGGGTCCTGGAATGTCTTTGTTGTGTTTTTAATTTCTTGTTTTTGAGCAGGAGGTCGACGGGAGTCCAGGAAGGTAAAGAAGAAGCTTGTAGACCCGACCGTGAAAAATGCAGACGTGAAACGGCACATCCTGTTAGCTATAAATCTTCGATAAATTAAGGAAACGTGCAGGAAATGTCCGAGTGGCAGTTGTCCTCTGCCGCCGCCGCCGCCGCCGAGTTCTTCGAGGGGCTTCCTGTAGGCATGGTGGGAGGTGGCAGTGTAAGAAAACAGAGAGAGAGCTTTAGAAATGGTTGAACCCCCTTGAACTGATCTGTCGGCCTGACCACAATTTGACCGTAGAGTTCTATAGAGAGCACGTCTTACTTAGGATAAAGCCCAAGTCCTGGCCATGCAGTGTGAACTGTGGACCTTCTATGCACTGGTGCACATGGGCCTGGTCAGATTTTCCCATCTCACCAGAGAACTTCTTAGCTCCGTTAGAGGGACCATTGAGTTCTTGGTGACCTCCCTGACCTTCTTGCTCGCTTATTCAGTTTGGAGAGATGTCCAACTCTAGGATGAACCCTGGTGCTTCTAAACTTCTTCCATTTCCCAGTCATTGGGGCCACTGCTCAAAAGCTTCAGAAATGGTTTTACCTCCTTGTCCGAATCTTTGCCTCACCACAATTTGACTGTGGAGTTCTATAGAGAGCACCTCTGACTTAGGATAAAGCCCAAGGCCTGGCCATGCAGTGTGAACTGTGGACCTTCTACGCACTGGTGCACATGGGCCTGGTCAGATTTTCCCATCTCACCTGAGAACTTCTTAGCTCCGTTAGAGGGACCATTGGGTTCTTGGTGACCTCCCTGACCTTTTTGCTCGCTTATTCAGTTTGGAGAGATGTCCAACTCTAGGATGAAGCCTGGTGCTTCTAAACTTCTTCCATTTCCCAGTCATTGGGGCCACTGCTCAAAAGCTTCAGAAATGGTTTTACCTCCTTGTCCGGATCTTTGCCTCACCACAATTTGATTGTGGGGGTCCACAGAGGGTTCCTTGGTCTTCAGGGCTTGGGTTTTGTCCTGACATGTAGTGTGAATTATGTCCATCATACAATATCTGAAAATAAAGAAAGGTGAAGGGCTCAGGAACGTTGACCTGCTCAGGTCCACAAAACATTTCCCCAGTGCTCTTAGATAAAGAGAAAAATCAACAATTTCAGAAATGTCTGTTAATGCACCACGAGAGCAACAACAAGTCACGGAATTAAAGAACGGGTTTAATTAACGACGAGTCGGCCCCTAATTAAGCGACTGGTTGGAGTTTGAGGCCCTGACTTAGGTGGTCTTCTGTCGGCTCCCTCACTTCACATTTCATTTCTGTTTGGGTGTCATTCAAGGAAGGAAATGAAGAAATTCAGGGGATCAAATCTTAAAAACGCAATTCAACTAAGATTGAAAGTTAATTAGCAGTACAAACCAGGCAATCATTAAAAAAAAAAGGATTAGAATGAAAACCTGCAGCAATGGCGGTCCTCCAGGACTGGAGTTGGCGACCCCTGATTTAATGAACGGTTATTTTTAGGAATGCAGACGAAAGAAGAAGGAAATTTTCAGGAGTGTAGGACTCGGAATCCACATATTTTAACGTGATGTTATCAAACCCATAGACATATATAGATAGACGCCGCATTCACTGTGTTGCCCAGTCGACACGATACGTCAGCATGTCCGCCATGTTGCGAGTGGCAAAAGTGCCATTTAAACTAATACTGGTAAACGTGGAAACCGGGTTTTCTGATGAAAAAACAATAACGTTTAAAACAGTATCGTTTACGTACAACAGATTTTGGCGAATCGTTTAAATGCAATTATTTATATCCATGTATACACTAATAATGGCAATTATTAAATAACAATAATAATTATTATTATCATTAAATAATTCCTCCCATATAAGTAACATTTCTCGGACTGCCTTCTTCCATCTCCGAAACATTTCTAGACTTTGTCCTGTTCTTATTCAACACAGTACTGAAGTATCGGTTAATGCCCGAGTCACCTCACGTATAGATTACTGTAACGCTATTCTATCTGGTATCCCACAAAAACGTATCCATCGCTTACAACTTTTTCAAAATTCTGCTGCCAGGATAATAACCTGCTGTTCTAAATCCACTGAACATATCACATCGATTCTCTCTCAGCTTCACTGGCTCCCTGTTAACTACCGATTACAATACTAAATACCGCTCTTAACATTTAAAGCTCTCCACAACCTCACTGATCTCCTTCTCGTTCACTCAGATCCTCATCTGCAGCTCGACTTTCTGTACCGCACATCAGACTCAGTGCTATGGGAGCTCGAGTTTCTCTCCTAGTGCTCCTCAACTTGGGAATTCTGTTCCCTCTCATATCCGTCAGCTTGATTCAATAACACATTTTAAAACTACCCTCAAAACTTATCTTTTCAAACTGGCATACCAATTGTGAATTTTGCACTGTTACTGCCAGTTATCTTTGTTTGTTTGCTAATTATTGCTTTTTGATTCATCATTCTCTTGTTTTAATTTTACTAATGTTTAATTTTATTGTAAGGTGTCCTTGAGTGCTAAGAAAGGCACTTTCTCAAAATCCCGTCTAAGGGCTATCTCCCACTGCTTCATGACGTGGATTTCTTTGGGAAACTTTCAAAGTTTGAGAAATGTTAACAGCTAACAACAATCTACATAGTTAGTGAGTAAATACGTTTAGCCAAAACGTTGTTTGGAGGCTCACTTGAGCACATAAATGTATAGCTTTGCCTGGCGTAGCTAAAGTTAAGATTATAAAACGGGATTTTCTAATGGCCAAATATAACTAAAACAATTGTTCAGCTTTACCTATGAAATGTAATCCCCGTGATCTGGTTTGGAGCGTACAGCGGTTTGTACAATCCCAAGCAGCACATGCGTGAGGCATCTTTATTAATTACTTCACTCCATAGCAGTGCCACTCGCAATATAGCGGCAACGTTGACGTACGATGCTGCTGGTCATGAGGCGTCTAGTAATGTCTATGATCAAACCATCCATCAGTTCATTTTCTTAACCCGTTTATCTTCAGGACAGGGTCGCGGAGCCAATCTGAGCAAACAATGGGCGTCAGGCAGGAACAAACCCGGGGCGCATTCACATACTGGAATTTGTTAATATGTGCGGAAAATGAATTAAGGACGAATTAGTGAGGACCCGTTAACGTGTAAGCAGGGCCGGATTTTCCTATAGGCTAACTAGGCTTCAGCCTAGGGCCTCAAGATCAAGAGGGGCCTACATTCAAATTGTTAGCAAAATTTTATTATCTCTCATGTAATTTACAAACTTAAAAATGGACGGTGAAAGGGCCTCATAAGTGGAATAGCCTAGGGCCTCTTTTCATATAAATCCGGCCCTGCGTGTAAGCCAATCCGTTATGCCGGTCATCTTTGCGGGGCACACTCTTCAAAGTAAAGATCCCAACACGGTTCTTTGGAGCGACGGCATAGGAGATCTGTTTCTGGTTTCTAAAAGAACCGTTCGAAGGAGCCTTTCTTTATCCATCCATCCATCCATCCATCCATTTTCCAACCCACTGAATCCGAATGGGTCATGAGGGTCTGCTGGAGCCAATCCCAGCCAACACAGGGCACAAGGCAGGAACCAATCCCGGGCAGGGTGCCAACCCACCGCAGGACACACACAAACACACCCACACACCAAGCACACATCCATCCATCCATCCATTGTCCAACCCGCTGAATCCGAACACAGGGTCACGGGGGTCTGCTGGAGCCAATCCCAGCCAACACAGGGCACAAGGCAGGAACCAATCCCGGGCAGGGTGCCAACTCACCGCAGGACACACACAAACACACCCACACACCAAGCACACACTAGGGCCAATTTAGAATCGCCAATCCACCTAACCTGCATGTCTTTGGACTGTGGGAGGAAACCCACGCAGACACGGGGAGAACATGCAAACTCCAAGAGAACCCAGGTCCCCAGATCTCCCAACTGCGAGGCAGCAGCGCTACCCACTGCGCCACCGTGCCGCCCTGCCTTCCTTTATTTAGATCCCTAACAGTTTTCATAAATAACATTGTAAATGAAATCGTTAACATTTCACAGGAATAAAATGCCATTTTTCCAATAAAATACTGTTGTTTAAAAATGCGCAGTGTAATCCCAGCGGGCTAAACCGTCTTGTGTCATGTAAGACAATAAATGACTCAATAATGACATGCGGGCTGCTCCGCGTTGCATTGTGGGACATTTTCAGTTCGTGCCTTTTTCACATCGATGCACTTCAGTGTGGCAAGACGACCGTTACAAGTGAAATTCTGGCTATAGGGACGGTGATGGAGACACATATTAGGACATTGTTCGTTCACACAGAGAAACAGAGACACCAGGAATAAGTGAACAAATAGTGAGGTGGACAAGTAGGACTTTAGGAGCCTTCAAAACTCCACTTGATGAAAATAAGTGAATAAAATAAAAGAAAAGAAAAAATCCGGTAAAAGTACATTACGCTAAAACTGTAATACAATAAAAAGTTAGAACAATAATTTTAGTCAAATAGATCAGCGTTTCTCAACCTTTAAGTATTTGCGACCCGAGTTTTCATAAGTTTTAATCGCGCCCCCCTAACGTTTTTTTTTTAAAGGAGCCCACCAATACCAATTTGTTCTTTTTTAATTAATGATATATCATAGATGCATATTTTATTATACCTACTTAACTTTAATCGACATTTATCTAAATCTGTATTTATTTTTCTAGTATCAGAATGTAGTTTAAGTTCATTTGTTTTGGTTTCAATAGATGTATTTTTCATATTTTCGATTCTTGTTTTCTTTTTTTCACATCTTCGCGCCCCCCTTTTTGTTACTTCGCGCCCCCCTAAGGGGACCCGTATCACAGGTTGAGAACCACTGAAACAGATAAATTCACGTAAACTTACATTTAAGCATAGTCGTAACTGTCAAGATCAATTAATTGTTTCAATGAGCAGGCCCGGTGTTAACAATAATTTCTGTGATGCTATACAATCAGGGCGGCACGGTGGCGCAGTTGCCTCGCAGTTGGGACACCTGGGGACCTGAGGTTCGCTTCCCGGGTCCTCCCTGCGTGGAGTTTGCATGTTCTCCCCGTGTCTGCTTCGGTTTCCTCCCACAGTCCAAAGACATGCAGGTTAGTTGGATTGGCGATTCTAAATTGGCCCTAGTGTGTGTTTGTGTGTGTTTGTGTGTGTCCTGCGGTGGGTTGGCACCCTGCCTGGGATTGGTTCCTGCCTTGTGCCCTGTGTTGGCTGGGATTGGCTCCAGCAGACCCTCGTGACCCATTCGGATTCAGCGGGTTGGACAATGGATGGATGGATGCTATACAATCATAATGGCACAGAAAATGACATTTGCAGAAAGTTAGCATATTTGCATAGGGAACGCCCCCTTTGCCTCGACACTATAAATGGCTCTCAATGGCAGCCCCACCTTCGCACCGTCAGAAACAAAAACGCAAAGGTGGCTGACAAACGCGTTTAATTTTGTGCTGAAGGGTTTTTGTGGTTATGGGGGCGCTCTTATGGCGTTTGTTTCGATAAAGTGGTAAACCTGCTGCACACCACCAACGCAATCTTTCCGTTTCCAGCAGCCAGCTTAAAGTAATTTAACTAGACATTGAAATTTTATTGAACGATGCCGAACCACTTCAGTACTGGCGCAGCAAAAAAGCATCTGTTCCGTATATACGTAATAGACCGTAACAAACACTTATGTGGGTCTTCATAACACTAACGGAGCCCCAGTAAAGAGTTTCTTCATCTCCGCAATGTGATCTGCTAACAAAATGCCACTTTGGAGTGGTCGGAGGTGGCTTAACTGAGACGCGTTTCTCTTGATGTCTGTCACATATTTAGTACAAGACTGGAGAATCCTTCATATTAACGACTCGTTTTACCTTCACGTCAATACGCCGCACTGCACGGACTTGAAAAACCGATCCGCTAATGAAGACCCAAAGAAGCCACAAAACTAAACGAGTAATCGATGCATTTCTGCTGCGCCTAAACTAAAGTGCTACCAAAGATACAAACTGATGGCCATTGCCTGTTATGTTACACTTTCCCCATTATTGTCTTTAAAAAAAGATTTAGGAAATGTAAACTAAATGGCTACAAAAATGTAACACTATAACAGTTAACATGTAAAAAAATCAGGAAATAACTGTAATTGAACCGCAGCGTTACAGCACATCCATTTCTGTAGCCCAGTTTACTGTATTGTAATATACAGTAATACGATACAGTCAAGTGCTGGAAAAGTAATGCAATTAGTAATTTACTGGAAATTTGCAGTCACATTTTAACAAATGAATAAATGAGAACAGTTTGGTGAAATTACCAATGGATCCTGGTTGTAACAGGACTCCTGCTGCATGCAGCAACACGGACTCAGTTCAGGTTTTCTTCATTTGTTAGTAAGGATTTCTGATTTGTCCACAGAGCAGCAGCCATTTCAGAGCCCAAAGAATCCATCCATCCCTTCTCCAACCCGCTATATCCTAACCACAGGGTCACGGGGGTCTGCTGGAGCCAATCCCAGCCAACACAGGGTGCAGGAAACAAACTCCGGGCAGGCTACCAGCCCACCGCAGGGCACACACACACACACACACACACACACACACACACACACACACACCAACCACACACTAGGGACAATTTTGGATCTCCAATGCACCTAGCCTGCATGTCTTTGGACTGTGGGATGAAACCCACGCAGACACGGGGAGAACATGCAAACCCAGATCTCCTAACTGCGAGGCAGTAGCACTACACACTGCGCCACCGTGCCGCCCGCCCAAAGACTCGCTTTTTTTTTACTTTCTCGTATAATAAAGTATCTATCTATCTATCTATCTATCTATCTATCTATCTATCTATCTATCTATCTATCTATCTATCTATCTATCTATCTATCATAGTGTCTTTCATATCTATCTATCTATCTATCTATCTATCTATCTATCTATCTATCTATCTATCTATCTATCTATCTATCTATTATATAGTGCCTTTCACATCTATTTATCATTCTTTCTATACAGTGCCTTTCACAGCAATCTTTCAATCTGTGTATTATATAGTGCCTTTCACTATCTATCTATCTATCTATCTATCTATCTATCTATCTATCTATCTATCTATCTATCTATCTATTATATAGTGCCTTGCACATCTATTTATCATTCTTTCTATACAGTGCCTTTCACAGCAATCTTTCAATCTGTGTATTATATAGTGCCTTTCACTATCTATCTATCTATCTATCTATCTATCTATCTATCTATCTATCTATCTATCTATCATAGTGTCTTTCATATCTATCTATCTATCTATCTATCTATCTATCTAT
The DNA here is from genome assembly GCF_900747795.2 of Erpetoichthys calabaricus. Lineage (NCBI taxonomy): Eukaryota > Metazoa > Chordata > Cladistia > Polypteriformes > Polypteridae > Erpetoichthys > Erpetoichthys calabaricus. The sequence continues at coordinate 13,479,309 of NC_041396.2, read as the reverse complement.
CTATCTATCTATCTATCTATCTATCTATTATATAGTGCCTTTCACATCTATTTATCATTCTTTCTATACAGTGCCTTTCACAGCAATCTTTCAATCTGTGTATTATATAGTGCCTTTCACTATCTATCTATCTATCTATCTATCTATCTATCTATCTATCTATCTATCTATCTATCTATCATAGTGTCTTTCATATCTATCTATCTATCTATCTATCTATCTATCTATCTATCTATCTATCTATCTATCTATCTATCTATCTATCTATTATATAGTGCCTTGCACATCTATTTATCATTCTTTCTATACAGTGCCTTTCACAGCAATCTTTCAATCTGTGTATTATATAGTGCCTTTCACTATCTATCTATCTATCTATCTATCTATCTATCTATCTATCTATCTATCTATCTATCTATCTATCTATCTATCTATCTATCTATCCAAAGTGCAGGGAAAGTATTGTAACGGTCCAAAGGTTGGATGTTGGGATTTTGATGAATCTCGGCGTTTTATTCCGAAAATACCATTTTTGGAATTATGTTTGTTTGTGTATGTATGTAAACATGATAACCTGAGTTCGCTTTCACTTTGGTCAAACAAATTTTGCACACAAGTATTAGGTACCAAACGTGGATTTCTATCAACTTTTGGGCTATTTCCACTAACCGGAAGTGGTGCCATGCAGCTGCAGAGTCCGATTTATTCAACTAATAATTGTTCAATGTATTATTAATTTGATTTGATTTGTTGTTAATGGTTCTTTAAAGTACATCATATCAAAATCTAATCATTGTCTTGCGGTTAACTCCTCAAATATCCACCCCCATACGATAAAGTGTAGGGGAGACCACTCCGGATTGTTTTGCAAAGAACCAGAAATGGTTCGCTGTCAAGCAAAGGTTCTACGGGGAACCAACCACACAACGCAGTCCAGTGCCGTTAAGGAGCCCACTCACGAACACATGGGGGGCAACTTTGAGTCTTTAATAAACACGACAAGCGCGTTTAGGTTTTGAGCAGGAAATCTACAGACACACGCGGAGAACCCGCAAAGCCCAGGCGTATTTGAATCAAACCTAACCGCGATGTGTTCGTCTGCATTACCGTTTTATCGTAATAAACGAACTGAAGGAAATCATGTTAAGAATCCAGTTATTATGTATTAGTTGTGTTGTCGCACATTCTAACTATCATATAGTACAGGGGTGGCAAACTCCAGTCCTGGAGGGCCGCAGTGGCTGCAGGTTTTCATTCTAACCCTTTTCCTAATCAGTTTTCACTGCTAATTAACTTCTTTTTCCCTTCAGCCCTGTTTTTAAGGATTCAGTGCTCTGAATTAACTATTTTCTTCATTAAATGACAGCCAAACAGAAATCAAATTTGAAACAAGTCAACAGCTGACCAGCTAAATTGGGGCTTTAAACTCCAACTAATTTCACTCCAACCAGTTTCTTAATGAGAAGCTGATTCTTGCTGTTAATTAACTCTTTGAGGGCTGAATATTTTTTTTTCCAAAAAACTCAGTTTTCTGAAAAGCACACAATGCACTGGTTTCATACATAAATCAACATAAAACGTCTGTCGCTACGTGCTGTGGCTGCTGTTGGCGCCTGTTTGGCATCTCTGGCAACAGTTCCTGCGCAGGGGCGGCTCGATGGCCATCAGGAATGCAGGGCGGGCCGGCTACCTCTCAGTCGCTGTGTGACACAATATGGTTTGTACCTCTTGTCATCAGAAGTGGTGGTCCTCCTAGGCGAACGCTGCTGTAAGAGTATCAACAACACGAACGCGTTCAGCACCAGGATCAACTGGGGACCAATAGGCTGATGCTGGTACCTCAATTTCGTTTTTGATCTCCATCTCCAGAGTCCGAAAAGTCAGAGTCTGATTCAGCGATAATATAGAAAACGTCCATGGAGTATTTTGCTTTGCACATTTGCTTTAGTCTCACCAGATGCTGATGCCATTTTTGAGGCTGTTTGCTCTTCGCTACTCCTGCACACGCAGGGAATCCGAGGTCAAATCATCAAAGCTACGTAACGTTCCTTCAAGCAAAGAGAGTCGAACGAAAAAGTAAGGGCGAGTGTTGTCTCAGTTTACAGCCGATTACCGTCCTCTACCACTGAATTTTGACAAAAGTCAACATCAGCCCTGAAAGACTTAAACTCGTCATTTAATTCTATGGCTTGTTGCTGCTCTCATTCCGACACAGCAGACATTTCCATAACTGTTGATTTTCTGTTTTTTCTAAGAACATCGTCAAAATGTTTTGGGGACCTGAGAGATCAACCTTACTGAGACTTTCATTTTTATTTATTTTCAGATATTGTGTGATGGGCACAGCTGAGCTGGTCATGTGGCACCTTGTTTTGTGTCTCATTATTGTTTGGCAGCTAATTAAAGAAAAAGAAACAACTAAGGGGCCTGAATCAAGTTAATTAAAATTAAGGCAAAAGAAGTAAATTAGCAGCAAAGACTAATGAAGAAGATGGTTAGAATGAAAACCAGCAGCCACTGCGGCACTCCAGGACTGAAGTTTGCCACCCATGATATAGTGCCTTATCTATCTATCTATCTATCTATCTATCTATCTATCTATCTATCTATCTATCTATCTATCTATCTATCTATCTATCTATCTATCTATCTATCTATCTATCTATCTATCTATCTATCATATAGTGCCTTTCATATCTATCTATCTATCTATCTATCTATCTATCTATCTATCTATCTATCTATCTATCTATCTATTATATAGTGCATTTCAATAATCTATCTATCTATCTATCTATCTATCTATCTATCTATCTATCTATCTATCTATCTATCTGTTATATAGTGCCTTTAAATTATCTATCTATCTATCTATCTATCTATCTATCTATCTATCTATCTATCTATCTATCTATCTATCTATCTATCTATCTATCTATCTATCTATTATATAGTGCCTTTCAATAATCTATCTATCTATCTATCTATCTATCTATCTATCTATCTATCTATCTATCTATCTATCTATCTATCTATCTATCTATCTATCTATCTATAGTGCATTTCAATAATCTATCTATCTATCTATCTATCTATCTATCTATCTATCTATCTATCTATCTATCTATCTATCTATCTATCTATCTATCATATAGTGCCTTTCATATCTATCTATCTATCTATCTATCTATCTATCTATCTATCTATCTATCTATCTATCTATCTATCTATCTATCTATCTATCTATCTATCTATCTATCTATCTATCTATCTATGTTATTTTTGTCAGACGGTTTCTTTGCATATGAAGTTGGTTCTTTGTGTTTTTAGGCCTCCTCACAGGACATAACAGAAATCCTAGAACAGTATTACGTATCAATAACACTGATGAGCCAATTTTCAGTTGTTTGTGCAAAAAAGCTCAATATGACTCCCATACGCTGAAAGGGGGCTTAAATGCTAGTATTATAACTTTCCCTATATGGAGGGCGCTATATAAACTGCCCACAGAATGTCTGAGATTTACTTTGGAGGATATGACATGCATGGCGCCATCGCCACCAATTCGTCACTAAGTGTGATTGTGTCCAGTGAGGCAGACGCCTGTCCTTTCTGTGTTTATAACACAGTGTTTTTCATTTTTTTTACAGGTTAATTCCCTTATTTAAGCTTCTTGACTCTTTCTTAGGAAACCTGAATTGGAAATTACAACAAACACTTAGTGATCTCTAAGGCTCTTAAACACAGGTGCTTACATGGCAGTCGTAGGGTGTTGTACCGCGTTAGCCATTATGGATGCAATGAGAAGTCGAGCCATCGACACTTTTTATTAGCTAAATAAAGCGACTGCGATGTGCCAGCTTGATTACAAACTGACCGAAGAAGGGGTCTGAGCTGCCTCCAAAGCTGGCATATTGTAATCCGTTCAGTTAGCCAACAAAAGGAGTCATTAGGCTTAACTTCTCATAGGAGAAGCAAACAAACCTGAAAACGAGGAGGAACAAAAATAAAAACGCAAACTAGTGAGGCTTCATTTATGTTTGAAGTGCCTGTAAAAAGCCGACAGAAAGTGGAGTTTGCTTATTATAATGACATCGGCACCGTTAATCGGGGGTCTTTTTGGGGGTGGAGTGTTGTATTCTGTTGAAGGGGGGTGGGGGGGGGTGGGGGGAATTCCCCTGAACTGCTGACTGCAGGAAATGAAGGTGGGATTTCAGGAGCCGCGGTGAATTGCGATTTTTCACATCCAGTTGATGTCACTGACAGCTTTGTGTAACGTCGTGCTTTCATATTTTGGTTCCTTGTATATAATAAATATAAAACTAAAGCAAAAACAGTGACTTGCGCCACAGCAAACAGTTTTGGGATCGGGATGTTTCCATTAGTTATAGGAATTTGAGGTGGGTGATTGGGGTCGGTGTAAGACTTGAGTGCAAAATTCACTTGAAAAAAGAGAAAATTCACATTAATAAAATTTAAACTGTACATCTGATCGATGAATTGAGGATCGGTATTCTTTTTGTTAGTTGGTTGAATAAAGCTTGTTTTAAAAAATATAAATAAGAAAACCTGAACTGAGCCCGTGTTACTTTACGTGTAAAAGTCCTTTAAAAATCAGGAGCCATTACAGATCTGTTACCAGACGGAGCCTGTTACGGATCTAAATAAATCCAGGATCTTTCTTCAGTCTTCATATTGATGGTTCTTTTGGGCATCAGAGATGGTCCCCTATGGCACCACTCTGAAGAATCCTTAAGGCATCTTTATTTTTAACAGGGCAAGACCAAAGCTGTAATCCATTTTGGATGGGCGCGGGGCACAACAGTTATAATAAAAATTCAACAGCTTTGGAAAATGGATGGACGTGTTCTCTTATTGTGAAGGCGATCTGACCGCCAGTAAAGACTTTTTAGACACAGTGGAGTATAACAGAAAGCTGGACATGCTGCACGTAAGTCGTGTAACTCACAATGCGCATCATTAAGGAGAAATGTAACAGAGTTCTATTCTTCACTCCCAGGGACCTTTCCGACACAAACTGATGACAAGCGCGTTGTCGTGATCTCCTACGGAGGGGACAGCTGCAGTGGTGGTCGTAACACGAACTGAAGAGACTGACAGACGTTTACTTTGTTTTTTTTATTAAAGGACCCGTTCGATGACTTCTAAAGCCTGGTGGTGGGCTGCGTCCTTCTTGAACCTCCCTCCAGATGTTCATTTCAATAATCCGTCCATCCCATAAACATGTGACTAAATGGTGTGTGTGTGTGTGTTTTCTTTTCTGTCTGCCTCGCTTCTGTCGGAGGACGGTTGGGAAGCTTTAAGCGTTTATTTCGGAAGGCGAGAACGCGCTGAGATGCGCCCGCCAACCCCGCCGTAAAACTCTCTTCAGCCTCGGGATTACTTCCTGAGCGGACCGGACTGACCCGTTAGGCACAAGACACGGAGCTGGAACTTCTCTCTACAGTCCGCAGTCAAAAGGAGGGCTTTCCGGTATTAAGACCCCCGACCGTGCGCATGGAATAACGGCTCCTCGGAGCGTCTCCCGCAAGGAACCTCCTTGAAAAACGATCGCGGAGAAGGCGCAGGGCGAAGGATTAGCTATAAGACACAAACTCACTCATACGACTTACCTTCATCACATTTACGTTCATCCTCCCTCCGTCAATATCACAGAGTCCCGTTCACTTTACTGATCACTTGGGATCTCATTTTGGGATTTCGAGCCTTGAAATTATTGAACACTTTGAGCCGTCAAAAGCCGCGGAGTGCTGTCGGGTCCGGCAAAGCTCAAAAGACTCGACCGGGGCTCGTGGAAAAGAAATGTGAAACAAATATAACAAGGAATTAGACACACAATACCACGCCGAAATCTAGCATAAAAATACTAATAATACGAATACTACTAATAATAAAATTAGTGAACTAGCTAATGTAGAGAAAAGCCAAGCAAAATGACACCTTTTATTACCTAACTAAAAAGATTACAATATGCTCTTGCTCTATGCTCTTGTATATTGTAATCTTTTTAGTTAGCCAATAAAAGGTGTCATTTTGCTTGGCTTTTCTCTACATTCATAATGGCTAACACGGTACAACACCCTAGTACTACAGATGAACTAGCTAAGAATACTCAGATAGCATCAACAACAATACTACTACTGATAATAATAATAATTATAATTATTATTAATAATAATTAATAACGAAGTCGTCATATGTAAAAAACGGGTTAAGGAAAATATAATCATTTATAAAACCAGCATACGAAGCAAGTTTTTAAAATTATTACCGGCTTTATAATGACATTTTCCTTCAAATGTTCCTTATATTCCTTTATGTTTGCAAAGACGTACAGAGCCATCCACAAGATGGTGAATTCCATCGTATTCCGTATTCCTTATTTATTTAGATGTAGAACAGGCTCCATGAAGAACAGATTTATGAAACACAAATGCATTTGTGATTTGAAAAAGGGACTCGAGCTCGGTACACGACGAGGATCACACTTGGCATCATACATTCTGCATTTCTATTATTGCATATTACTAATATTTCCAAAGCCTAAAGAACTCGTTGCACACGCAAAATTCTTCTTTCATTCCCAAAATGAAACGAAGGAGAGAGAATATAAAATATAAAATTGCATGTAATTTAAGATGCCTATCAGTGAATTATACCATTGGGAATTATTATGACTGACATTACTAATAAAAATAGAAGTTTATATTATTCTAAAATATAGTAAGAATGTAGACCTATCCATGCATAATATTATGTGTTAATAATAATAATGTTTTACATATAGTGTATTATTATTATTGTTGTTGTTAATAATAATAATACCAAACAACAACAATATAAATAATAATAATAATTGTTGTTATTATTAATATTATTATTGATAACAATAATAATAATACCTGTAATGGGATAGGCTCCAGCTTCTATGACAACAATAAGCAGGTATGAAAATGGATCCATCATCATCATCATCATCATATCTACAAAATGAGAGCAAAAATAATAATTTATAAAACCGGAGTAAAGGGCTATTTCATACAATTATTACCAGATTAAAAATGCCATTTTTCTTCATTTACTCTTTACATTACTGTATGTCTACAAAGACTGACATGAGGGAAAATATAAAACAGCCTATAAAATACATATGATTCAAGATCAATCAGTGAAATAGTCAACTGGATCTTAAAATAACGGATTGTGAACATAGTAATAATAGCAATTAATAATATTATCAAGAATGCATGCATAGAGATGCATAGAAGTATATGTCATATATAAAAAAAACAACAACAAAACTATAGATTAATAAAGTATCTATCTATCTATCTATCTATCTATCTATCTATCTATCTATCTATCTATCTATCTATCTATCTATCTATCTATCTATCTAGTTATTATTACTATTATTAATATTACTCTTCCTCCTCCTCCTCGTCATGATAATGATATAATTATTATTATTATTGCTGTTGTTTTGGATTTTTACAGGACTGCTATTCGTAGAATCTCAACATTTCCGCCATAATAAATCTCTTTCTAGCAGGTGTTCAGCGCCTAACAGATTGTTAAATAACAGAAGACTGCAGCTCTTGTCTTGCAGGTTCAGCTGGCTGCATATTTCAGAACGATTCAGAGGCACTTTCGTGTCAGTCCTGAACTGCTTATAAACACACACAGTTTGACAGGCTGTATTTATGCACAAAAACAATACAAATTAGCGGATAAAGAAGGCCCCCTTAGACATTCACTTCTGTAAGTCGAGTTCTGGGCTGCCAATGGCTGACAGACTTGTAGATCACATGACAATGGAGACGGCATTTCAAAATCAGGGAGAGTTTATTGTCCTACCTTATAATAAATAAATAAATATAAACATTTGAGAATGACACCTATTTACCAAGAAAGAGCTTTAATAAATGTTAGTAAAAATTAACACCTTTAACTATACGAGGGACGTTCATAAAGTTTCCGCACATTTTTTTTTAACTCGATTTATTAAGAATTTGAAAAACAAATCATATGACTTTTCTATGTACATGTTGTTACCTTCGTTAACGATGCAATTTTCAAACCGTCGTAATAATTTTTTTTTTTTGAGGACACTAAATCCTTTATTCCATAAAAATCACATTAAGTTGCAACAAAAAAGCCCAAATTCATTCATTCTGTTCAAATTTTTAATGCCCAATTACTCCCGCCTGCACCGTTTCCAACGAAAATATAAAAGTGCGGAAACTTGTTGAACGACCCTCGTATACATAATATAAAAATACTTTAGAATGAAGTGACCGTATAGGAAACATTATTATATGTGAGTAACCAGTGTAATGATGATTATATATATATATATATATATATATATATATATATATATATATATATATATATATATATATATATATATATATTCACGGCATTCGTAGTCTGTGTCACAATCTGATTGTATGGGTGGTTACCTACCAAGTAACGCTTGTGGTTGGCCAGCGATCTGCTAACATCCGACACGGTGCCCTCAGTTTGTGAGGAGCAGATCATAGAATGGTTGAAATAGTTTACTGTCAAATAAATGCAAAGAGTACACGACACGTGTTTCGCCCTCATTCTGGGCTCATCAGGTGTATATATATAAGAAGATGTGCAGCGTTATTTATAATGGCACTCGGTTTTGTTTTAATTCTCTCGTTTTCGGTTTTGGAAAACGAAAGAATTAAAACAAAACCGAGTGCCATTATAAATAACGCTGCACATCTTCTCAGTGACACACTAACAGTGAAGACTTTCATCCAACGAATCATTCAGCACAAGTGTGTCAAGAAACACAACGGGGGGTCATGTATACCAACAGCAATACACCTGCATGGCTCCTTACTGGGATTGCCAAGTCAGAAGTTTTCTTTCTTTTTAATTTTCTTGCTTTATAGTCATCTGGTGTGTGTTCAGACGAAAGTATATTTATTTATTTAATAATTTATTTATCTGCCTATTTATGTATGTATTTATAAAGTTCTGTCCGTCTATGACATTCATTTATTTTCTGTCCAGGCAGTCAAAAGGACCTGCTGCCCACTTTAACTCCATCAGGCACACAGTTGGGACCAAAACCTGACGGGAACACAAGGACTTTGCAGGACACACCTCCAGTACAGCAGGCCAGTTCACAGTCACCAGTCACTTTAAACGGCTTGTCTTGGGAATGTGGGACGAAACTGAGATACCCAGAAGAAAAAAAGGAGAAGAGCATACAAAGTGAGTCTGACCAGGAATTGAATCAAACAGATCTCCAGAATAGTAAAAAGCCATACCCAGAGCATTAAACGTTTATAGTCACCATTGATTAAAATGCTTATCTTTAGGGATTGACGGGAAACATGGGAAATCCAGAAGTAAAAAAGTGTCCAGATTGAACCCAGACTACTGAAGCTGTGAGGCCGCAGTATTTACCAGTATGCCACCATTGCATTCTTATATACTGTAAGTGTAACACTGGTAACACTTAAGGAGTAAATGATGGTAACTGAACCTTCAGACATTTGAATTACACTCCTGCATTCGCCATGCTACTGACATAAAAATATTGCAGGCTTTACATCACAAAAGCCGTTATGCTAAAGTTCAGCCCAACCTTCACCTGCTTGCAGCTCTCAGATCACCTCCACCATACAAACCAATTCTGGAATTACACTTGAATGTGAAAATCACTCATTTCTGGGATTTGCTCTCCTCCTTAAATTATTGAAGACCCCTGAAACCAAAATTGATATGACCAGGCATTTTGTAGTGGAGCTCAACTAATCACACGTTGGTCACAAAAGCTTCCAACATTTAGTTGTCATTTTCAGGCTTCACCATCATCTATCTATTACATAGTAACTTTCTTAGACCTATCTATCTATCTATCTATCTATCTATCTATCTATCTATCTATCTATCTATCTATCTATCTATCTATCTATCTATCTATCTATCTATCTATCTATCTATCTATCTATCTATCTATCTATCTATCTATCTATCTATCTGTTATATAGTGGCTTTATCTATCTATCTATCTATCTATCTATCTATCTATCTATCTATCTATCTATCTATCTATCTATCTATCTATCTATCTATCTAATAGATAGATATAATCTGTTATATAGTGCCTTTCATATCTATCTATCTATCTATCTATCTATCTATCTATCTATCTATCTATCTATCTATCTATCTATCTATCTATCTATCTATCTATCTAATAGATAGATATAATCTGTTATATAGTGCCTTTCATATCTATCTATCTATCTATCTATCTATCTATCTATCTATCTATCTATCTATCTATCTATCTATCTATCTATCTATCTATCTATCTATCTATCATATAGTGCCTTTCCCATCTCTCTATCATATAGTGCCAGTCATATCAATCTAATGTTTGTATGTATATTTATTAATTTTATTCAGTGCCATTGGCGCAGTGGGTAGCGCTGCTGCCTCACAGTTAGGAGACCTGTTGGGTTCGCTTCCCGGGTCCTCCCTGTGTGGAGTTTGCATGTTATCCCCGTGTCTGCGTGGGTTTCCTCCCACAGTCCAAAGACATGCAGGTTAGGTGCATTGGCGAACCTAAATTGTCCTTAGTGTGTGTGTGTGCCCTGCTGTGGGCTGGCGCCCTGCCCGGGGTTTGGCTCCAGCAGACCCCCGTGACCCTGTAGTTAGGATATAGCGGGTTGGATAATAGATGGATGGATACAGTGCCATTCATAACTATAAATGTATCTTTTTCACATATAACCTTTCATTCGTTTATATCTTATATATAATGCCCTTCCTATCTACCCATCTATCTATCATATAGCACTTTTTACATTTATCTATGTATTATAGTTAATGATGTTCATGTATATATTTATTGATTTATACTCTTTATGTCTATTTAAAAAAAAAAGATTTTTAATACCTAATGTTGTCATATGTTGATAATGACTGACTGACTGACTGTTGTCATATGTATCAAACTTTATATAGTGTTCCTCATCTCTAAATGTTTATCTCTTTTACAAAGCACCTTTCAAACCGATCTAATATATAGTGTATTTTTATGTCTGTCTGTCTGTAATGTTCTTCGTGCATGTATTTATTGATTTTATATCGCTCTTTGTATTTGACAATGCTTTCCAATTGTATTGTACATATTGCATTACAAGTCGAGTTCGTTATATAGTGCCTTTCGTGTGTGTGCCTCTTCCTTCCTACCCAGCGATCTCGGCGCGCTCTTCTCTTGCGCTCGGCCCCGCCCACACGTGCCCGCTCCGGACTCGTTCGCAGTTTAGGAAGCCGCACGAGTTCACTTTTCGGCTAATGACAGGTTTCTTCAGGGAGGCTTTCTTTCTTTTTTTTTTTCCTCTCTTGGCTGTCGTTGAGAAGCCAACTAGGAGGAGCCGCAAACCCTCCGGGGTTATTTCAGGAACCCGCTGCATAAATACAGGGCAAGTTTCTCCAAATCTGAAAAAGGATTAAGGCAGAGGGACAGCAAAGAGAAGAGCGCAGCGCAGAGTCCCGGAGTGGAGGAGCGCTATACAGGACTGGTCACTTAGCAGGAATTTGAACTAAACTTACGAATAGAAGTATTAAAAAAATTAAGAGAAAACAAAGACAGTGCCTTTGTGTGTCTCACAACTGACGGAGCAGCTCGTTTTTATCTTCAGTCACTTCGGATACGCACAGATGGCTGCACTCATCAGCTCCTACTCGTCCTGGCCGGACACTTTCGAGGGTTCCTCCGGAGACGGGGACCTCTCCGACGGTCTCCCTTCTCACAGATCCTCGGGGGAGAAGGTATTGGAACCCCGCATCAGGCGTCCCATGAACGCTTTCATGGTTTGGGCCAAAGACGAGAGGAAGAGGCTAGCGGTGCAAAATCCGGACCTGCACAACGCGGAGCTCAGCAAGATGTTGGGTGAGTAAACTTCAGCTGATGCTGTGATGACCCCTACGACTTCTTTTAGCGCTCGGTTCGGGCTCGTGAATGTTGCGCCGTTCATCTTGGGAAGTTTTGGTTTTGAGACCTGCGTTACAAGGCGTCAGAAAAAGCGGGCACGGAATAAATCGCCGGTATTAAAGTGTGTGTAATGAAATCTATGAAACTTTGCACGAATCCATTTCATGTGATAATTTAACACCGGATTTTGTGCGACTCATCAAATCTCTGAACAGAAATAAAGCTGCCTGTTAAATCCTCGGCATGCCGCGTCGAATTCAGTTCGGCTAAAGCTAGAAGCACAATTGGAGCGATGACCCCGTGTGGGGACTGCGGACTTCGATTTTAGTTTTAGGCTAATTAACCCCTGGTTAAATTGATACCCCCGGTTTTATTTTAGCTACAAGATGGTTAAATTAGATTTTGATTTTAGCTGAGGTTAATTATTTCTTTTGTAGGTAACCGGACAGGAGCAGCGAGTGGACTGTCGCGCTCCTTCATCTTTCCAAATCCAAATCAATGCGTGAACTGACCGCCGAGAAGCTTCAGAGAATTAGCCACCAGTGTTAGAAAGGGGCAACATCTTTGTAATCAGACGCCGATCTGGTGAATGTAACACTGCTAACGTTTAATAAGGTGTCGCTGCTCTCTACTCCAAAGTCGTGGGTTCAAAACCCCTGGCTGCTCCGTCGGAACTTCGCGGTCTCCCTGTGTGCGTCTTCTTCTCCAAATTACAGTATTCGCTTTTTTTCCTCTCGCGGCCTTAATAAAGCTAATCGAATTGAATCGCAATTTGAAATTGTCCCATCGAGAACGAGTGTTGGTGTGTCTCTGGAATATTAGGACAAAAAAAAATGTAATGGAAACGGGTCATTCTGCTCAGAATAGCTCACCAGTCCTACCCACCCATGTTCTCCATAATAATATCATGCAGAGATTTGAAGGTCTATAAAGTCCTGATCTCTAAGGGTAATGGCTCCAAAGTCATCAGGCTGGACTGCGGAGTTCCATTGCTGGACCAAAAAACATTTCCTCGGCATATCGAGTGAATTCTATTGACCTCTGAAAAGAGAGGCGGACAAAACTGATGTCATTAACGTGGAGTAGGCTGCAGGATACGAAAAGGTCGAGAAAACCTGAATTTATATGTTAGTGTAGGTAGCAAGAGTCCATTTAAAATAAGGGACCCTCACAAATGTGGTATCTGTTTACGAGACCGATGGATCTATGATCTGGAAACTTCACGATTTTTTACGGAACCAAAAAGCCCCCCATATGGCAACGCTGTGCCTGGAGAATCAGATTGGCGTCTTTATTTTAAAGATTATACTTGGGCCTTTATTCAAAATGAGTGTGAAACGATTACTTGTGCTTTTCAGAAGTTTCTCCTGACCTTTATAAAACCCGTGGAATAAATCGGGGACTCGCTAAGTGTTGGCTGTGCAGAAAATCGGGGCTGCAGCTACCCGCGAATGTGCACCTAAATTGGGATGTGGAATAATCCTATATAACAATATTCCCTTTTTTAATTTTAAAATTGGTGTCGGATAAAAATTTGATAAAAGGTGGTGTGGGGGTCGAGTTCTGTTTTATCAAGTTCGACTTGATTTTGTAGAATGCTATTTTCTTCCAGTAACATTAAAACATAAAGAAAAAAATAACAAAAGGAATGTAAAGTATACTGAGATAAAGGTACATCTTTATGCGTTTATCTGTTTATAAGTTTCATTTCCTGATAGCGTTGGCTTTCGGACTAAATTTTGAAAAATAGCTTTACAATATTTCGACTGCAACAGAAATGCATTCACATCTTGGCGGGGTCTCTGACGTTTGTTACGATTCAATTTTAGGAGGCACTTTGAAATTTGTTAAGAAATCCTTCACCCATAGGAGCTGCAGCGTCGGTGTCCATAGTGGTCCGATGGTATCAGCCGGGCTAGAGGGGCCGCCGGGGGCAGCCCTTTTGGATTTACGGTTTCGGGGTTTGAGTCGGGCTTGTAGCGACCACCGTGCAGGCAGTCCGAAGCACACGTGTGGACAGACAGGAATACGGAGATCGTGCAGAGCACCAAAGTCTGAAAGATGACGGGACACCGAGTGGGGTCGTGAGGGCTTGCGCTCCCCTGACTGAATAATTTAGTTAAGCGAGGACGTCAATGAAGAGCGCCATTCATCCGTCATCCTAACTCGCTTATCCAGGACATAAATAAAGGAAATGCATTTTTAATTACTCGAACGAGCTTCTAGGGATTTCGGCATTATTATTATTATTATTATTATTCAACCATTCATTCATCGATCTTCAACTGAATAATGCCCTCTTATCCAAGACATACATAAAATTAATTTTTTATGATATAAAAATGTATAATCCAATCTAGAGTTTATGATTACAGTATTTATTTATTTAAATAAATTCTATAAAAAGCCCAGTTTCCCACGGAGACAAATAAAGCATCTATCATATAGTGCCGTTCATATATCTCTATCTTTATGCCCATATATCTATCATATAGTGCTTTACTTGTCTAGATAGATAGATAGATAGATAGATAGATAGATAGACAGAAAGGAAAGGCACTAGATAGATAGATAGATAGATAGATAGATAGATAGATAGATAGATAGATACTTTATTAATCCCAAGGGGAAATTCTGTCTATCTATCTGGCTATAGTGTCTTTCATATCTATCTATGTTATAAAGCATCGTTCATATCAATTTGAACTCATACTTTATATCACGGTGGCGCAGTGGTAGCGCTGCTGCATCGCAGTTAGGAGACCTGGGTTCGCTTCCCGGCTCCTCCCTGTGTGGAGTTTGCATGTTCTCCCCGTGTCTGCGTGGGTTTCCTCCCACGGTCCAAAGACATGCAGGCTAGGTGCATTGGCGATCCTAAATTGTCCCTAGTGTGTGGGTGTGCCCTGCGGTGGGCTGGCGCCCTGCCCGGCGTTTGTTCCTGCCTTGCGCCCTGTGTTGGCTGGGATTGGCTCCAGCGGAGCCCCGTGACCCTGTAGTTAGGATATAGCGGGTTGGAAAATGACTGACTGACTGACTTTATATCACTAGGTATCTTGTAGTGGGGTTCGGATAACCACACTGTGGTCACAAAAGCCACAGACATTGTGTTATTTAGTTGTCACTTTCAAACTTCATCACCATTATTATTATATCAGAGTCGCATTTTTGACAAGTAAGCCTTTCAGTTTCAGAAATGTGTTCAATAATATAATAATATATTATATAGTGCCTTTCACGTCTATCTATCTATCTATCTATCTATCTATCTATCTATCTATCTATCTATCTATCTATCTATCTATCTATCTATCTATCTATCTATTGTATAGTGCCTTTCAATGTCTATCTATCTGTTATATAGTGTCTTTTACTATCTATCTATCTATTGTATAGTGCCTTTCACTGTCTATCTATCTATCTATCTATCTATCTATCTATCTATCTATCTATCTATCTATCTATCTATCTATTGTATAGTGCCTTTCACTATCTATCTATCTATCTATCTATCTATCTATCTATCTATCTATCTATCTATCTATCTATCTATCTATCTATCTATCTATCTATCTATCTATCTATTGTATAGTGCCTTTCACTGTCTATCTATCTATTATATAGTGTCTTTTACTATCTATCTATCTATCTATCTATCTATCTATCTATCTATCTATCTATCTATCTATCTATCTATCTATCTATTATATAGTTCCCTTCAAGCCTATCCATCTGATATATAGTGCCTTTCATATCTATCCAATCCACAGAATCCAAACACAGGGTCACGGGGGTCTGCTAGAGCCAATCCCAGCCAACACAGGGCACAAGGCAGGAAACAATCCCGGGCAGGGTGCCAACCCACCACAGGACCTTTTTATATCTATCTGCCTATTATTATCCAACCATCCACCCCTCTCGTCCAGGACATACATAAAATACAATTTTTATGATTCAAAATGTATAACTCAATCTAGAGTTTATTATTATTATAATGTTGATGATGATGATGATGATTAGTAATAATAATAATAATATTGTCAATCTATTCACCTTCTGAATCCGCTGGTCAAGCAGTGGCGGACGTCATATTGATGTCCAGATATAAATATTTTTTTAATCCCCTAAATCCACACCTCTACTCCTCCGATTCTCAGACTTCCTCGTTCTCGTCCCCTTTTGTAGAGCTGTGCACATCCTGACCATTTCTGGGGTGATAAGCAGGTGCTAAGAGCGGTGGGCACAGAGGTCCAGATTAGCGCACACCAGCATGCCAGCCTGACCCAGAGGTGTTTGGGTGGTGCTCTCTTAACAATCTCGGTTCTCTAATTGGCACTTTACTGGGTTGTGTGGCTCCCATGGCTTGAAAAAAAGGACCCCTTTGTCCTGGAAAGGGTCCTGCGTGTGTAAAGTCGGTTCTTTGGCCTTTTAAAGGTTCTGATTATGTGAGCAAAGCAGAGGTCTATCATGCATAGTTGAGAACTGACAGAGGAAAATGACAGAACAAGAAAAGCTGAACTTAAGTCCATGTTGTCGTATGCAGCAAGAGAGCTTTAAAAATCTGGAAGCCATTGATATTTCATCCATTTGTTATCATCTGTGCCTGGTTATTTGTGCAACTTGTTCCGGATTGAAACCAGTTTTTGTTCTTTCTGGATGATTCTTCTGGGTACCAAAAATGGCCCCCTATGGCATTGTTCTGAAGACCCCCTTTGGCACCTTTACTTTTTATAAAGAGTGAGTTGGGTTAACTAGAGAAAGACCTGGCCGAGTCCCCCCACCCCACCGACTAAAATGCACTGCGTCTTGAACCCATGTTAGTTTCGATACAGGGGGAGCATCTCTGATTACTTCAGCACCAACCATGCTTTGCTACCATAGCCAAAATGCACTTTAATTGCCCGTATAACTCATGGGTGTGTACAGTATATTGGGCCACACAAGGTGACCCAGTGGTTTTGGACTTCAGATCGGGGTGGCAGGGGGGGCATCTGCACTGCTTTTCATGGGTAGAGTTGAACGGTGATTACAAGTTGGCCCAATGCAACACTTCTAAAAATAAATGTGCCAAAATGGTTCTTCAGACCAAAAAATGTCCCCCTATGGCATAGCTCTGAAGAGGAACCATCAACATGGAGGCACCAGAAAGAAGTTTTATTCATATTGATTTGTAAATAATAAATAATCATGAATAAATAATCAATTAATAATTATGAATTGATGAGAACAGATTTCTAAAATGGTAACGAGTTCCTGGTTTTGAGAGGACTCTAACACAAGCCAAGTTCCGCTTCTCTTGGGCTTTTCGTATCCTGACAATGTCCCGGATAACAGGACAGTATCTGATCCTACTCTTCATCAAGGATTTCTGTTTTTTTTTGTTTTTCCCACATCTCAGGAATCTTTTCAAAGCCCAAAGAGCCAACTTCACACATGAAGAACCCTTTAAGCTATGGCTCTACGAGGGGCAACACCACCCAGTAAAGTGCCAGTTTGGACCCAGTTATTTGATTGGAACGAAATCTGGTAACGTTAAGGAGAAAAGGAATATTAGTGGACACGTGTTTTTATTGGTCAACGCATTTATTTATTTGTCAGTATTTATTAATATTCTGCTAACTATCATGCTGTGGGCTGTTCTGAGGGTTGGCTTATGCAAATTATAGGACGCTGCAGAAGTGATTGACAGGTCAGGTGAATAGCACCACTAGCCAATAGGGGGACAGACAAAAAAAAAGAGGGGTGGTGTCCTGGACGGGAAAAAGAGACCTGATCACATTGGGAAACGGAAAGCAGAACGCTGAGCAAAGCTCAAGGAAGAAGTGAAGCTCACTGGGTAGCAAGAGCTGTTTAATTAATTAATTAATTCATTCATTCATTTATTTGCTGTTGACTACGGACAGTCAAAACCCCATCAGGAGCCCTAAGTGGGGTGTGCAGACGTTGCCCATCATTATCCATAGTGGGTAGTCGGTATTATTTGACTTTGATTTCAGGGGATGGGAGGTCTCTCTCCTGGGGTCCCCCCTTGGTGTCACGAGCAGTAGCACAAACGGCACCCCCTATAGTGTATATACCAAGGACTTTAATAGATAGATAGATAGATAGATAGATAGATAGATAGATAGATAGATAGATAGATAGATAGATAGATAGATAGAAGGAGCCTCCGCCCAAGTATAGTGAACGTGTGCAATTATACTTTCCAAAGCTGGTAACAGTGCCCACACAGCATCATCAGAGTATGACAATCTTTGGGTCCGGAGAGTGGGTGCCTTAGCTTTCATAAATGGTGCCCCTCAGGTGATGGCATCTTACATGCAGCTGCCTATGTTGCCTAATGGACTGAATGGCTCAGAGGCGTCCCGGCTTTTATGTTGGTTATTAATTTCACTCCGTTAATTCCACATCCCCTACACATGCATTCCCAGTTCTTCACAGTACCTAAAACAGTAGCGGAGAGTCCACAAAAGCTGCAGGGCACCACCTCGGGGGCAGCTGGCACCTGGCAGCATCGGGCTCAAGGAAGGAACAGAACCTGGACAGGACGCCAGCACTATAATAAATAAATTTCACAAACCCCCTTAAACTAAATCAAATTTTAGTTGGGCGAATCTTATCAGGAGATAAAAAAAAAAACACGAACCGACTTTACAGACGAGCGAATTCCCAGGCGCCATTCACGCGCACGCATGCGCACTGACAAGCTCGAATCGCCGTTTAAGGACATAAGCGGAAAGAAAACTTAACGCAGACACAGGGAGGATGTGCAGACTCCAAAAGGACAATTAGGGGGCGTCAGCTTTCGACCTGGGTCGTAGGATCTAGGAGGCAGCAGGGCTACCCATCTCGCAGAAAACTAAAATCTGTTCAGTCTTGGTGTGCACTGGAGAGCGAGAGGAGCAGAAGTTCGTCATGCCTGTGCTTTCGGTCGCATTCACTTCAGACTGAGTATATTTTAATATGCGAATAAGGAGAATAGAAAGAAAACATGCCAAAAAGAAGCTGTGTAAACATTGATTCAAATCTTACGCGGATGTACACGGCCTTGTCTGACATGTTTTAATCTTCAGTTTCACGATTTTGTAAACTTCACGTCAATCACAGCCACACAGCAAACGTAAAGTTGGCAAATCGCGACAGATGGAGCGCAGTCTGTCCTTACCTCGGTCGATGAGGGGCGGGGACTTCCTTGAATTGCATGTTCGGCAGAAACTTGTTAACCTTTTAAAAGACAAAAGTGAGGTAAAAACGCGAAATCGGCGTCCGTACCTTAATTGGCTTTCAAAAACATTTGCGGACTAATTGGGTTAGACCAGCGTTTCTCAAACTTTAAGTATTTGCGACCCGAGTTTTCATAACAGTTTTAATCGCGCTCCCTAACGTTTTTTTGAAAGGAGCCCACTAATATCACTTTGTTCTTTTTAAATTAATAATATATCATAGATGCATATATTATTACACCTATTTTAACTATTATCGACATTTATCTAACTCTATATTTATTTTTCTAGTATCAAAATGTAGTTTAAGTTAATTTGTTTTGGTTTCAATAGATGCATTTTTCATATTTTCGATTCTTGTTTTCTTTTTTTCCACATCTTCGCGCCCCCCTTTTTGTTACTTCGCGGGCCCCCCCCACTGGGTTATACCGCCAGGCTTCGCCCGGGAGATTTCGCAAGACAGTGCGCGTCAGTTCTCGTGTCGCCGGTTAATCGGGTGTTTCAGAAGCGTGTTATGCAACCAAGCGCTTTTCTGTGTACCATATTTCGTATTTATGTGTATATGTATTACATATTACCAAGGGCTAATAAAGACCTATCTATCTAATATTATCGGCTGTCAGTATGAAGATTTTGGACTTCAAACCCCGAGGTTGTGGGTTCTACTGACAAGGTGCGATCCCGAGAGAGTCGCTAATTGGAACAGCAAAAGACATTAAACCAGCTGTATCTCAAATGTTGTAAGTCGCCTTGGGTTAAGGCGTCAGTTAAACAAACAAAAAAAAAATGATGATGATGATGGTTAAGTCACTGGAGCTGCCTACTCTTGAACATGCATAATTGTCCATCTTGAGTAAAACATTTCTGCGTTCGACCAGTTGCTGCTTTTCCTACTGCCTTTGCTTTTGCTGATGGTCTTTGAAAAACACAATTTTACAGGAAAGTTTATGAACGGAAACAGGTAATCAATTAAGAATAATGTGAACATTTGAGTAGATATTATTACCATTATTAGATTTTTATTTGACACGGCCGTCCACTATTTCTTTTCCCATCTTTTGTCAGTCTTTTGAGGTTGTGGGTTGAAATCCCACTACTGACACCACTGTGTGACCCTGAGCAAGTCACTTGAACTGCTTGTGCTCCAATTGGAAAACCAAAAGAAATGTAACCATTCATATAAAGTCGACAGTCAAATATGTAAATTATTGGCACTTATATAGTGCCTTTCAGAGTAAAATACAATGCAAAATAATTGATCAATAAAGCTCTTGGATACTGTCTCAGATTAAAAAAAATCCAAATCTCTGGTAGCGGACTGGTTAGCGTCGATGTCAGTATTGTCACTTATATAGTGACTTTCAGTATAGCATAGGAAGCCCATAAGAGTAAAATACAATGAAAAATGGTTGAAGAATAAAGCTCGTGGATACTGTCTCAAAACTAAAAGGAAAAATGCAAGACTTGGGTGGTGGACTGGTTAGTGCTGATGTCATCATTGTCACTTATATAGTGTCTTTCAGTGTAGCATATGAAGCTCATAAGAGTAAAGTACAATACAACTGACTGAACAGTAAATATCTTGGATACCGTCTCAAATTATAAAAACAGATATCCAAAACTCGGGTTGCAGACAGGTTTGCGTCGATGTCAGTATTGTCACTTATATAGTGCCTTTCAGTATAGCATAGGAAGCTCATAAGAGTAAAATACAATGAAAAATGGTTGAAGAATAAAGCTCGTGGATACTGTCTCAAATTATAAAAACAGATATCCAAAACTCGGGTTGCAGACAGGTTAGCGTCGATGTCAGTATTGTCACTTATATAGTGCCTTTCAGTATAGCATAGGAAGCCCATAAGAGTAAAATACAATGAAAAATGGTTGAAGAATAAAGCTCGTGGATACTGTCTCAAAACTAAAAGGAAAAATGCAAGACTTGGGTGGTGGACTGGCTAGTGCTGATGTCATCATTGTCACTTATATAGTGTCTTTCAGTGTAGCATATGAAGCCCATAAGAATAAAATACAATGCAAATGATTGAACAGTAAAATATCTTGGATACCGTCTCAAATTATAAAAACAGATATCCAAAAGTCGGGTTGCAGACTGATTAGCGCCGATGTCATTATTGTCATATTATGCAACTGTTCGACTGACAACCATCTCCCCGCCATTTTGGAATGCAGGGCAGGTGCTGCCATCTATCGGCAACAGAAAGAATTTTAAGTGAAATCTCTGTGTGCTGGGCAGGTGCTGTGAATTCTCTATGTAATAAACTTAGTAAGTTAGAGCGTAATGAAAATTGCATAATTAGATCTGGACCACCCTATACAGTGTCTTTCAGAGTAGCATAGAAAGCCCATTAGACTAAAATTCAACGCAAATTGATTGAATAATAAAGCTCGTGAATACTGTCTCAAATTTAAAAAGAAGAAGCAAATCAGACTTTCAAAATTCGGGTGGCACACTGGTTAGTGTTGATGTCTTTATTGTTACTTATATAGTGCCTTTCAGCGTAGCATATGAAGCCCATAAGAGTAAAATACAATACAAAATGCTTGAACAGTAAAGCTCTTGGATACCGTCTCAAATTATAAAAACAGATATCCAAAACTCGGGTGGCCGACTGCTTAGCGCTGATGTCCACCAACCCGAGCTCAAATAATGCGCCATGTCATCGTCCCCGTTTGCGCTGAACCACAAAGACTAGCGCAGTCTCTGAAAGTCGCGCACTGTGCAGGTTGGTTCCTGCCTTGCACTCGCTGCTACTGGGATAGGCTCCGGCGACGGTCAACCCAAAACTGCCGTGCTGTATTGTACTTCATAGGGCGCGTTCATAACGTGTACAATCTTACAAGTGCGAAACATGAGTTCGGTAAAGTTGAAGAGTCGCGGAAATGTCTCGACAGTAAATACGATCAACCCGATTCGTTAAACCTGAATTAGGCAACCCATGCTGGCGGCATGGCGGGTCAATTTGTGTTTAGGGTTTTTTTTTTTTTTGTTATTTTGGTTAGTCGGCTCTTCTTTTTTTGCGCGTCCTGTTAACGTAGCCAGGCAACCTTCCTTAGAAACAAGTGTTGATATTTTCAGCAAAGCTTTATTACGACAGGTGGGACATTTTGAGGGAAGTGCCCGCAGGCGCCACTTGCGGTGTGTTACCTGATGTCGGACGCTGTTGCTTGGAGAGGGCGAGCGGAACAAGAAAGGATTAAGTAAACGAGGATCTGGCGTGTCACCCGAGTCCTGCTGGTCTGGTCATAATTACAGGGACACCGCACAAGCTTCATCCGCGGTCATCGCTCCGGGGCCACTTAGCTGCGCTGTCAACAGAGCCGGTGCCATTGGCAAACTGATGACGCGTCGTTACATTCCACCGCAAAGACTTGTGCAGGCAGTGTGGCGTAATGGGTAAGGCTCTGGACTCTAAACACTGAGGCTGGGGGTTTCCAGTCACTTCGCCAACTTAAACAATAAATGTCACCAACTGAATCTCAAATATTGTAATTCACCTTGGATTAAGGCGTCAGCCACTTTGATTTGTTTTTTTTTTAATTACATTTTATGCAGCGGAGACAGAGACGGTTTAAAATTCTTGCAGACCCCAAGCCCCTTTCATTGTTTTAATTGTACAGCTATTGACCCGTCCATACAATCATTCATTTCTTAGACTGAGGCTTCTTCTTCTTCACGAATGGAAGGTCAGACCAAACCCTGTAGTAACTGCGGGTGCAAGGTAACTTCAGACGGGACTGTGGGCAGACCCACTCGCCCACTGCGGGTCTCTTTAGAGCAAATGGGTCCTGGAAGGCCGCAATGGCTGCAGGTTTTCGTTTCAGCCAATTTGAAAATTACCAGCCAGTTACTATTGATAATGAAACCCACTTTTTCACCTGAATTTTAGTTCACTTTAAATTTATTTTTTTCCTTAACAAGCAATCAAACAATAATGAAAGCGAGTTAACCCTAAATATTTAGGTATACATAAGAAAGAAAAGAAAATCAACATTTCTGAAAATGTTTGCGGTGACATTATGAGCACCAACAAGCCATGGAATTAAAAAAAAAAAAACTGGCTTCACAAACAAAAAATACTATCCTCTAATTAAGAAATTGATTGAATTTTGAGGCCCCCATCTTACGTTGGCTTGCTTGGCATCCCATTTTGGCTGAGCTGCTACTTAATAAAAAACAAGAAGAGTTCTGAATCGATTTAAAATAATCAATGGGACAAGTGATTGCACTTAATGCCATCCAGGGTCTGAGTTTTGCACCCCTGCCCAACTTGACTGATGCCTGTCTGCAAGGCGGCTTAGAAAAGTTGACGTACACTTGGTTACAGTTCTTTTTTTCCCCAGTTGGAGCAGAAGTTGGTGAAAAAAGTCATTCACCGTCATGCCTTTAACCCACATCCTCAACGTTTGAAGTTCTAGGTTCAAAGCCTTAACCACTACGCCACCCTGCTGCTTAAAGCCGAACTTCTTATATCTAATGCGTCCACGGTTTAGGTCTGCCTCATTCTGCAAGCTACAGCAGGAACCTTCTCCTTGGTGAGCCGCTGGGCAGCACGCGGACAGCGTGACTTATGTCAGTGACGTCATCGGCTTCCGTCGTGATTTCAGTCAGCCAGCACCAAGTGGCCAATCAGCACATCAGTCGAGTGGGAATTTGAAATCGGACGTGGAAAATACAATGACACGAAATGTCGGGGGATCGCGCTCACAGCTCCAGGAAACTGGACTGATATCCTGCAGTCTAAAAAATAACGGGGCTTTAGTGGCTTTTAGTGACATTAAGGGGTTAGGTGTGCATGACAAAGAATTATTTCATTCCGTGAAGGGGTCTTTGCATAAAGTTCTATCTATCTATCTATCTATCTATCTATCTATCTATCTATCTATCTATCTATCTATCTATCTATCTATCTATCTATCTATCTATCTGTCTTCACCACTTACAATTTATTCAGTTAGCAGACACTTTTATCCAAAGCAAGTTACATAAAAGGTCAACATAATGTCTGGGGGACTGTTTGGGAACAAGTGCGACAGGACAAGGGGACAAAATTGGTCATCACAAGTGAAGAGCTAAGAACAAAATACAAGCGAGTTACACTTCGTGTCTTACAAAACTAAATATCAACTGAACAGAAATTCAACAAACAAGAAGGTCTTCAAACAATTCTTACACTTTGAGCGACTTAGAAGTTTGAAAGGAGGTTGGCAGCTTGTTCTACCAGCTAAGATTTACACATGACAAGAGTCTGGACTGAGATTTGACGCCATGCAGAGGTGGCATCACTGGACGTTGTTCAATAGAAGATCTGAGTGTGTGAGAAGAAGTGCATGAGTGTCTCCTGTGTATGTAAGTCTATCTATCTATCTATCTATCTATCTATCTATCTATCTATCTATCTATCTATCTATCTATCTATCTATCTATCTATCTATCTATCTATCTATCTATCATATAGTGCCTTTCCTATCTATCTATCTATCTATCTATCTATCTATCTATCTATCTATCTATCTATCTATCTATCTATCTATCTATCTATCTATCTATCTATCTTATAGTGCCTTCCCTATCTATCTATCTATCTATCTATCTATCTATCTATCTATCTATCTATCTATCTATCTATCTATCTATCTATCTATCTATCATATAGTGCCTTTCCTATCTATCTATCTATCTATCTATCTATCTATCTATCTATCTATCTATCTATCTATCTATCTATCTATCTATCTATCTATCTATCTATCTATCATATAGTGCCTTTCCTATCTATCTATCTATCTATCTATCTATCTATCTATCTATCTATCTATCTATCTATCTATCTATCTATCATATAGTGCCTTTCCTATCTATCTGTCTATCTATCTATCTATCTATCTATCTATCTATCTATCTATCTATCTATCTATCTATCTATCTATAAATCATATAGTGCCTTTCAAATCTATCTATCTATCTATCTATCTATCTATCTATCTATCTATCTATCTATCTATCTATCTATCTATCTATCTATCTATCTATCTATCTATCTATCATATAGTGCCTTCCCTATCTATCTATCTATCTATCTATCTATCTATCTATCTATCTATCTATCTATCTATCTATCATATAGTGCCTTTCATATCTATCTATCTATCTATCTATCTATCTATCTATCTATCTATCTATCTATCTATCTATCTATCTATCTATCTATCTATCTATCATATAGTGCCTTCCCTATCTATCTATCTATCTATCTATCTATCTATCTATCTATCTATCTATCTATCTATCTATCTATCTATCTATCTATCTATCATATAGTGCCTTTCATATCTATCTATCTATCTATCTATCTATCTATCTATCTATCTATCTATCTATCTATCTATCTATCTATCTATCTATCTATCTATCTATTGTGGATTCAGGAAGTATTAAGACCCCTTCACTGCACAATTTGTTGTGTTGTAGATTTCATGTTAAATTTAAACATTTGCCATTTTTGGCCATCACTCTACACGTGATAACTCATAATAACCCTCAGCCTGTGTTTTTGAATACATCAGAGTTCTTTTATAATCAGAAGCCCATTGGCGTTTCACAAATCTGCCATCATCTGTTCATGGCATTGTGTAGATCCTGTTATAGTTCTTTCTAGAATGTTCTTGCTCATACTGTACTTCTTTTGGCAACTAAAAACGCTTCCTCTATGGAATTGTTCCGAAGAGCCACTTTGTCTTTTACATTTTTTGGCTCAGCTCCTGCATGCGTGGAGTTTGCACTTTCTCAGTCTAATGGCCTTATTTTCTGTCAGCATGTCAAGTTTTTCTCCCAGATCCCAAAGTCATTGGTGTTTGGCTGGTAAGTGACCCTAAACAGACCCCGTATGCTTAACTGAGGTGGTGTGAATGTTGTACCAGGCGCCGATTCCTGCCTTGAGCTCTAATGCTGCCGCCTCATGGACTCCGCCTCATGAGTTGTTTGTTAATGTGGAATGTCACTGGATGCACCCTCCGCTGTCACCATCTTAGTGTGGCACAGTTAGTAGTCATTGTAAAAGGTAGCAAGCTAAATAAAAGTAATAAGGAGAAGTAAGAATCTATTAGTGAATGGCCACTTTTGGGCTTTGGCTGTCATATATGGTGGGCTCCCCAGAAGGGTTGGGGCTTCACAGGATGTAAAGGAATTGACGTCAGTCGGCTTCATGGGGGTCTTTGAGACTGCGGAGGAGAATGGAGAATGACTCTTGGTGTCAAGTGGTATTACTTACCTTGCCTGAGCCCTGAAGGTGTCCTTTAAGAACTTATGTCTGATAATGTACACACACAGACATACTGTATATATATATATATGCACTAGCTGTCCCCCACTGCTCCGCCCATGTAGTAGTGAAACAGGACAAACTTTAAAAATGAATAAAAAAATTAAAAAAAAGTAATGATTTGTATCGAAAAGAATTTATATCGATAGCTTTCATATCTGAGGGCCTCTTGATATACAATATTTTTGATTTTGCTATCAGTGGCGAGAATGTAACTGTGATCTCTTTGCCAAAAATGTAAAAAGTTGGCAAGGTATGTCTGGCCAAGTGGACGGTGGGTACACTGAACTGTCAAACATTGCCACTCCATCTGATCGTGCTCAGCTCTGACAGGAGAGCGTCCCCCCATGTGGGGAGAAGAGCACATGGCCATGATATTTAGTATCTGAAAATCAGCAGCTACCCTCTAAAACACACGGAGCTCTGATCTCTCCCTCAAAAACGTCAAACGTTACTCCTTAACAATCTGTAGATGATAATGTCTGCTGAACAAACAGGTATTGCTAGCTAAGTGGAGGCGAGGTGCGCTCCAACACGTGGCGAGAGGTAGAGTGACTTGAATGGAGGCTGCTGTGTGAGTGAGGAAGGCGCCGCCCAGCCCCACACACCTGAGGCCCCGCCTCTCCCTCCCCTCGGCCCGTAGTCTCTCTCTCTCTCGGATTAGCGTGAATAAATCGGTGCCGCGACCGATCTGTGATACTTAGCATGATGAGAGAAGTTGCAAAATCAACGGGAACGTTCCAGCAAATTATAGAAAAAAATCCAATCTAAATCTGTTAAGTAAATCTCTCGTGAAAAGTGGACAGACAGACAGATAGACGTTGGACTTTATATATATATTTTCAGGGCTCAGGTAAAGTAAGCAATATCACTGTATGTACTGTATATATATATATATATATATATATATATATATATATATATATATATATATATATATATATATGTGTGTGTGTGTATGTACTATACTAGCTGTGTAAGCCCGTGCTGAAAAAACTATTCAAATTGTCACAAAAAAATAAATTGAAATGTAGAGATGTGAGGTAACTACTTTGGGCGTCTCTCTTCTAGGAGGTTTTGTTTTGCCGATGTGTTCACATCTCTTGTGTCACTTCCACATGTAAATCTTGAAGTGTGTGTGTCTATCTGTCCGACCCGGAAGTACAAGGCTACAGTGTGAAGCTCAAAGAAAGCGAAATGTGAAACTCGCTTAGCCGCTGATAGACAACAGAAGCGAGCACGTCAGCAAAACGAAACCTCCGAGGAAAGAGAACCTCGCTTAACTGCTAATGCACAACCGATGTGATTGATTGATTGATTGATTGAAGTGCCAGAATCCATGGTTTCTAGGAGCCCGGGGTTTTTACAGCACAGGCTTAGACAGCTAGTGAATATACTATATATATATATATATATATATATATATATATATATATATATATATATATATATATATATATATATATATATATATATATATATATGTTGCATAGTTTACTGTCGGGTGGCGCAGTGGGTAGTGCTGCTGCCTCGCAGTTGGGAGACCTGGAGACCTGAGGTTCGCTTCCCGGGTCCTCCCTGCGTGGAGTTTGCATGTTCTCCCCGTGTCTGCGTGGGTTTCCTCCCACAGTCCAAAGACATGCAGGTTAGGTGGATTGGCGATTCTAAATTGGCCCTAGTTTGTGCTTGGTGTGTGGGTGTGTTTGTGTGTGTGCTGCGGTGGGTTGGCACCCTGCCCGGGATTGGTTCCTGCTTTGTGCCCTGTGTTGGCTGGGATTGGCTCCAGCAGACCCCTGTGACACTGTGTTCGGATTCAGTGGGTTGGAAAATGGATGGATGGATGGATAGTTTACTGTCAAATAAAGCAAAGAGTACGCAACACGTGTTTCGCCCTCATTTTGGGCTCATCAGGCGTACACACTCTAATGCTCAAAATGAGGGCGAAACACGTGCCGCGTACTCTTTGCTTTATTTGACAGTAAACTATGCAACATTCCATGATCTGCTTCTCGCAACTGAAAGAGGGCACCGTGGCAGATGTGTGCCGAATGGCAGGCCAACCACAAGCGTTACCTGGTAGGTGACCACCCACACAATTCAGGTTGTCGAGACTCTACGAATGCAATGAATATATATATCCATCCATTTTCCAACCCACTGAATCCGAATACAGGGTCACGGGGGTCTGCTGGAGCCAATCCCAGCCAACACAGGGCACAAGGCAGGAACCAATCCTGGGCAGGGTGCCAACCCACCGCAGTGAATATATATATATATATATATATATATATATATATATATATATATATATATATATACTAGGGGGTTCGCCCCCTGCTCGCCAGCCACTTTGCATTTCTGCCGCTCACGTTGTGAAGAGGAGGGCTGAACGCACTCCAAGGAGACACTGTCGCTCCTCTGAAATCCCCTCTTAAATGGTGATACAACGGGAAACAAATAGTTTTTATTTTTTTACCTCCTCTTTGCTCAATCAGCTGCTGCTGCCGTGCCATGTGATCTGCATCTCGCGTGGCGCTTCGAACATTTAAAAGCCTGTACAGCTGCTGTCTTTGTCATCTACTCTCTGTCTTTTATTTCCGGCCCTGGGCTTAGTTAAATCTCTTGGCACAAAGTCTTGTCTCGTGGGATGTGAGTTCTTGATATTTTAGTTTATAATTTAAAGACGGAATAAGAATCTGACAATCTAACAGCATGACATTCAAGTTTGATAAATTCTGAAAAGAATGATACCAAACATATAAATGGTGCAATGGCAGTGCTGCTGCTTTGCAGTAAGGAGACTGTGGAAGATTGTGGGTTCGCTTCCTGGTTCCTCCCTGTGTGGATAGCGCTATGAGTACTGAGAAAAGTGCTATATATATGTAATGAATTATTATTATTTGGTTTTAAAATAAGCCCTATTTAAAGCGTGACTTAAAACGTGACATAAAATCATTGCACTTTTAGGCTTAGGATTTTATATATGTATATACCTTGTTGAGAGGTTTACTTACCTCAGCAGTGACATTCATGTCTCTGGTGACTCTTCCTATGAAGTCAGTAGACGGATTGGGAGAACATGGGGGGTCATGAAGTTGCTGGAAAGGGGTGTCTGGCACTCTCGATATCTATGCAAAAGAACGAAGGTCCAAGTCTTTAGAGTCCTGGTGCTTCCTGTCTTGTTATATGGTTGTGAGACATGGACGCTATCCAGTGACCTGAGACGAAGACTGGACTCCTTCACGTGTGTCTCTCCGGAAAATCCTTGGGTACCGTTGGTTTGACTTTGTGTTGCTCATGGAGTCCTGAATGAGGCACATGACCTGCATTGTGAGGGAGCGTCAGTTACGGCACTACGGCCATGTGGCGCGTTTCCTAGAGGGTGATCTGGCTCGTAAGATCCTCATTGACCCGAGTGGCTGGACCAGGCCAAGGGGTCGCCCACGTAACACCTGGCGTTTCTGCCTGGGGGGATGTAAACTGGGATCCCAAGTTGTTTTGTCATGTATTGGGTGCGGCAACGCACTGTACCGGTGCTTGCTCCCCAACTTGAACTTGACTATATATACATATATATATAGAGTAGATATATATTTATGTGTATATATATATATATATATATATATATATATATATATATATATATATACACACAAACACACACACACATATCCATCCATCTATTATCCAACCCCATTTATAGTGTCGAGGCAAAGGGGGCGTTCCCTATGTAAATATGCTAACTTTCTGCAAATGTCATTTTCTGTGCCATTATGATTTTATAGCAACACAGAAATTATTGTTAACATCGGACCTGCTCACTGAAACAATTAATTGATCTTGACAGTTACGACTAAGTTTACGTGAATTTATCAGCAGTTCTCAAACTGTGGGCCGGGCCCCCCCGAAGATGTGAAAAAAAGAAAAAAGAATCGAAAATATGAAAAATCCATCTATCCATCCATCCATCCATTTTCCAACCCGCTGAATCCGAACACAGGGTCATGAGTGTCTGCTGGAGCCAATCCCAGCCAACACAGGGCACAAGGCAGGAAACAAACCCTGGGCAGGGCGCCAGTCCACCACAGGGCGTGCACACACACATACCAAGCACACACCATGGACAATTTAGGATCGCCAATGCACCTAACCTGCATGCCTTTGGACTGTGGGAGGAAACCCACGCAGACACGGGGAGAACATGCAAACTCCACGCAGGGAGGACCCGGGAAGCAAACCCGGGTTCCCTAACTGCGAGGCAGCAGCGCTACCCACTGTGCCACCGTGGAAAATATATATTGCAGAGAAACAAAAAAAAAGTCCAGTAAGCAGACCCCATTTACTGGCCTGCTTATAAACAAAACACAACAACTTGATGCCCGAGTGATTTAGGACCGACGTGGTCCAAAGCTGCGAGTCACTTCTGTTACCATGAGGTCTGTCAGAGTCAGTCGCTGGGTTCAGTAATGAATATCAACTGCTGGGTTCTCTGCTGGCTTATATAGCTGATGGGGTGGAAAGGGCGTGGCTTTCAGTTCTGGGGCGGAAGTGACATCACATCTCTCCTTCGAATTGCTCCTCCTCTTTACATGGGACAAAAAGAGAAGTATGGGAAAGACGCTCTACAAATAAAATGTTTTATTATTATTATTAGCCACAAACTGTGCAGTGTCCCTCTCGATTAACCAGGCTTCTATCTGATGGAGCCTTGAAGGGGCTCCCATAGTGCATGCGTCTGACTATATATATAGTAATATAATAAGAAATAACAGGATAAAGTATCAGGGGTAATCCTGTTTAACATCCAGAACGTGCATGTATGAGTAATGAGAGCTCTTCAGGCCACCAGTCTGCTTGAAGGCTGTTTTCAAAAGTGCAGAGGACTTTTCTGTATCAGGTGGGTTTACTGTATATAGCCGAGTGGACATGGAAGACAGGAGGTGATCCAGGTTCCCAGCCGAACTGACATCAGTAGGTTTCTGGCTTGTCCTCCTCTACTGTAGGGCAAGTGGCAATTGGCTAAAAGGCAGCGTCACTCTCAAATCCTTCCCTGTAGTAGTCAATAAGCCGGCGTCCGTTACGCACGTCCTAATTTCATGTGCTTGACAACATAAATATGTATATATTCTGTATATACACACATGTCCTTTAGCAGAAGTACCTGGTGTTGCCCAGGTATAGATAAATGGAGCAAAACAGTCATTTGGAAATTCAGTGAGGCTAAACATGACCAACGAGGAGACGAAAACACAAAGCTTTGTAATCCAGTGAGGCGATGAAATTAATACACAAATTAGAAGGAGACGCTGAGCCTGTGGTCTTGGATGGTAGAAAAGTTTGCCCGCACTCATGACAGCGTCTTCCCATCAGCCCCAGCATACTCCTGCTGTGCACTGGGAATTATAATTCTCATGCTGGTGCTGGTTTTTGGCTTGCCCCCTCCCCTCATTACAGCCCCGATATGCTATACTGACTACATTTTAAGTTGGACCGACAGCAACGCACGTGCAAAATTGCGTGAAAATCAGTTCAGGCCATTTTTGTGTGATTGGCAAACAAACAGACCAACAAACAGCTTGCTGTTTTATTTATGAGTGTAAAAGAAATAAATAAGAGGCAGAAAATAAAGGGTTGGGGGGGTCATATAGCACCCTGTTTAATGCAAATTGAAAACTGAAACGAGGGAAATATCCAGGGTTGCTCACCATTCCGGATCTCATCTCAGGCTAATCGATACGTCTTGTCATGGCAGAGCTCCGTATTCTTCGATCTCAGGTTCGATGTGAGTGGCAGCTTCTGGAATTCCTGATCTTTCAATATCATGCAGGGTGGAGAAGGTGGGAGCGACGGGGTCGAAGGAGGCGTGACGTCGGTGCATTGCATCGGAGAAAAAAGAAGGTCCGCCAACCATGGCGTATCCCGTGACATGGATATCGGTGTCCTTCCCTCAAACTCAACTGAATAGAGAAACCTTGAACCTCAGGAATGCTTTGGGGACATTCTTGATTTGCTCATGTGTGACAATAGAGGTTATGTGTATATATAGCAGACTCGTATGTACAGTAATCCATATAACATGAACAGGTTTATTAGCTGATTATCGCCAGTGAAATTCGTGCCTCTAATCCACACCACCCTCTCTGGTGCCATCATTAGCGAGTAGAACTGCCTTTTCTCCATATGTCTGCCTTCCTTGCCTTACCCTTACTTCAGGACTGTGAACATTTGTATTTGTAATAGGGGTCCTCCTGTCGTGAGTCATTCCCACTGGACATGACCCCCCTTTTATTGCTTCTATGTGATCTGCAGTTCACGGGGTATCCCGCTCAGGTCCGTTTACTTCAACATGTTCTGAACTTCAGGAGGGACACCTCACACAGTTACTTGGATTGTAATAGGGACTTCACGGGGAACTGCTTAGTGCTTTGATAAAATCAGGACTTCACGGGGGACTCCCACCTCAATAGGGGACATCTCTCCCGCTTATTGCTCCTGCATAGTGGGGACTTCAAATGGCCTTGATGGACTGAATGGCCTCCTCTCGTTTCTCCAATTTCTTATGTTCTGTGTACTGCTGTCTGTTCCTAAAAGTTGACGGTTGCTCGCTCACCTAATGCTTTGATAAAATCAGAACTTCACGGGGGGACCCCCCCCCCCCATTGCTTCAACATGATAGGGACTTCCCCCGTTTGCTCCTGTGTCGTAGGGACATAGTCGAGTGATTTCACGTGGGACCCCCCGACCCATCCCCCAATCACATTGACATGTTCAGAACTTCACTTCACGAGGGTGGGACACTTTCCTCAACTGCTTCGAAGAGATAAGGACTTCACAGGGGACTCCCCCTTATCTGCTTCAATGTGATAGGGGGACTTCATGGGGAACCACTTATTGCTTTGACAAGATCGGGACTTCACAGGGTGACCCCCAGTATTACTTTGACACCATAGGGACTTCATAGGGGACATCTCCCCCCAATTGCTCCTGCATAGTAGGGACTTCATGGGGGACCTGCTTATTGCTTTGACAAGATTTGGACCTCACCGCAGGACCCCTACTGTTACTTTGACACAATAGGGACTTCATAGGGGACATCTCCTCCAATTGCTCCTGCATAGTAGGGACTTCATGGGGGACCAACTTATTGCTTTGACAAGATTTGGACCTCACCGCAGGACCCCTACTGTTACTTTGACACAATAGGGATTTCATAGGGGACATCTCCCCCAATTGCTCCTGCATAGTAGGGACTTCATGGGGGACCTGCTTATTGCTTTGACACAATAGTAATTTGAAACAGGACGGGGGGCCCCACCTCCAATTACTTTGATGTGTTCAGAACTTCATGGGGGACACCTCCCCAATTCCTTTGATGCAACAGGGACTTCATGGGGCCCCTCCCCCCCCATTACTACTTTGATGCAATCAGCTACCAAAAGGGAAGTGGTGCGATGGCACAGTGCACCAAGGAGGCTGGAATAAGCTGGGGTGGGGGTCTTGGAGTCCTCCATAATTTGCTCCAGTACCACTTTGGCATCGGTACTGAGGTCCAAAAGCATGTTTGATTTTTCAGGGTTAAACAAGCAGCAACCATTGCAGTTTACGAAAAGAGTCGTGGGAATCCGGGACAAACTACCGAGCCATGTAACTGAAGCAGAGACCCTGATAACCTTTAAGAAGAATCTGGATGAGATGTTGGGACCACTTAGGGGGATTAGCTAGTCAGACGGGCTTGATGGACTGAATGGTCTCCTCTTGTTTGTCAAATGTCTTCTGGTCTGTGTACTGCTGTCAGTTCCTAAAAGTAGCCGCTCGCTCGTTTCCTGAGATGGTTGCCAGTGTTTCAACTCGCGTTGAAGGGTATCATCTGCACTCCACCTGTTCAGTCGATATTAACCCTCCTTGTATGTGTCTGTTTTTCGCAGGCAAGTCCTGGAAGGCCCTGACTCCCACCCAAAAGCGGCCCTACGTGGAGGAGGCCGAGAGGCTCAGGGTCCAGCACATGCAGGATTACCCCAACTACAAGTACCGACCTCGCCGTAAGAAGCAGCTCAAGCGAATCTGCAAGCGTGTGGACCCCGGCTTCCTCCTCAGCAGTCTGTCTCCCGACCAGAACGTCATGCCAGATAACCGCAGCTGCAGCCGACCGAGACTAGAGAAGGACGATGACACCGGCTACTCTTCCAGCCCGGGGCTCCCGACTATAAGAAGTTTTCGGGACACTCCGGCCTCCACGGGAAGCTTCGACACTTACCCCTATGGGCTACCCACCCCACCAGAGATGTCTCCCTTGGATGCCATTGAGCACGACCAGTCCTATTACTCCACTTCTTGCCCAGAAGAAGCTCAGACACTTGTCATCGGACGCCCCTACCATCCGGAGTATTCTCAAAGTCCTCTTCACTGTGGCAGCCATCTTGGCCCAATCTCAATGTCTCAGCCAGGTTCTACCATGATACCATCTTCCACCGGCTGTCCAATGCCGCTTTCTTATTATGGCCCACCATTCCACTCCATGCCACACAACCTCCATGCCCACTTGGGCCAATTGTCTCCTCCGCCAGAACACCAGAACCTGGAGACCTTGGATCACCTCAGCCAAGCCGAACTGTTAGGTGAGGTGGACCGCAATGAGTTTGATCAATACCTAAACTCCACAGCCCACCCTGATCAGAATGGACTGACCATCTCCGGACACATCCAGGTGACACCAGCAGCATGCAGCTCCTCGGAAAACAGCCTGATCTCGGTGCTGGCCGACGCGACAGCAGCTTATTATAACAACTATGGCATCTCTTAGACCAAAGAAGGGGTACAAAACATCCTAAATAATTGGCGCGGCTGTCTAAACAGCGGGCACAGTATTACTGCGGAAGGTGGTGCACGAGTTCAAGACGGTGCCAATAAAAACAGGAACACAGACTTGGCTGACGGACAACTCAGGGCTTGTACAGATGAAAACACGGCAACGTTCGTAATTTATATGGCGTCCCAGTTGGTCACCAGACCATTCAAGGCCTCTGCTTTCCAGACGTGGCTGTTCAGTCTTGCTTGTACAGATACTATAAAGCTTATTTAAATATGTCAGTGTTTTATTTGAAGTCGAAATGTATCTTTGTCTCCATGGCGCACTTCTTTCCTGACTGTTTCCTCTTGGAGATTGGGCTTGTGTACCCCCCCACCCCACCCCACCCCATCATGTGGATCGACTTCTTGAGATGTTCCACAGATCCGTTGTATCGGTTTGCAGAACTTAGCATAAGGGCACTCTATTGAATGTACACTAATGCTCATGAAGAAATCACTTTGTACAGTTTTGATAGCATCCCCATTGTCATGGCATCCAAATAATGTATCCTTAAAAACAAAAGAAACAGATTGTTGATTTAGGTTGTGAAATAAATGTAATTTAAATAAAATATCGACTTTTATACTCCTATGCTGCCGGAGTTCATTTTGTGAATGAGTGAGTGAGTGCCCCCTACTGTCCAAAGAAAGGCTTTTATGGGAAAGTGTGTGTGTGTAAGTGTGAGAGTGTCCAGTCCATTCCAGGGTTGGCACCTGCCTTAATGCAAAGCTGCCAAGATAGGCAATGGCATCCTGTGACCCTGTAGGGAACAAGTGAGTGAGGAGACTGAAAGAGGGAATGAATGTGTGTAAGTGTGGAGGTGAAGACGATGAGAATATAAACTGCTCAAAAAAATGAAAGGACCACATTTGAATGAGAGTATAGCATCAAGTCAATGACACTTGTGGGCTGTTGATCTGCTCAGTTAAGTAGCGGAGGGGCTTGTTCATCAGTTTCAGCTGCTTTGGTGCACTAGAGGGGCAACAATGAGACGACCCCTAAGACAGGAATGAATGGTTTAACAGCTGGAGGGAGGCCACTGACATTTATCCCTCCTCATTCTGTTTGGTCACTCGTTTTGCATTTGGCTACGGTCAGTGTCACTACTGGTAGTATGAGGCCATACCTGGACCCTACTGAGGTGGCACAGGTAGTCCAACTTCTCCAGGATGGAACATCAATACGTGGCATTGCCAGAAGGTTTGCTGTGTCTCCCAGCACAGTCTCGAGGGCATGGAGGAGATTCCAGGAGACAGACAGGCAAGGAACTCTAGGAAAGCTGGACAGGGCCCCTTGTAGAAGGTCCTTAACCCATCAGCAGGACCCACCGGTATCTGCTCCTTTCGGCAAGGAGGGACAGGATGAGCACCACCAGAGCCTACAAAATGACTTCCAGCAGGCAGGCAGGCCACTGGTGTGAATGTCTCTGACCAAACAATCAGAAACAGACTTCATGAGGGTGGCCTGATGGCCTGATGGAGCACCGTGGAGCTTGAGTGGCATTTGCCATCAAATACCAGAATTGGCAGGCGCCCTGTGCTTTTCACAGATGAGAGCAGGTTCACCCTGAGCACGTGTGGCAGACGTGAAAGGGTCTAGAGAAGCCGTGGAGAATGTTATGCTGCCTGTAACATCATTCAGCATGACCGGTTTGGTGGGGGGTCAGTGGTGGTCAGTCTGGGGAGGCATATCCATGGAGGGACGCACAGACCTCTACAGGCTAGACAATGGCACCTTGACTGCCATTAGGTATTGGGATGAAATCCTTGGACCCATTACCAGACCCTATGCTAGTGCAATGGCTTCTGGGTTCTTCCTGGTGCATGACAATACCTGGCCTCATGTGGCAAAAGGATGAAGGGAATGATACCATTGACTGGCCCCCCCACCACGCTCACTCGGATGACCTCAATCAAATAGAACACCTCTGGTGAGACATTATGTTTTGGTCCATCTGATACCTCAGACTGTTCAGAAAAAACAATCTTGCTTAGCCACTAACACACAAGTGAGGTGTGCATATCGGCAAAATAAAACCTCCAAGGAGAGAGAAACTCGCTTAGCCGCTGATTGACAAAGGGGGGGTGAGCATGTCTGCAAAACAAAACCGCCGACTCTGCATTTCAATTTTATTTTCTGACGATTTCAATAGTTTCTAGGTCCCCGGACTTTTTACAGCACAGGCTTACACAGCTAGTATACAGTCATACAGTATGAAAATGTTTGTGAACCCCTCTCAGCCTGCATAATAATTGACTCTCCTTTCAACATAAAAGATAACAGTGGTATGTCTTTCATTTCCTAGGAACATCTGAGTACTGCGGTGTTTTCCCGAATAAAGATTTTTAGTGACGCAGTATTTAGTTGTATGAAATTAAATCAAATGTGAAAAACTGGCTGTGCACAAATGTGGGTCCCCTTGTCATTGTGCTGATTTGAATGGCTGTCACTGCTCAATGCTGATTACTTGGTTGGATGAGCTCATTAAGCCTTGAACTTCATAGACAGGTGTGTCCCATCATGAGATATAAAGGTATTTAAGGAGGTCAATTACAAGTTGTGCTTCCTTCCCTTTGACTCTCCTCTGAAGAGTGACAGCATGAGATCCTCAAAGCAACTCTCCAAAGATCTGAAAACAAAGATTGTTGAGTCTCCTGGTTTAGGGGAAGGCTACAAAAAGCCATCTCAGAGGTTTAAACTGTCAGTTTAAACTGTAAGGAATGGAATCAGGAAATGGAAGGCCACAGGCACAGTTGCTGTTAAACCCAGCAGGTCTGGCAGGCCAAGAAAAATACAGGAGCGGCATATGAGCAGGATTGTGAGAATGGCGACAGACAACCCACAGATCACCTCCAAAGACCTGCAAGAACATCTTGCTGCAGATGGTGTATCTGTACATCGTTCTAAAATTCAGAGCAATTTGCACAAAGAACATCTGTATGGCAGGGTGATGAGAAAGAAGCCCTTTCTGCACTCACACCACAAACAGACTCGCTTGTTGTATGCCAGTGCTCATTTAGACAAGCCAGATTCATTTGGGAACAAAGTGCTTTGGACTGATGAGACAAAAATGGAGTTATTTGGTCAGAACAAAAAGCGCTTTGCATTGTGGAAGAAGAACACCGCATTCCAAGAAAAACACCTGCTACCTACTGTCAAATTTGGTGGAGGTTCCATCATGCTGTGGGGCTGTGTGGCCAGTTCAGGGACTGGGGCCTTTGTTAAAGTCGAGGGTTGCATGAATTCAACACAATATCAACAAATTCTTCAGGATAATGTTCAAGCATCAGTCACAAAGTTGAAGTTACGCAGGGATTGGATATTCCAACAAGACAATGACCCAAAACACAGTTCAAAATCTACAAAGGCATTCATGCAGAGGGAGAAGTACAATGTTCTGGAATGGCCGTCACAGTCTCCTGACTTGAATATCATCAAAAATCTATGGGATGATTTGAAGTAGGCTGTCCATCAAATTGAACTGAACTGGAGTGATTTTGTATGAAGAATGGTCTTCAATACCTCCATCCAGAATCCAGACACTCATCAGAGGCTATAAGAGGACAGCGTCTAGAGGCTGTTAGATTTACAAAAGGAGGCTCAACTAAGTATTGATGTCATATCTCTGTTGGGGTGCCCACATTTATGCACCTGTCTAATTTTGTTATGATGCATATTGCATATTTTCTGTTAATCCAATAAACTTAATGTCACTGCTGAAATACTACTGTTACCATAAAGCATGTCAGATATTCAAAGGAAGTTGCTACTTTGAAAGCTCAGCCAATGAGAAACAAAAATCCAAAGAATTAAGAGGGGTTCCCAAATTTTTTCATATGACTGTGTATGTATATATATATATGTGTGTGTGTGTGTATGAGAGAAAACCAAAAAAGTAAAGGCAATTTGAAAATTATGTGATAACCACAACAGATCGAAGCTGACTCAATACAACATCCTCATGATGGCCGATTGGTACTTTGAATACACACAGTGCCACGATCTGCCAGTAGTCTAGTTGAAGCCAAATGAACATGGACGATCCGCTGTAGGAGTGCACCATTGTTGAACAATGCACTGTAGTGACATTTCTTGGGGCAGAGGGAGTGAAACCTGCTGCGGTGCCCTGTTTGTTCTGACACCATTTTCTAATGGCTGTTTCTCAGCAATTTGTGCTACAGTAGCTCTTCTGTGGGATTAGACCAGATGGGCTCGCCTTTGCTCCCTATACACATTTATGAGTCTTGGATCCCCATCTCCCTGTTGCTGGTTTACCAGTTATCCTTCCTCGAACCACTTTTGGTTGATACTAATTACTGCATACTGGGAACACCATAGGAGCGCTGACATTTTGAGCTGCTCTGAGCCAATCACCCAGCTATCACAATGTGGCCTTGGCACAATCACTCAGATCCTTACGCTGGCCCATTTGTCCTGCTTCCAGCACATCACCTTCAAGAACTGACTACTGAGTTGCTGCCAAATATATGCCACCACCTTAAAAGGTGCCACTGGAATGAGATAACCAATGGTATTCACTTCACTTGGCAGTGGTTTAAATGTTGTGGCTGATCGGTGAATGACAATCACTAAAGTATGAGTAATTGCAAATTGAAAGCAGTGACCTTCAGTGTGAGCCGACATCTTAATGACTGTGTCTTAGTTTACTGGGGTAAGGTGCCATTCCTGAAAACCTGTATGTACTAAAATTTCATAACATAATAACAAGTCATTTAAATGGAAAATATTTTTAAGCATTCCATTGCACCCATTTTTGCTGAAGTATCACCAAATTGCACAAAAGTTGACAGAATTAGTTAAATATTAACATTAGTCATCACTTCAAACCATAGGAAGACATTACCTTCATTAAATAATCTTTAAAAAACAACTTTACCAAGACTTCACCACTTACAATTTATTCAGTTAGCAGACACTTTTATCCAAAGCAAGTTACATAACAGGTCAACATAATCGAGTAAACTTCTGTCTGGGGGACTGTTTGGGAACAAGTGTGACAGGACAAGGGGACAAAAGTGGTCATCACAAGTGAAGAGCTAAGAACAAAATACAAGCGAGTTACACTTTGTGTCTTACAAAACTAAATTACTAATATCAACTGAACAGAAATTCAACAAACAAGAAGGTCTTCAAACAATTCTTACACTTTGAGCGACTTAGAAGTTTGAAAGGAGGTTGGCAGCTTGTTCTACCAGCTAAGATTTACACATGACAAGAGTCTGGACTGAGATTTGATGCCATGCAGAGGTGGCATCACCAGACGTTGTTCAATAGCAGATCTGAGTGTGTGAGAAGAAGTGCATGAGTGTCTCCTGTGTGTGTAAGTCTATCTATCTATCTATCTATCTATCTATCTATTATATAGTACCTTTCATATCTATCTGTCCTTCTATATATTATATAATGCATTTCATATCTATCTATCATACAGTGCATTTCATATCTATCTATTATATAGAACCTTTCATATCTATTATATAGTGCCTTTAATATCTATCTATCTATCTATAGTGCATTTCATATCTACAGTATTATACAGCACCTTTCATAGCTATCTGTCCTTCTATATATTATATAATTCATTTCATATCTATCTATCTATTATATAGTGCCTTTAATATCTATCTATAGTGCATTTCATATCTATCTATCATACAGTGCATTTCATATCTATCTATTATATAGAACCTTTCATATCTATTATATAGTGCCTTTAATATCTATCTATCTATAGTGCATTTCATATCTACAGTATTATACAGCACCTTTCATAGCTATCTGTCCTTCTATATATTATATAATTCATTTCATATCTATCTATCTATTATATAGTGCCTTTAATATCTATCTATCTATAGTGCATTTCATATCTATCTATCATACAGTGCATTTCATATCTATCTATTATATAGAACCTTTC
Organism: Erpetoichthys calabaricus; assembly: GCF_900747795.2. NCBI lineage: Eukaryota > Metazoa > Chordata > Cladistia > Polypteriformes > Polypteridae > Erpetoichthys > Erpetoichthys calabaricus. The sequence goes on along the minus strand of NC_041396.2, from coordinate 13,437,947 downwards.
ATATCTATTATATAGTGCCTTTAATATCTATCTATCTATCTATCTATAGTGCATTTCATATCTACAGTATTATACAGCACCTTTCCTAGCTATCTGTCCTTCTATATATTATATAATTCATTTCATATCTATCTATTATATAGCACCTTTCATATCTATCTGTCCTTCTATATATTATATAATGCATTTCATATCTATCTATCTATTATACAGCACCTTTCATATCTATCTATCTATAGTGCATTTCACATCTATCTATTATATAGCACCTTTCATATCTATCTGTCCTTCTATATATTATATAATTCATTTCATATTTATCTATCTATTATATAGCACCTTTCATATCTATCTGTCATACAGTGCATTTCATATCTATCTATTATATAGAACCTTTCATATCTATCTCTCCATCTATCTATTATATAGTGCCTTTAATATCTATCTATCTATCTATCTATCTATCTATCTATCTATCTATCTATCTATCTATCTATCAGTACCAGAAATGGTGCTGATAATGTGGCCTGATCTTGTAGATGTTGCATATAGCAAGTCTTTATTTAAAGGATTGGCCTTTTGCAACTGTTTCACTATTTGTTTTGGACCTGTGATGCCCAGGTTAATGCAAAAAGAAAGGAGCAACACTCGTGTCAAGGTGAGTGAACCACAGCAAGTGCCCACCCAAGCCCACCTCACTGCAGTCCATGGAGTAGACCCACCCTATCTGGCAGGCTGTCGCGAGGTCTTTATCTGGACAACACAGCATCAGTGAGATGGATTGCGTCACCACCCTTCGGCCCTGCCCCATTATCAGGCTGTGGTGAAGTGTAGGTGATCAGGCGTTGGCACCAACATACTGGATTCTTCAATTGTCGTGAAGTGAGGGAAACCTGAATTTGAAATGGTTGACTGAGTAAAGCATTATGTGTATTTGTGTAGGCCTTTTGTTTTCCGGTTTAATGATGGTGCACTGCAGACGTTAATGCCGAGGTGTATGTTGATTACTTAAATTTCAACCAGTCTTAGTCAGGTAGTGCAGCTAGTGTTGTATAATCCTAAAATGTCCAAAAGAGGCGGCGTACATTTTGGAAAGGTGCTCTAAAGAATTAATGGTACTTGTCTTTCTTAATACGCTCGTGACTCAGTGATTCATGTAACTTACCTGGAGTAGAAAATAAAGAAACAATTACAGTTGCCGTGTTAAGCCCCCTTGGTGTGGTGTCCACTATGCTAAGGCACTAGATAAACTCAAAGGTGGCATGTTACACACTGCAATTCGAGTAACAGCAATGAGTCTTATTTTCATTTCTCTTAGGACAGCCCGATCCTTAATTCCCGCTGACTCAGACACGCAGTTGTATTCTTTATCCTCAGCTCTCCATTACTGCAGGAACCTGTTTTACCAAGGAGTAAAAAAATAAATACATAAAAGAACAGTTTATTTCTCAACAGCACTTGGCACTAGAGAGTGATGTCATTTTAGGGGAATTAAAACACATAAATCCCTGCTGTTAACTGCTTACTTATTTTATTTATTTATTTTTTATAATCCTGGTGCCTGGCTGGTTTTCCTGCCTTTTTTTTATTTTTTTGGAATGGTTGAGTCGTGATTCTTGTAAAAGGATGTACCAGCAGGGCTGTTTCCTGCCTGATAAGACACACGTCTCAACCAGGATGTTTGGGTCTCCCTGTCCCATTTAGAAAAGTCGGCGACTGAGAAAAAGGAATTCTCGGCTCGCATTGCAGGAGGAAAAAGAGTGAAGCTGATTAACGCTGGATAAACCTCAGCGTGGATGGCCTCATCTGGAGACCAGGGGGCTGATGACAGACGCCTTGATTTCTTTCCATGTTTTTGTCGATTCGACCCCAGAAAGGTCCAATGTTCTCATTAGGGTTCATTGTACAGCAAGCGTGCCACACAACATATACGGCAATGTCCCTGAACACCTCACAGACCCAGTGTCCTGGGTTCAAATTCCGTGTCCGGTCACTGTGTGTGTGGAAGCTGGCATGTTCTCCATGACGTGAAAGTTATTCTCAAGTTTTCCTCCTGTATCCCTGATCCTAATTATAATAATACATTTTATTTATATAGCACCTCCTCTTAATGTAATGTAATTGGTGACTCTAAAATGGCCACATGAGAGAGGTGTGCATTCAAATTCTCTTTGACCATGGGGTTTGAGAAGGTAGGTTACCGAGAATGATGACTGATTCTGTTTTATATAGTAATATAATAATTATAATAATACATTTTATTTATAAAGCGTCTCCTTTTAATATAATGTAACTGGTGACTCTAAAATGGCCACATGTGTGAGGCATGCGTTCATGTCCTCTGCGATACGAATCTGCTTTGCGACCATGGGGTTTGAGAACAGTAGGTTACTGAGAATGAGGAGTGATTTTTATATACTAATATAATAATTATAATAATACATTTTATTTATAAAGCGTCTCCTTTTAATATAAAGAAATTGGTGACTCTAAAATGGTCACATATGAGAGGTGTGTGTTGAAATTCTCTGCAATAGACCCTGCTTTGCGACCATGGAGTTTGAGAACAGTAGTTTACTGAGAATGATGACTGATTCTATTTTATATAGTAATATAATAATTATAATATTACATTTTATTTATAAAGCATCTCCTTTTAATACAATATAACAAGGGGGCTCCGCCCCCTGCTCGCTTCGCTCGCCTACCCCCGGCATTGGGTATCCTGAAATACATTAGTCGAGCTCGTTCGTTTTGGAGCCGTGCCCGCTTTGCCCGCGGCATTTCAGACGCGCGTTGTAGGCGCCTGCGTTCATTGATTTTATCCAGGCGGGCTCGTGTTTGTATATCCGTCAGTCAAGGTCGTTCGTTTTGAACCCATGCCTGCTTTGCTTCCGCAGTTTCAGACGCGCGTTGTAGGCACCTGCGTTCATTGATCTTATCCAGGTGGGCTTGTGTTTGTATCGTTGAGCTGTATTGTGTTTGAATTTGGTGTAAAGCGTTCAGCGGTTTGTACAATCCCAAGCAGCACATTATTCCTAACTTCACTCCGCAGTAGTGCCACTCACAATAGGCGGTGACGCCTGCGCCTTCACTCTGCAGTAGTGCCACTCACATTATGGCGGTGACGCCTGCGCCTTCCGTACTATCTTTGAGGACCTGTGGGGCCTCTGTAGCCTCTCACGTTTGACTATGGGGTGCAGCGCAAAATCCTCTTTTGTGTGTGGCTGTGTCGTTAGTCGTTAGCTATGGGCGCATTGTTGCTTCATTTCTCATTCACGTTAGTTGAGCTCTTTCGTTCTTGGGCCGTGACTCCTTCGTTCGCGGTGGATAAGACTTCACTTGCGGTTTATGAGACGCGCGCCTGCGCAGTACGTCTCATGGTCCCATCGCCGTGTACCTGCGTCCATATTCGGTTTATTCTCGGTTAGTAATATGGATTGGTGACTCTAAAATGGCCACATTTGAGAGGCGTGCGTTCATGTCCTCTGCGATATGAATCTGCTTTGCGACCATGGGGTTTGAGAACAGTAGGTTACTGAGAATGAGGACTGATTTTTATATACTAATATAATAATTATAACAATACATTTTATTTATAAAGCATCTCCTTTTAATATAAAGAAATTGGTGACTCTAAAATGGCCACATATGAGAGGTGTGTGTTGAAATTCTCTGCAATAGACTCTGCTTTGCGACCATGGAGTTTGAGAATGGTAGGTTACTGAGAATGATGACTGATTCTATTTTATATAGTAATATAATAATTATAATAATACATTTTATTTATAAAGCATTTCCTTTTAATATAAAGAAATTGGTGACTCTAAAATGGCCACAAGTGACAGGTGTGTGTTCAAATTCTCTCTGACCATGGAGTTTGAGAATGGTAGGTTACCGAGAATGATGACTGATTCTATTTTATATAGTAATATAATAATTATAATAATGCATTTCATTTATGAAGCATCTCATTTTAATATAAAGTAATTGGTGACTCTAAAATGGCCACATGTGAGGGGCGTGCATTCATGTCCTCTGCAATACGAATCTGCTTTGTGACCATGGGGTTTGAGAACAGTAGGTTATCGAGAATGATGACTGATTCTATTTTATATAATAATATAATAATTATAATAATACATTTTATTTATAAAGTGTCTCCTTTTAATATAATGTAATTGGTGACTCTAAAATGGCCACTTGTGAGTGGAGTGTGTCAATATTCTGCGATCCGAATCTGCTTTGTGACCATGGGGTTTGAGAACAGTAGGTTACTGAGAATGATGACTGATTTTATTTTATATAGTAATGTACTAATTATAATAATACATTTTATTTATGAAGCGTCTCCATTTAATATAAAGTAATTGGTGACTCTAAAATGGCCACTTTTGAGTGAAGTGTGTTAATATTCTCTGCGATACGAATCTGCTTTGCGAACTGTTTCCTCCTGCTTGGATGAGATTGAGACCTGGATGTCCAAGAACTTTCTTAAGCTGAACAGCACCAAAACTGAAGCTCTTTTAATCGGTACCCACTATCAACTTCGTTCCTCCATAAATTTCCTTTTCTGGCCATACCATTACTTTCTCCCCTTCTGTTACTAATTTGGGTGTCAAATTAGACTCCAATCTGTCATTTGATACACATGTCCATAACACCTCTGTAAAATTGCATTCCTTCATCTTCAAAACGTAGCCAAACTCCGTTTCTGCCTTTCCCTTTGTGATGCTGAAAAGCTGGTTCATGCCTTTGTCTCCTCCAGGCTGGACTATTGTAATGCATTCATCATTGGGATCTCCAGCAAGAGCCTTCAACAAATCCAAAATAGTGCTGCAAGGATCCTAATGAGGGCGCAGAAATATGTCACCAATCCTTCGGTCACTTCATTGGCTCCCTGTTCACCTCCAAATTGAATACAAACTCTGTTTGCTCACTCATAAGTGTATCCATGCTCCACAATACCTTAAGGAACTTCTTATTTTACAATCCACTACAAGAAACCTTCGTCTTGCAAATACCCACCGCCTTCGTCCCCCCCTGTGGCCAAACTTCGTACAATACTTAAAGTTTGAGAAACACTGTCCTAAGGGTTTCCTGATGTCTCTAATGGCTTTATTCTCATTCGTCAGCCTCATGATGGCTTCTTTGACTTCCATCGTCACTGCTCTTGTCCTCATGTTGAACAATGTCAACTACAGACTCCAAAGGTTGAAGCAAACTGAGGTATCTTATGAAGCCATGAAACCCACCTGAGAAATCATAGACATCTGTAACACCTAACATTACAGTGCCCTGAAATGGGGGGCCATATAGAAAACAGGTTGTGTGACCGAAAAGTCTTCAAATTCCCTTAAATGAAAGCCTGCACTGTGCATTTTAATCACAATGTCCAAAGATGTCTGATTTGTAATTTGAAAATGTGGAGCAGAAGGGGAATCATTGAAAAAATGTGTGAATTTGTCGCAAACATTATGGAGGGCACTGTAAATAACAGGAAATGTGAGCATACATATTTAATTTATTTTATATTTAAATAAATAAATTTAAAATAAATTTTATAGTCATGTGAACGCAGTGGTAAACTCTTGCTTTTTCCAGTTGAAGTGGCTGTCAAAAATCAAGCCTGTTTTGTTTAAACGCAACCTTGAAAGAGTGATATGTGCTTTTATAACCTTTTGTCCAGATTACTGCAATGCGCTTCTTTTTAGAATTAGCCAGGCATCCATTGCTCGCCTACAGCTGGTTGAAAATGCCACTGCTCGATTTTTAACTGGCACAAGAAAGCATGAGCATGTTACCCCGATTTTGGCTTCCCTTCACTGGCTTCCAGTTCGTTTTTGAATCCAACTTAAGATCCTTGTATTTGTTTTTAAATCCTTTAATGGTTGTGCCCCATTTTGTTTGTCGGAACTGCTGCACCCTTATGTACCGTCTCGCTCTCTCAGGTCAGCAGACCTGATGCTTTTATGTGTTCCTAAGACACGATGCAAACTCCGAGGTGATTGGGCTTTTTCAGTGGCAGCTCCAAAACTCTGGAATGATTTGCCATTGCACATTAGGAAGGCTCCTTCATTCGCTGTCCTTAAATCTTATTTAAAAACGCACTTTTACTCCCTGCTGGCCTTTAACCAAGTGTGATAGATAGATAGATAGATAGATAGATAGATAGATAGATAGATAGATAGATAGATAGATAGATAGATAGATAGATAGAATTAATAAAGTATCCATCTAAGGGGAAATTCACATACCCCAGCAGCAGCAGCATACTGATAAAGAAACAATATTAAATTAAAGAGTGATAAAAAATGCAGGTATAACAGACAACAACTTTGTATAATGTTAACGTTTACCCCCCCGGGTGGAATTGAAGAGTCACATAGTGTGGGGGAGGAACGATCTCCTCAGTCTGTCAGTGGAGCAGGACGGTGACAGCAGTCTGTCACTGAAGCTGCTCCTCTGTCTGGAGATGATCCTGTTCAGTGGATGCAGTGGATTCTCCATGATTGACAGGAGTCTGCTCAGCGCCTGTTGCTCTGCCACAGATGTCAAACTGTCCAGCTCCGTGCCTACAATAGAGCCTGCCTTCCTCACCAGTTTGTCCAGGCGTGAGGTGTCCCTCTTTTTTATGCTGCCTCCCCAGCACACCACCGCATAGAAGCGGGCGCTCGCCACAACCGTCTGATAGAACATCTGCAGCATCTTATTGCAGATGTTGAAGGACGCCAGTCTTCTAAGGGAGTATAGTCGGCTATGAGACACATATATGATAAGATACAACATATATGATATGTTGACTATCTGTTTACTTTTTATTATGAATTTCTTCAGCTCTTATGTGTTTCTGTTTGTTTTTCCTTTTGGTTATTGTGTGTCTGATATGTTGGGTTTTTATTGTACAGCACTTTGGTCAGCCTTGATATTGTTTTTAAAGTGCTTTATAAATAAATAAATAAAATGTAATTATATGTGTCAGAAAATATATTTTTGTTCCTTATTTTGGTACGTATTTAAATTATTGCTGATTCCATCTGCAAGAAGCACATAGTTCCATTGTGCTCATCAAGTGGGAATGACTAAATACAGAGAACAGTGTAATGAAAATGCCAGTGTTTGTGAGAAACCATGTTTACTACTATGGGAAACAGGCCGGACACAGACAAGCAGACATCGTTAAAGCACCACAACACGTTTATTTAAAGATAATATTTACAATAAAGTGAACACGCACAACCCACTTCACTCCAAAGTCCAGGCCTTCTTCCTCAATGCCCTGTCAGGTCCACCACCACTCCTCTCCACGAAGACTTCGTCCTTCTTCCACCCGACTCCAGCCATCGAATGGAGGGAGGCAGTCCCTTTTATAATCACCTGGATGTGCTCCGGGTGTTTTCCGATAAGCTTCAGCCGGCACTCCCCAGTGTGGCGGAAGTACCGGCTCTGCACCCAGAAGCACTCCGGGTGCCCCTGGTCCTCTTCCCCCCCAGTACTTCTGGGTGTGGCGGAAGTGCTGAGGTCCAGGTCTCTGTAGGCATTAGGGTTGAGCTTTCAAGCTCAGTTCCCGTGGTCCCCAAAGCAACCAGGGCAGTCACCCCCTCATGGTCTGGAGGAGGGTTCTCCCAGGCGTCCCGGCTGGGAACCACCCTCAGCCGCTTGCCACACTACATAGTTGTTAATTACAGTGTATCCTCCATGTGTTCTGATATTTTTATATTTCTGAATGTTCTACAACAGAGGTGGGCAAAGTCGTTCCTGGAGGGCCGCAATGGCTACAGGTTTTTGTTCCAACCCAATTGCTTAATAAGAAGCACTTAATGCTCAAGTAACACTTCTGCTTCACTTTAGTGGTCTCGCATGTTACAATTTTGAACCCTAATTGCTTACTTTAGACTTAAACAGCTGAATTCTCAGTTTTTAGTTGCTCCTGATTAGCACCTAGACAAAAGAAACCAGCATTTCTCCATTTAGCTTGTTTCCATTGACACCTGTGTGTATTTATCATGCACTATTTAGCTTAATTATATACTTGGAAGGAAAGTCAAGAGAAAAAAGTGAAGGACTGAGAATTGCTCGTCCATTTTAGACTTCAAATTATTTGTTTGATATCCTTAGAAAGGGGAAGAAACTCTCGGATATGAGAATGACGTGACATGGCAGAGTTAAAGCACTAACAGGCCATGAAAATAAATTATTGGCAAGGATTGTTTTCTAATGAAGCAACTGGGTTGGACCAAAAACCTGCAGCCACTGCAGCCCTTCAGGACTGACTTTGCCTACGCCTGTTCTAGAATGAAAGTGTCATTGTTTTAAGTAAGATTCCTGCCTGTTTTTCAACTTTATGTAAACTACGTGGGTCGATTACATACCCTAAAGGTGCCATGTTTTTCAACGTAATAGGAGGCGTAAACGCTAAGCAGCTCTGCTAACGTCTACAATGGAACAGCACCCTCTGCAGGGAGGTTCTTGACTTGCATTAACTGCTGCCTGCTTGCCTGTAATCTCATGATAAAGTTCATCTTTCCATTTCCTAACCCACTTATCTAATGAAGGACTTCAATGGCTCAAGCCAGAATGACATGCCAGTTCCTCAGAGGCCACTAATGGATACACTTACACTTGGTTGATTCAGAGCTGACAATCAAGCCATTTTCCATGTACGATGAGGTAGGAGAAGTGAAGTAAACCATAGAAAAAACCCACAAAGATATAAAGAAGGAGAACATGGAAACTCCATTGAGTGACAGGTCTGGGGTTTGAACCCAGGACTCACTTACGAATCACTGCCCCCTTTCTAAAGGCTAAAGGAATAATCTGGAAATGGAGTTTTCATCTCAATGCACTCATTTAAGGTTTACAGAAACCACAATTCCAAGAATTCACTACCCGCACCTCAGATTATATTTGCTAAACAGACACGTGTACATGTAGAATGCAATAAAAAATTAATGAGTTCCAAGAAGGTGCGTCAAAGGTGAAGCAATTCTTTTTTTTTTTATTCCTTAATAACAAGGTTTATGGTTGAATGTTTGGCTCACCTCTGCATTCTAATCATGGCTGCCGTTACTTTGGCTCCACAGCTCGGACTCTTCTTCTGATTCATTTTTTGGCTTTTTTACCAGAGGGTGGCTTCGCCTGTTTAGAAAGGACAAGCTTACTGGTAAAAGGAGGCAGAGTGGGTGGCTGAGGCAATGCTTTCTGCTGCTGTTTCAGCTCCAGGATCTCCCGGGTCAGTTTCAGCTCCTCGGCAAACAAATCGCGAACAATCTCCAACTGCGTCTTCAGTGTCTGCTGCACCAGTTTTTCCAGAACCTGTGGACAAAAGACAGAAAAGTTACACAAATGGAGCCACACGTGTACTACTTTGAACTCTAAAGGTGTTTGTTCTTCTTAGAGCATATGTGTCACAGCTATCTGGGGACCATCACTCAACATTAATGTATAGTTTGTGTGTTCTCCATGCGTCTGTATAACCCTTCCCCGCTCCTCTGGTTTCCTCCTTCACCACAAAGTCAGACATTTTGGGTTAACTAGTAATTCTAAATTGGTCAAAATGAGACTGCGTGGCCAAGTATGCTGCGTCATTGACCGGGATCTCCTGTATGATTACAGAGTCCTTGGCCGACCAGACCCTTTGTGATTACAGAGCTCACCAGTGCCTTCTTTCTTCTTCATGATATTCCATACAGTTGATTTTCTGATTGGATGTCTCCAATGGTTTCATTCTCGTTCTTCAGCCTCATGATGGATTCTTTGACTTTCATTGCCACAGCTCTTGTCCTCCATGTTGAACAACTACAGACCCAAAGGGTAGAAGCAAGCCCAGGTATCGTATGAAGCCATGAAACGCACCTGAGGAATCACAAACACCTGGGACACCAATAGTCCCAAACATTATGGTGTCTTGAAATGGGGGGGCCATGGCGAAAAAAAGTGTAATTTCTACATGCTGTGACTGAAATGTATCCAAATCCCCTTAAATGATAGCCTGCAATGTGAACTTTAACTACAGTGCATCCGGAAAGTATTCACAGCGCATCACTTTTTCCACATTTTGTTATGTTACAGCCTTATTCCAAAATGGATTAAATTCATTTTTTTCCTCAGAATTCTACACACAACACCCCATAATGACAACGTGAAAAAAGTTTACTTGAGGTTTTTGCAAATTTATTAAAAATAAAACAACTGAGAAATCCCAGGTACATAAGTATTTACAGCCTTTGCTCAATACTTTGTCGATGCATCTTTGGCAGCAATTACATCCTCAAGTCTTTTTGAATATAATGCCACAAGCTTGGCACACCTATCCTTGGCCAGTTTCGCCCATTCCTCTTTACAGCACCTCTCAAGCTCCATCAGGTTGGATGGGAAGCGTCGGTGCACAGCCATTTTAAGATCTCTCCAGAAATGTTCAATCGGAATCAAGTCTGGGCTCTGGCTGGGCCACTCAAGGACATTCACAGAGTTGTCCTGAAGCCACTCCTTTGATATCTTGGCTGTGTGCTTAGGGTCGTTGTCCTGCTGAAAGATGAACCGTCGCCCCAGTCTGAGGTCAGGAGCGCTCTGGAGCAGGTTTTCATCCAGGATGTCTCTGTACATTGCTGCAGTCATCTTTCCCTTTATCCTGACTAGTCTCTCAGTCCCTGCCGCTGAAAAACATCCCCACAGCATGATGCTGCCACCACCATGCTTCACTGTAGGGATGGTATTGGCCTGGTGATGAGCGGTGCCTGGTTTCTTCCAAACGTGACACCTGGCATTCACACCAAAGAGTTCAATCTTTGTCTCATCAGACCAGAGAATTTTCTTTCTCATGGTCTGTGAGTCCTTCAGGTGCTTTTTGGCAAACTCCAGGTGGGCTGCCATGTGCCTTTTACTAAAGAGTGGCTTCCGTCTGGCCACTCTACCATACAAGCCTGATTGGTGGATTGCTGCAGAGATGGTTGTTCTTCTGGAAGGTTCTCCTCTCTCCACAGAGAACCTTTGGAGCTCTGACAGAGTGACCATCAGGTTGTTGGTCACCTCCCTGACTAAGGCCCTTCTCCCCCGATCGCTCAGTTTAGATGGCTGGCCAGCTCTAGGAAGAGTCCTGGTGGTTTCGAACTTCTTCCACTTATGGATGATGGAGGCCACTGTGCTCACTGGGACCTTCAAAGCAGCAGAAAGTTTTCTGTAACCTTCCCCAGATTTGTGCCTGGAGACAATCCTGTCTCGGAGGTCTACAGACAATTCCTTTGACTTCATGCTTGGTTTGTGCTCTGACATGAACTGTCAACTGTGGGACCTTATATAGACAGGTGTGTGCCTTTCCAAATCATGTCCCGTCAACTGAATTTACCACAGGTGGACTCCAATGAAGCTGCAGAAACATCTCAAGGATGATCAGGGGAAACAGGATGAACCTGAGCTTAATTTTGAGCTTCATGGCAAAGGCTGTGAATACTTATGTACATGTGCTTTCTCAGTTTTTTTATTTTTAATAAATTTGCAAAAATCTCAAGTAAACCTTTTTCACATTGTAATTATGGGGTGTTGTGTGTAGAATTCTGAGGAAAAAAATGAATTTAATCCATTTTGGAATAATGCTATAACATAAGAAAATGTGGAAAAAGTGATGCGCTGTGAATACTTTCTGGATGCACTGTATGTCTGATTTGTAATTTTTAAAATGTGGAGCAGAAGGGTAGAAGAGGGGTAGATCAAGGAAAAATCTGTCTTAGTCCCAAACATTATGGAGATCAGAGTTACATGTGTTTTAGAGGGTAGCTGCTAGTTGCCACAGATCTCACGGACAGACATGTGCTTTTCTCCCCATGCGGGGAACGCTCTCCCATCAGAGCTGAACACGATCAGATATAGTGGAACCGTTTGTTGTTGGGGCATACCTACCCTCTGCTTGACCAGAATTACATTTTTAAAAAATTTTTTGATTTGTAAAAGTTTGTCCTATTTCACTACTATGTGGGCAGAGCCACGGGGGACAGCTAGTGTATATATATATATATACATATATAGTCCCACAGAAGCTCATGAGAGGCAGCCAATGGGCTTGGCTGAGTGTGATATGCTGGAACAAGGGTTAAAGGGATGCATTAACGTCTTTTCTATTTCCCCTCCACATCCTCCGAACAGAAGTCTGCCTAACTCCACCTTTAATTCCAGAACCTTCCCTGTCTGTGACCTCACTTCCAGTTTCAACCCCTTGGACACACCCCTTTGTCCTCAACAGCTATAAAGACAGACACTTTTTCCTCAATCACAGGTCCCGTTTTGGACAGCGCCTGAAGTGACTACTCATCTCCATTGAAATTAACTATATTTTCCTTCACAGAAATTCGAATATACAGAGTGGAATCCAAAACCTTTATCTGTCTGTTTTTGTCTATATACACACAATATACACACACACACACTATATATATATATATATATATATATATATAGCATCTTTCTTTCTTTTTAATTTTCTTGCTTTATAGTCATTCTGGTGTGTGTTCAGACCATAATGTGTGTGTGTATATATTTGTTTATTTTCTGTCTATTTATGCATTCATTTATTTAAAGAGCTTTTGTAAAAAAACAAATTTTCCTCAGGGGACAAATAAAGTTAGTTCTTGACAAAAATCTATCTATTTATTATATAGTGCCTTTAAATAATCTATCTATCTGTCTGTTGGTCGTACCAGAAATAGTGCTGATGATGTCGCTTGATCTTGGAGATGTTACATATAGCAAATCTTTATTTAAAGGAATGGCCTTTTACACTATTTCACTATTTGTTTTGGACCTGTGATGCCCAGGTTAAAGGAGCAACACACGTGCCAAGGTGAGTGAACCACAGCAATTGCCCGCCCAAGCCCACCTCACTGCAGTCCGTGGAGTAGACCCACCCCATCTGGCAGGCTGTCGCGAGGTCATCATCTGGACATCACAGCATCAGTGAGGTCCAGGGTGCTCTGGAGCAGATTTCTCACTAAGGATATCTCTGCACTTTGCTCCTTTCTGCTTTCCCTCAGCCCTGCTCAGTCTCCTAATCAACTGTCGCACCAACCTACAGCAACCGCGCAGCGTGATGCTGCCACCACTTTGCTTCACTGCTGGAATGGCACTGCATATGTGAAGAGCTGCACCAGGTTTTATCTAGACATGACATTTAGAATTGAGGGCAGCCAGTTCAATCTAGGTTGCCTTAGACCAGAGAATCTTATTTCTCCTAATTCTGACAGTCCTTAAGGTGAGAGAAAGAAGGGACCTTAACTCTTAGTTTTCAGGAGGGAATGTTGAGTCTTTTTTTTAATTAAGATCAAGCGGTTATCCCCATCTAAGATGTTTTGAAATCTAAGTAGACCTCAGTGTTAACTATTGCAGTGCACCACACAATGTGTATCTCTCTGTTATATGCCATTTGGAATGGGATTCGTAAAAGCAGAGCTAATGTTTGGGATGCACCATCTGTTGGAATGAAAAACGCCTCCCTCATAAATGCCGGATGAGACTCTACTACATTGGGCCCCTGAGCAAGGCCCTTAACCTGCAATCCCTCGGTCCCGGTTATGACGTTACTCTGCATTCAGCCCTGCGAGCAGGTCCTCCAACTTACAGGGAAAAACCTGGGGGTTGGTGGCAGGATTGGCACTCCAGCCAGCCTCCGTAAAAAACCTCAGAGTGTTCAGTGTGGTGTTGAGGTGTCACCCGTTGCACGGCTGCACTTGGAGCTCAATCCGGGTGGTATGCTGTGTAGTGGGTGCGGCAACGTGCTGTAATCAGTGCAGGCTCCCACCCTCTTCCTCCTCTCTGTAATGTTATGTTACATTATGTATAGATGTTTCTGTTATATGTCATTTAGTATAAGCATATATTTAAAGAAAGAGCTTCTGTAAAAAGCCAAATTTCCCCCTGGGGAGAAATAAAAAAAAGTTATAGTTCTAGTTTATCAGGTAGTTTAGAGTGATCTGTTAACCTTGAAATGCTGGAAGACAATAAAGAAGAACCAAGCAGGCACACAGCAAGAACATGAAAACTTGTCACAGATAGCCACCAGTATGGAAACCGAACCCTGGTCCCCTGGAAGTCTACAGTCTACAATATAAAACTTGACTCTTTGCTTTACTGTTTCAGCTTTATTTTTTTTTGCTTTACCCCAGTTTCAGATAAAGTTTCTCTAATCCTGTCGTCCTTTTCATGGATTTTAAACCTGGAATCGGCAGAATGGAGCAGGGCATATCTGTCCGGTGCAGCTGCCTGCATCTTCTGCATGTTCCCGCTCACTTTGTTGTTCAGGCCATGATGTTCCAGGCCATTATGACTACTGCGGAGAGTACGAGCCTGTGCCCACTCCCCACCCCCTCAATTCTCCCCCACCACCCCAACTTCTAAATAATGGCAAAACAAAACAGCAGCACCTTATGAAAAGAGTCCATCGTGCATTCAGAATCCGTGGAAGAATGGAGCAGACTCTGCCTCGGGACTCCTGCCACATGGCACCTGCCCACAGATCCAGGCAGGGCCCACGGCAAGAGAACAAAAAAAAAAAAAAAAATAATTAAAAACAGAGGGCATGCACCTTTTAGGCAAAATAAATTACAGTGCTGGCTACCTGTTTTTAGGAGATATAATTAATCTATGTAGAAAAAAAAGAAAATCAGTGCCTCTGAAATGAAAGTTGCCAGCAAAATAAAAATAAAGCAGAAAATGCATAAACAGGCACATCTGGTTAAAAAAAAAAAAGAAGGCATTCTGAAAAGGAAGACCAAAGCAAAAAGATAACTGGGATTTAACTGTATAACCTGTAAACAGTACAGCAAATGAGGTTAGCCTTACTGGGTAGGGAAACTATAATTTGATCATAAATGTAATTCACATGTTTACTTTCTTTAATTAAAAGTATTACCTGTCCATTTTTCAAACTCTCTTATTCCAAATGAGGATCAAACTACAACCGGGCACTGAGCAGCATGAATCAAGAAACACAGCTCCTCACAAAGGGGGATTCGTACGCACAGCCAGAGCCACAATGGGCCCATTTAGAGTCGCTGGTGAGCCTAACCTGCTCAATGTCAGGATGGGGAAGAAAACCTGAGAATACAAATGGGGACAACTGTGTTGGTAACCCTTACAGCTCGTTGAACAACTGCTGCAGGCCCCCTGAAAAGTGATGCCATGACAAGCAATTGTACCCCTGTGTACCTGCATGCCTTTGACATGTCATCGAGTAAAGCAAAGCAAGTGTGGCATGAGATCAAGTGCTGCTTATTCTACAAAGGTCTTCTAAAATGGCCTGGACACATTTGTCAGGACCCCTTGAAAAGATCCCAAATAATTGGATTTTTCAAATTTGCTCTTCTGCGGTGGGTTGGCACCCTGCCTGGGATTGTTTCCTGCCTTGTGCCCTGTGTTGGCTGGGATTGGCTCCAGCAGACCCCCGTGACCCTGTGTTCGTATTCAGCGGGTTGGACAATGAATGGATGGAAATTCGCTCTTTTCTTCAATTCATATCATGCATTCCTTTAATTGGTCAATCAGTCATTCAGCCGATTTAAACGGAGACAAGTCGTCACTCTGCTGTTGGTGTCATTGTGTGTCCCACACTGAACGTGGACCAGAGAAAGCAAAAGAGAGAGAGACGTCTGAGGGGATCAGAAAGAAAATGACAGACCAGCATGTGAAAGGCAAAGGCTAGATGACTACCATCTCCAAGCAGCTTGATGTTCCTGTGCAAATATTATGAAGAAGCTGAAGGCCCATGGGACTGTAACCAACCTGTGTGGGCGTGGCCACAAGAGGAAACTCGACCCCTGAATGGACAGAAGGATAATGAGAATGACTGACAAAAAGCCAAGGACAACATCCAAAGAGATATGAGCTGAACTCCAAGGTCGAGGTCCATTAGAGTCTCATCACACCATCTGTCACCTTTTGAGTGACAGTGGGATCAATGGAAGAAGACCCGGGAGGATTCAGGACAAGCCACACTACTTCATGGAGAATGTCCTTTGGACAGATGAGACCAAACTGGAGCCTGTTAGCAAGTCACATCAGCTCTGTGTCCATAGGCGAGAAAATTAAGCTTTCAAAGAAAAGAACACCAGAGCTACTGTGAAACATGGAGGAGGCTCAGTTATGTTTGGGGGGCTGCTTTGCTGTGTATGAAACAGGGGTGCTTTGAGTCTGTGCTGAGAACAATGAAATCTAAAGACTATCAAGACATTCAGGAGTGAAATGTCCTGCCCAATGTCAGAAAGCTCCGTCTCAGTCGCACTGACGGTTGTGCAGCAAAATATTAGGTGAAGGGTCCCACCATTTTTGTCTATGTCATTTTCATTTGTGTTATTGTTTGTGATATTCTGTTGAGTCAAAACTTCTAAAGCAATGCCAGATTTTTGCTGAATATGGAATTAACGATGATGGCTGCCAGTTACTTTTCTTAGTTTCAAGTTATACCAGAGACAATCGTGGGTGTCAAGATAGATGGATAGATTGGAAAGACACTAAATAATAGATAGATAGACAGAGACAATTGTGGGTGTGAAGATAGATAGATAGATAGATAGATAGATAGATAGATAGATAGATAGATAGATAGATAGATAGATAGATAGATGAGGTGCCACATGGTGATGTTTTTAGATGGGTGCAGAATTGGCTCAGACGCAGGAAGCAGAGGGTGATGGTGCGAGGAACCTCATTAGAATTGGGTGATGTTAAAAGTGGTGACCAGCAGGAGTCAGTGTTAGGGCCACTGCTATTTTTAATATATATAAATGATTTAGACAGGCATATAAATAACAAGCTGGTAAAGTTTGCAAATGATACCAAGACAGGTGGATTAACAGATAATTTGGAATCCATTATATCATTACAGAAGGACTTGGATATCAGACAGGCTTGGGCAGATGAAATTTAATATCAGTAAATGTAAAGAATTACACATAGGAAGGAAAAATGTGAGGTTTGAATACACAATGGGTGGTCAGAAAATCGAGAGTCCACCTTATGAGAAGTTATCGACTTCCCGACAGTGTTCAGAAGCCATTAAGAATGCTAACAGAATGTCATGTTATATAGCGTCTTGATGTGTGGAGTACAAGTCACAGGAGGTTCTGCTCAGTCCTTAGAACACACTGGTGAGGCCTCATCTGGAGTACTGTGTGCAGGCTATAAAAAAGGACATAGCAGCACTAGAAAATGTCAAGAGAAGAGCGACGAGGCTGATTCAGGGCTACAGGGGATGAGTTATGAGGAAAGATTAAAAGAGCTGAGCCTTTACAGTTTAAACAAAAGAAGATTAAGATGAGACCTGAGTGAAGTGTTTAAAATTATGAAGGGAATTAGTCCAGTGGATCGAGACAGTTATTTTAAAATTAGTTCATCAAGAACACGGGGACACAGTTGGAAATTTGTGAAGGGGAAATTTGGCACAAACATTAGGAAGTTTTTATTTACACAAAGAACGATAGACACTTGGAATAAGCGACCAACTAGTGTGGTAGACAGTAAGACTTTAGGGACTTTCAAAACTCGACTTGATGTTTTTTTGGAAGAAATAAGTGGAAAAGACTGACGAGCTTTGTTGGGCTGAATGGCCTGTTCTCGTCTAGAGTGTTCTTATGTGAAAGGCACTATATGATAGATAGATAGATAGATAGATAGATAGATAGATAGATAGATAGATAGATAGATAGATAGATAGATAGAAATTTACCATCATGATGAGGTTTTTTTACCCTGTATATCTGATCGTTTTTGATTTACGTTTTCGTTTTTTCAACCTTTTGGCTCTGACCGCCACTTGTTGAAACGATTCCTCTTTTTGTCTAGTCTTCATCTCTTGGCCTGTTCACTCATTTTATTTCACTGTTAAACTAATCATTTCCATCTGGACTGACTCAATAGAGAAAGTAAAGAAACAATAAAAATGACCAGAAGACACGTGGGTCAAGAACATGCCAAGGTCTGATACTGACAGTCAAAAAGGTCCCTCATCAAATAAAAACAGAACACACTCAGAAATTGGAAAGAGTTACAAAGCAGACAGAAATTCGTTAATCAGGTTCTTTCCAATTGAAAGCCTTTTGCACAGCGGATTTAAAGGTTATCCATCAAAGTTGGATTTCCCATAAAGGTCGGGAGTGACCTTTGACACGACACTCTAATGATGTCACAAATGAGTGCTCACCAGGGAATTCTGTGATTGATTTATACAGCTAATGCAAAAGCTTAAAATAGTTGTGTCTGCGGTCTATCAGCAAAACGTAAATTCTGCACTTTGTAACAGTGCAATATACAAATAAAACCGATCTTTAATTTCAGAATTTCTGAATGTTGAAATTCCATATAATTAATATACACCAATCAGCCAAAATATTAAAACCACCTGCCTAATATTGTTTAGGTGCCCCTCATGCCACCAAAACAGCTCTGACCCGTTGAGTCCCAGACTCCTCAAGACCTCTGAATGTGTCCTGTGGTGTCTGAACCAAGATGTTAGCAGCATATCATTTAAGGTCTGGAAGTTCCGAGGTGGGATCTCCATGGATTGGACTTCTTTTTTTCAGCACAGTCCACAGATACTCAATCAGATTGAGATCTGGGGAATTTGGTGGCCAAGTGAACACCTTGACCTCCTCGTCATGTTCCTCAAAACATTCCTGAACATTTTTTTGCAGTGTGGCAGAGCACAGTATTCTGCTAACAGAGTCCACTGCCAACAGGGAATACCATCGCCATGAAGGGGTGTATGTGGTCTGGGTTGTACGTGTCAAAGGAACATCTGCATGTATGCCAAGACCCAAGGTTTCTCAAGGTAGAACACTCTCCAGAGCATCACACTGGCTCTGCTGGCTTGCTAACTTCCCATAGTGCATTCTGCCACTATTTCTTCCCCAGGTAAATGACGCACACTCACCTGGCCGTCCATATGATCTAAAAGAAAATGTGACTCATCAGACCAGGCCACCTTCTTCCATTTCTCCATGGTCAGGTTCTGATGCTCATGTAGTCATTGTAGGCACTTTAGACAGTGGACAGAGGTCAGCATGGGCAAACTGACCAGTCTGTGGCTACAGAACAAGCTCTGACACATTTCTCTCAAGGCCAGCATTAAGTTTTTCAGCAATTTGTGCTACAGTAGCTCTTCTATGGGATTGGACCAGGTGCCTAATATTCTGTCCCCATGCGCATCAATAAGCCTTTGGCACCCAGGACCCTGAATAATGAATGGCACCAAAACATCATCCGAAAGCAACTTCTCCCAATCATCCAAGAATAGTTTGGTGACCAACAATGCCTTCTCTAGCATGATGAAGCACCATGATGAAGGCCATAAGGCAAAAGTGAGAACTAAGTGGCTCGGGCAACAAAACATCGAAATTTGGGATCCATGGCCAGGAAACTCCCCATTGAGAACTTGTGGTCAAGAGGCGGGTGGACAAACTAAAACCCACCAATTCTTATAAACTCCAAGCTTTAATTATGCAAGAATGGGCTGCCATCAGTCAGGATTTGGCCCAGAAGTTGACTTCTAGCCTGCTAGAGCAAATTTTAGATGTCTTGAAGAAGAAAGAAGGGCCTGCACTGCAAATATTGACTCTTTGCATGAACTTCACGGAATTGTCAGTAAAAGCCTTTGAAACCTCTGAAATGCTTGTAATTCTACTTCAGTGTACCATAGAAACATCTCAGAAAAAGATCTAAAAACACTGAAGCAGCAAACTTTGTGAAAACCAACACTTGGGTCATTCTCAAAACTTTTGGCTGCAACTGTATTCAATGGTATTCACATCACATGTAGAACTGACTGTTCATTGGCTGCCTGATATATGCCACCTCTTCTTGTCACAAGATAAAATCAATGGCATTAACATGACCTGGCAGTGCTTTTTGAATGTTGTGGCTGATCGGTGTAAGGTTAGCTAGAACTTAGCCTTGAAGCGATTAGTAAATTCATAGAAATCAGAGATCCCAGCACCATCCAGGTGGCAGTACTCTCAAAGTAAACATTTTACATTTGATTGTAAAGCGTTGATGGTGTCCTTTCTTTTCTCTCCCCACACAGTGATAACACCTGGGCCTCAGACTGTGAGCTGCGAGGTGTCTCCAACTGCTCAGCCATCACACTGTCCATACGCTATTTTGAACAGAGCAAAATCTGAAACCTTTCCAAAGAATCCACTCCTGCTTTTCATTCATAGATAAAGCGTTGGCTTTGGGTCAGAACTCAATTCCTGTTATTACTAACTAAGCAGTTTGATTGAACTAATTAAATAATGAAATAATTGCACATGGCTGACCCGTATTTTTTCCTCATTAATCTCCCGAGGGGCTTGTAATTTTGCTCTGGTTGCTTTATTACGGAGGATGTCCCCATTGTGTTTTCTAATTGCAATATGCTATTTGAATTTCCTTGCTCGCCAACTGTTTTCCATCTCCTCATGGCTGATTCCACTTGTTTTTCACTTCAGCACTTGAGATGGAGACCCTCGGCCTCAGTGCTTTCGTACAGAGGGTGTGAGTCCTTGATGCCGATGCCCCTGCAAGTCACCTCAGTCAAAATCTCCACACACAGTAGGTGGAGGTGCGACACTTTTTGGGTTTCTCTGACAGACTAGCATGGCAGAACAGGGCTGTTTGGAGTGGCACAACGTTGGTAGGTAATAAAAAAAAAAAATCTGAAAGACTGTATTTATTTTTTTTTCCTGCTGTCTTCTCTTGTTTTTCCAGTGGAACATGTGCCTGCCGTCTGCGATCTGGATGGTGGAAGTGCAAGGAACAACTTCCTGCATGCTTGCGCTCATTTCCTCCAAATCTCACATTCACTGCAAAGGCACCGGGAAATGAGTCAAGGTATCCTGAACGTTTGACTTTACATGGATAAGAGGCGGAAGAAAGCAGTGGGTCCATTTGCAATAAATAAGGAAGAAAATAAGTCAATAAACAGGGGGCCATGACATCGAAGGGTGCGTTACACTGCTGCATCAAACTCCAGCGACCAGAGGTCAGCCCTGAGCCTCGGGTGTGTGGGTTCTGCACATTCTATCTGCGGCCATTTCTCTTGGTATTTCTGATTCCGTCTTTATAACAAAAATATTACTCTAAATTATCCCGGGGAGCATCTGTTTGTGTGTGTGTGCCCAAGGAAGAACTGGCAGCCACCAAAATATGCTGCCAGGAAAGACGCAACCTTAAATCAGACAAAGACAGAATAGAAAATTGAGTAAATTGTGAGGCAGAGATAGATAGATAGATAGATAGAAGCACTATATCTATCTATCTATCTATCATAAATGAGAGATAGATAGAAGCACTATATCTATCTCTATGTATCTATCTGATAGACAGATAGATATCTATCTATCATATAGTGCTTTTCATATCTATGATAGATAGATAGATAGATAGATAGATAGATAGATAGATAGATAGATAGATAGATAGATAGATAGATAGATAGATAGACAGACTCACGTGTCCATTTTGGACCGGCCATTAGGCCATATATTGGTCACACTGTGTACAGGTCTTTGCAGTTGAGGGTCTGTGGGTCAGGAGTGTGTCACTGTTAAGTTTATTTTAACCGCCAGCACAAAGCAGCATAAACCGATCTTCAGGTATCGGTGCCATCACGTTGGTTCTGTGTAAGGTTGAGGGTTGCTGTCTTTGGTGGGCAAGTGGTTCACGGTGGGTTGTCTATGCCAATGTTTCTCTACGATCGGTTCACCACCCCAGTTGCTGCTGACAGGTCGCGGGTTGCCGTTGTTGGTTCGCTGTGGATTGCCTGTGTTATGTTGCCCTGTTTCTAAATGAGTTTATTGTACAAAGGGGAACCCCGTAATCATCAGAGGTGACTGTGTGCAGAGGGTGCAGACCTATAAATACCTGGGAGTGCAGCTGGACGATAAATTGGACTGGACTGCCAATACTGATTATCTGTGCAAGAAAGGACAGAGCCGCCTGTACTTCCTTAGAAGACTGGCATCCTTCAACATCTGCAGTAAGATGCTGCAGATGTTCTATCAGATAGTTGTGGCGAGTGCCCTCTTCTACGCAGTGGTGTGCTGGGGAGGCAGCATTAAGAAGAAGGATGCCTCACGCCTGGACAAACTGGTGAGGAAGGCAGGCTCTATTGTTGGCATAGAGCTGGACGGTTTGACATCCGTAGCAGAGCAACGGGCACTCAGCAGGCTCCTATCAATTATGGAGAATCCACTACATCCATTAAACAGTGTCATCTCCAGACAGAGGAGCAGTTTCAGCGACAGACTGCTGTCACTGTCCTGCTCCACTGACAGACTGAGAAGATCATTCCTCCCCCAAACTATGCGACTCTTCAATTCCACCAGAGGGGGTAAACGTTGAACATTATTCAAGTTATTGTCTGTTTTTTACCTGCATTTTTTATTACTCTTTAATTTAATATTTTTTGCTGCTGGAGTATGTGAATTTCCCCCTGGGATTAATAAAGTATCTATCTATCTATCTATCTATCTATCTATCTATCTATCTATCTATCCCAAACATGCTCATTTCACCAAGGGGGTGGTTTGCGATTGGTGCTGGTGAGTCGTCAATAAACTTTGAAAGGCAAAACTGGATTGTGGGACCATAAGGGTTAAGAAACACTGGTGTAAGTGAAGGTGGTGTGGGATGAATGAATTAGCGATGAGGAGCTGAGTCTGATCATTACTCTGTTGTTTTCCCTCTTTGGCCGTTAGTATGAATTACCTTTTCTTGGTCGGCCGTATATCAGATAGTAAGATATAGTGCCATTCATATCTATCTGTCTATTATAGACAGACAGTTGAACGTCACAATATGATAGAAAGCTAAACAGAAAAGTCACTTTATATTATATGTGAAAGGCACTACATAAACAGATAAGTAAGTGTGAAATGTTGAATATAAAATAGGCAGATGGACAGATAGATATAAATGGCTGCACATAATAGATGGACAGATATAAAAGGCACTATACAAGGCAGTGTATGAAATATACAGCATGAACTGCTTTATGTAAAACAGACAGATGTGAAGGTAGGTAAGTAAATATAACAGAACTGTACATAATAGACAGATATGAAAGGCACTACATAAATCATATTGAGCTTTAGCTGTGAAAGGCACTATTACAGATGCCATTTGTTATATTTGCTCCATGGTGAAGGCTCCATTAACACTCCATTTTTTTTACCAGGTCAGATATTAGGCACTAAAAACATTCCAGTTCAGTCCACCAGTTCACTTTTTATATTTTTTTTAGCCATCCACATTGTAACACAACCCAATTCCCAAATGACTGGAGGAAGTGACTAATCAGTCCAGAGCAGTTTTCCAGTGTGTAGTCAAAGCTGTGTCATAGTGTCACAGATGTGAGGATGACAGGCACAAAAAGAGGATTCTGAGTGACTCAAGGTACACTTTGTCACCAAAATGGGATCAAAGTGGCTTTAAATAACAAGCTATGACGGGCAAAAGTCCACAGATATTTGAGAGATCATACTTCAGCGCCAGAGGTTGACAATCAAAATACAAATGAATTTGACCGGCCATGGATCCTACTGGATGCTAAATGCATTGTTCAGGACTGGCATACCATTCAGAAACGGCCGCGTTGTGCAATTGGTTCAAATTGGACGGCCGCACAGCCCTTTCTGCCTCACACCAAAGATACTTGAAAGGTTTGAGATCTGAGGACTGTGCAGCTGCCCAAAGCAATTAAAACTTACCGTCACATTCTGGGAAGCATTTGGGGACGACATGTGTCTTGTGAAATGGAGCTTTCTTATCATGCTGAAAATGTCCATTTGGGTGAACATAAACTTGGTCATCGACGACGTTCCGATATGCCTTACCATTCAAATGTTCTTCAGGAGGAACTGAGGCACTAATGTGTGCCACACTAGCACACTGTCATTACCGGTCAAGGAAAATGGCTACCAGCAGTCAGACATTAGGGATGTCAAACTACACAACTGATGGTCACAGGAGCACATCGCAAACTGCCCTTGAATAACTAAGATTATGCAAATGAAGTCTGTGACCAAAAATTATTCAAAAAGTCATAGAGTGTGTGACAAGGGGCTTAACTAATACCCAGCACAAATGGTACAGCACCACTGTGATGTCATTTCCAAATTATTCCTGTGTGTGCTCGGCCTTGGACAGAACACTTCTGTGCTCTTCATTTGGTGTTCCCTTAAATCATGCTCCCTCGTGGTTACTCGGCATAACCGGAGATTTACAAATAGGTAAGAAGGGTTCTAGCCAAAAATACAGGACCCTCCTGTCGTAAACTAGAAAAGAATTTCATTCAGCGAGAGGGGTGAAGGAGGTCTGAATCACATTGCTGCTCTGGGCATCGCCTCTGTGTAGCTTACCTGTTCCTCTCCATGTTTCGCATGATATTTTCTTCATCTTAACTTACGGGACTTAAAGGATCTGCTGCTAACGTGTTGATGCAGATGCCACAGGACACCTTCAGCGGTCTTGTGGAGTCCAGGCCTTGATGGGTCAGAGTTGTTTTGGTGGCATGAGGGAGACCTAGACAATATCAGGCTAGTGGTTTTAATGTTTATTGAATACTAGGGGGCTTTGCTCGCCAAACCCCTGCCTGCGCTATGCGCCAGCAACTTCGCGTCTCTGCCGTTCGCAAACAACAAATCTTTAAATTCTCGTGGCTATGCCTCTTCATTAGGAAGAAACACTACTTTTCCCTGATGGCAACACAAATTAGACAATCTACAAGTCTCCAACTTAAAGTTTACAGCCAAACAATATCTACAGAGAAAAGCGCTATATAAATGTAATAAATTATTATTATTATTACATACTTTTGTCATATCACCTATGTCCATATATTTGATCTGTTTTCGCTTTTACCTTTTCGCCAATATCGCATTGAATTTTGATTCCGTGTTTGGAATTACATCGTGACAACACAACGTATAACTGCCCGTGAGTGAATATCGTTTCTTTCTCTCTACATGAACTGTGTCTGACAATAGCATTCACACAAATGAGAAATGATTGAACCATGTGCGTGGCTGTAAATGTTTCAGATGTGGGCAGGACTTTTTCAAATTTAATTCGCACAAAGTCTTGTCTCGCTGGTCTTGAAAATTTCTCTTGCGGGATTTCACTTTCACCAAACAACAAATCTTTTATTTCTTGCGGGTACGCCTCTTCATTGGGAAGAAAAACTACTTTTCCCTGATGGCAACACAAATTAGACGATCTACAAGTCTTCGATTTAAAGTTTAAATCGAACAGTATATTCATTCTCTTTTTGCAGTTACGTTATTTCACAGAGTAATACGTTCTACTTTTGTCATCTACTCTTTGTATTTTATTTCCAGCCAAGTGCGTGGTTAAATCTCTTGGCACAAAGTCTTGTCTCACGGGACGTGAAAGTGTCTCCCTTCAAAAGATCACATCTCATTGCAGGATAAAAAGTCTTGTCTCCCAAGATTTTTTTATTATAATAGAGAGATGGAATTTCAACACTCAGAAAATTCCAAATGTAAGGTCAATTTCCGTTGTATATTGCTTTGTTACAAAGTCCATCATTTATTTACAGTACGCCTTGCCGCTACACTGCGGACACAACTATGTTAGCCTTTTGCATTAGCTGTAAAAATATCAATTCCAGAATTCCCCGGTGAGCACTCATGTGTGATATCATTAGAGTGACGTGTTAAAGGGCACCTCCGATAGTTCCGGGGAATCCAAGTTTGATGGTGTCACACACACGCGTGCGATGAGGGTGTAGCCAAAGGGCCCAAAAGAGCAAGACAGAACAATGGACAGGGAGGTTGGAAGCAAGTAATAACACCTCTTCTCTTTTTTCAACAGAATGAAAGAAGAATAACGGCGAGTCCCGTACACAAAAACACTTCCAGTTTCTCTGGGATGATCCCACCTCCAACTCCTTCCATTACAAGACGTCATTTCTGGCCCTCCTCCAATAACTTCACTTTCGTCGGCCGCTGATGATGTCAATTCCTGCCAGCTCATTTCTTCTCCCTCAGTATTGAATCTCCTGTCTGTTCTTCATAAATGTCTTGCTGTTACAATCCCGGTTGTTTAATCTGCACCTTAAGCACATTTTGGACCATTGTATCAGTCTTTTGTGCTTACCCTGCCATCACTGACAGTATATGTGGAATTCCCCCAAACCTGTATATGCTTTTGCTGTGTTTATTTCTTCACAAATGGATAACCTTTTAATCCTCCATTTGAAATAACCTGGTTAACGAATTTCTGCCTGCTTTCTGAATATTTTTGAGAACGTTCTGTTTTTTGGATGAAGGATCTTGTGCCACGCATCTTCTGGTCATTTTAGAATTTTCTTTACTTTCTCTATCGAGTCAGTACAGATGGAAATGATTAGTTTAACAGTGAAATAAGATAAGTGAACCAGCCAGGAGATGCAGACTACACAAAAAGAGGAATCGTTTCAATAAGTGGCTGTCTGTCTGTCTGTGGCACCCGCCTGTATAACAGCTCAAGCCAGTCAGTCACAGATGTTTCGGTTTTTCATGCGCCAGCCTTTATATGTATTACAAAATACATTCCAACAGGTGATGTACTACAAACGTTAACATTAAATATGCTAAGGTCTACGTTATTTTCTAAGATTTCAGACCGTCTTAGACAAGTAGCACAGTTGGTTTAAACACACTGTACATCTGCATATGTCCTCAAACCTACTTCATTCACTTGATGGCTGCAGAGAGTTCTAGTCACCACCCTAAATATAATATGCTGTTTTATTTATATACAGTAACGTAATCTCACGTTTGAGTGGCTGGCTTTGGACTATTCAAGCCCTCTTGTGGTAGACCACCTGGACCTGCTGCAGTTTGCCCATCAGACAAAGATTGGACTGCAGAATGAAAATCCATCCATCCATCCATCCTCTTCCACTTATCCGAGGTTGGGTCGCGGGGGCAGCAGCTTGAGCAGAGATACCCAGACTTCCCTCTCCCCGGCCACTTCTTCTAGCTCTTCCGGGAGAATCCTGAGGCGTTCCCAGGCCAGCCGGGAGACATAGTCCCACCAGCGTGTCCTGGGTCTTCCCCGGGGCCTCCTCCGGGTTGGACGTGCCCGGAACACCTCACCAGGGAGATGTCCAGGAGGCATCCTGATCAGATGCCCGAGTCACCTCATCTGACTCCTCTCAATGGGGAGGAGCAGTGGCTCTACTCTGAGCCCCTCCCGGATGACTGAGCTTCTCACCCTATCTTTAAGGGAGAGCCCAGACACCCTGCGGAGGAAACTCATTTCAGCCGCTTGTATTCACGATTTTGTTGTTTCGGTCACTACCCATAGCTCATGACCATAGGTGAGGGTAGGAACATAGATCGACCGGTAAATTGAGAGCTTCGCCTTGCGTTTCAGCTCCTTTTTCACCACGACAGACTGATGCAGAGCCCGCATCTCACGCTCCATTCTTCCCTCACTCATGAACAAGACCCCGAGATACTTGAACTCCTCCACTTGAGGCAGGATCTCGCTCCCAACCCTGAGAGGGCACTCCACCCTTTTCCGGCTGAGGACCATGGTCTCAGATTTGGAGGTGCTGATTCCCATCCCAGCCGCTTCACACTCAGCTGCGAACCGATCCAGAGACAGCTGAAGATCACGGCCTGATGAAGCAAACAGGACAACGTCATCTGCAAAAAGCAGTGACCCAATCCTGAGTCCACCAAACCGGACCCCCTCAACACCCTGGCTGTGCTTAGAAATTCTGTCCATAAAAGTTATGAACAGAATCGGTGACGAAGGGCAGCCCTGGCTGAGTCTAACTCTCACTGGAAATGGGTTCAACTTACTGTCGGCAATGCGGACCAAGCTCTGACACCGGTTGTACAGGGACCGAACAGCCCTTATCAGGGGGTCCGTTACCCCATACTCCCGGAGCACCCCCCACAGGATTCCCCGAGGGACACGGTCAATCGCCTATTCCAAGTCCACAAAACACATGTAGACTGGTTGGGTGTAGAGCTGGTCCACTGTTCCGCGACCAGGATGAAAACCACACTGTTCCTCCTGAATCCGAGGTTCGACTATCTGACGGACCTTCCTCTCCAGAACCCCCGAATAGACTTTGCCAGGGAGACTGAGGAGTGTGATCCTTCTGTAGTTGGAACACACCCTCCGGTCCCCCTTCTTAAAGAGGGGGACCACCACCCTGGTCTGCCAATCCAGAGGCAATGTCCCTGATGTCCATGCGATGTTGCAGAGATGTGTCAACCAAGACAGCCCTACAACATCCAGAGCCTTGAGGAACTCCGGGCGTATCTCATCCACCCCCGGGGTCCTGCCACCAAGGAGTTTTTTGACCACCTCGGTGACCTCAGTTCCAGAGATGGGGGAGCCCACCTCCGAGTCCCCAGGCTCTGCTTCCTCATTGGAAGGCATGTTAGTGGGATTGAGGAGGTCTTCGAAGTACTCCCCCCACCGACCCACAACATCCCGAGTCGAGGTCAGCAGCGCACCATCCCCACCATATAAGTGTTGACACTGCACTGCTTCCCCCTCCTGAGATGCCGGACGGTGGACCAGAATCTCCTCGAAGCCGTCTGAAAGTCGTTCTCCATGGCCTCCCCAAACTCCTCCCACGCCCGAGTTTTTGCCTCAGCAACCACCGAAGCCGCATTCCGCTTGGCCTGCCGGTACCTATTAGCTGCCTCCAGAGTCCCACAGGACAAAAGGGACCGGTAGGACTCCTTCTTCAGCTTGACGGCATCCCTCACCACCAGTGTCCACCAACGGGTTCGGGGATTACCGCCACGACAGGCACCGACCACCTTATGGCCACAGCTCCGGTCAGCCACCTCAACAATAGAGGCACGGAACATGGCCCATTCGGACTCAATGTTCCCCATCTCCATCGGGATGTGGTCGAAGTTCTGCCGGAGGTGGGAGTTGAAGCTACTTCTGACAGGGGGCTCTGCCAGATGTTCCCAGCAGACCCTCACAACACGTTTGGGCCTACCAGGCCTGATCGGCATCCTCCCTCACCATCGAAGCCAACTCACCACCAGGTGGTGATCAGTTGACAGCTCCACCCCTCTCTTCACCCAAGTGTCCAAGACATGTAGCCGCAAGTCTGACGACACGACCACAAAGTCGATCATCGAACTGAGGCCTAGGGTGTCCTGGTGCCAAGTGCACATATGAACACCCCTATGCTTGAACATGGTGTTTGTTATAGACAATCCGTGACGAGCACAGAAGTCCAATAACAAAACACCACTCGGGTTCAGATCGGGGGGCCATTCCTCCCAATCAAGTCCTTCCAGGACTCACTGTCATTGCCCACGTGAGCACTGAAGTCTCCCAGCAGTACGAGGGAGTCCCCAGAAGGTATGCCCTCTAGCAACCCCTCCAGGGACTCCAAAAAGGGTGGGTACTCCGAACTGCTGTTCGGTGCATACGCACAAACAACAGTTAGGACCCGTCCCCCCACCCAAAGGCGGAGGGAAGCTACCCTCTTGTCCACCGGGGTAAACCCCAATGTACAGGCTTCAAGTCGGGGGGCAATAAGTATACCCACACCCGCTCTGCGCCTCTCACCGGGGGCAACTCCAGAGTGGTACAGAGTCCAGCCCCTCTCAAGGAGATTGGTTCCAGAGTCCAAGCTGTGCGTCGAGGTGAGTCCGACTATATCTAGCCGGAACCTCTCAACCTCGCACACTAGCTCAGGCTCCTTCCCCTTCAGAGAGGTGACATTCCACGTCCCAAGAGCCAGCTTCTGTAGCCGAGGATCAGACCGCCAAGGTCCCCGCCTTCGGCCACCACCCAACTCACACTGCACCCAACCTCCTTGGCCCCTCCCATAGGTGGTGAGCCCATGGGAACAGAAATGAAATGAAAATATTGATCCATAAGATGGGACAAAGCTGGCAGCATTGTGAGGATTGTGTTTTAATTTTTTTAATGCCTCCGATACCATCCTGCCATCCCTTTTAAGGGGTAAGCTCAGAGATGTACCGATGGAAGAGCCTGTGCTGTCCTGATGATGGACTATCTATCTATCTATCTATCTATCTATCTATCTATCTATCTATCATGGGTGGCACTCAAATTGGCTGCTTTCTGTGGGTGTGTGCCGCAACCTTTATTTGATCCCACTATGATGGGCGACCATGGCCATTACCTGGCTGGGACACCAACTGTATGGAAGGACCAGGGGATAAGAGCATCGGCAAGTCAATACATTCTCCGGGATGTTAGAGGGCAGTTCTTTTGGGCAGCTGTGGCACCATGGATTCCCGCAGGGTATGCTGGGAGTTGGGTTCCATGGGTGCCACCAGGGGGAGTTGCACAGCCACTTCACTGGGCTCTCACCACACCTGGGAGTGATTCCAGGTCCGATTAAAGAGCCACCTGGAACACTCCCAGGGCCATCACGAAAGGAGCCGCCTCACTCCATTCAGGGAGACAGAGTCAGGAGGAGGTGGACGAAGCTTGCCTGGAGAGGAGTAGAGGCAGAAGGACAAAGAAAGGAAGAGAAATAAGAGAAAGAAGAGAGCTGTGCTTTATGTACAGTGCTGTGGGGAACACAGAAGAGTGCCCCCCAGCTGCAAATAAAACGCGTGTACTGGACTGGAACTTGTGTCTGCCTGTCTGTGTTGGGTTAGGGCAGCTGTACGCACCCCAGTGGTCTACACCACTGACACTGAAAGACTGGGAAAGGAAATGAACGAATGGGCGAAATGTGAAGAAGCAGTTCTACAAACATTCTAAATAACAAGAGTAAAAAAGAGATAGAAACACTTCAAAGAATGCACTCGGCTTACCAAACATGAAATGAGTCACCTAAGTAATCTTCTAATGAGCTTTTCCACAAAATTATTATAGTACGAGTGTCATAAATTCACCCAAAGTGACACTCGGCAATGCACAGCATCCAGGCTGCAGGCACAAAGATTACAATCATTGGCAGATTTAGACTGTGGTTACATTTAGGTGGATTTTCACTTCTTTACTGACCTGCCCTTCTCAGATTTAACTCACTATCTTTTGATTATGAGATCTCACGGATGGCAGTGTGTTATATGCCATTAGAATGTCGCCACCTATTGACTGTTTATTGCAGGTGTCTGCTGATAAAATTCCCCAAACAATTCAACTCCCCAGTTTGCCAGTGTGTTTGTGGACTAAGGAAGAATAAAAGACAAAGACTATCACCCCCTTTACATACAGGGTGAAGAAGTAAAAAAAAAATGTGGAGAGTGTGAAGTTCCTGGCAGTCTACATATCAAATAATCTCCCACTGTCTCTTAGTACTACTTATTTAATTGGGAAAGAAAGCCCAACAATGCATTTTCTCAGGAAAATGAGACAAACTCCATAGCTGTGGAAGAACTTTTATCACAGCATTGCTGAAAGTATTCTGGCCTATGGTTTAACTGTGTGGTATGCTGGCTCCACACATGAAGATTGTAAAATCCTACCTCGTGTGGTAAAGGCTGCCCAACAGATCATGTAATTGTGATTATCCACCAAAACCTGGGCAGTGTCTGCACTAGCCGACTGAGTAATAAGGCTAGAGCCATTGCTAGGGACACAACACACCCAGGCCATCAACTGCTGTCCTCCTAAATCTGGACAGTCTCTACACTAGGAAATTGAGGAATGAAACAAGAGCCATTGCTAGGGATATAACAGATCTAGACCACAAACTGTTGTCCTCCCAAATCTAAACAGCATCTACACTAGGAACTAGAGGAATAAGGCTAGAGCCATCACTAGGGACACAACACATCTAGGCCACCAACTGTTGTCCTCCCAAACATGGTTAGTATCTACACTAGGAAATAGAGGAATAACGCTGGAGCCATCGCTAGGGACACAACACATCTAGGCCACCAACTGTTGTCCTCCCAAACATGGACTGTAACTACACTAGCTGACAGAGGAATAAGGTTACAGCCATTAATGGGGACACACCATATCTAGGCCACCAACTATTTTCTTCCCACACCTGGTAAGTGTCTACACTAGCTGACAGAGGAAAAAGGTAAGAGCCATCGCTAAAAACACAACACATCTACAGTTGTGGCCAAAAGTTTTGAGAATGACAAAAATATTAATTTTCACAAAGTTTTCTGCCTCAGTTTTTATGAAGGCAATTTGCATCTACTCCAGAATGTTCTGAAGAGTGATCAGATGAATTGCAATTAATTGCAAAGTCCTTCTTTGCCATTAAAATGAACTTCATCCCAAAAAACCACTGCATGTCAGCCCTGCCACAAAAGGACCTGCTGACATCAATTCAGTGATCCTCTCATTAGCACAGGTGAGAGCGTCGATGAGGACAAGGCTGAAGGTCACTCTGTCAAGCTGATTGAGTTGGAATAGAGAGGTTCAGTTGTTGTGAAGAAGGTTTCAGGGCGCCCAAGAAAGTGCAGCAAGCGCCAGGACTGTCTCCTAAAGTGGATTCATGGCTCAGGATTGGGGGGCACCAGCAGTGTAATGATTGCTCAGGAATGGCAGCAGGCGGGTGTGAGTGAGGCAAAGACTTTTGGAGGATGGCCTGGTGGGTGTCAAGAAGGGCAGCAAAGAAGCCAAGAAAAATATCAGGGACAGACTGATATTCTGGGATTGGACTGCTGTGGACTGCTGGGGTCAAGTAATGTTCTCTGATGAAACCCCTTTGATTGTTTGTGGCGTCTGGAAAAAAGAAAAGATGAGCGGCGCTACCATCAGTCCTGTGTCAGGCCAACAGTAAAGCATCCTGAGACCATTCATGTGGTCAATCCTCAACTAGCGGGTGGGCAAACAAAAACCCACCAATTCGGACAAATTCCAAGCATTGATTATGTAAGAATGGGCAGCTGCCATCAGTCAGAATTTGGCCTAGAAGTTGATTGATAGCACACCAGGGCGAATTGCAGAGGTCTTGAAAAAGAAAGAAGGGCCAACACTGCAAATATTGACTCTGTGCATAAACTTCATGGAATTGTGAGTAAAAGCTTTGAAACTTCTGAAATGCTTGTAATTCTACTTCAGTACACCAGAGAAACATCTAACAAAAAAATCTAAAAACACTGAAGCAGCAGACTTTGTGAAAAACAATATTTGTGTCATTCTCAAAATGTTTGGCCATGACTGTAGGCAATCAACTGTTGTCCACTCAAACCTGGTCAGTGTCTACACTAGGAAATTGAGGAATAAGGCTAGAGCCATTGCTAGGGACACAACGCATCCAGACCATCATCTATTTGACCCATTATCATCAGGAAAGCAGTATAGGGCAATAAACAGACTAAGGAACATTTTTTCCCCAAAAGCAGTGTTGCCCATCTCCCCTTTCCTGCCTCAAAGACCGCCAGACACACCCTTCAGTTCCGCTATGGCCAGCTAACACACACATGCGCAAACATACACAACATACAGTATAGATATGCGTTCTACCCATGAAACTTCCGTGGCCCAATACAGTAGAACCTCTGGTCACAAACGTTTCGAACATGTACAAATCGGGTTACGATCAAATATTTTGTCAAAACTTTGCATCTGTTCACGACCATATGCTCTGGTGGCGAACAAAAACACTGGCGACCAGTTTCCCTACGCGCGTTCGTATGCGCCAATGATTTCCCATTCTCTGTTTCCCATTTTCTTTTGTTTGCGTATACAGGGCCTTAAAAAAACAGCTGATGTTGCAAAAGGAGTTATAATGTTAACCAAGTAGGGGCCTCAAGTGCTGGAAGAGGTGGAAAAACTGTTGAAAGTGTGGTTGAACGAAAAGCAACTTGCAGGGGATAGCATAAGTGAGCTGATCATAAGATTCATGGCGATTTGCTGAAAAAAAATCCTTCTTCGAGTGGTGAAGGTGAGGAATTTAAAGCCAGTAGAGGATGGTTTGAAAAGTTTCGCAAGAGAAGTGGCATTTAATTTTTTTCCCTGTGTTTAAAACTCATAAAAAAAGTGTTTACAGTGAGCGGTTAGTAAGGGTCTATCGCGAACTCCTACAATGTTAGTTTAGATAGACAGATAAATAGATAGATAGATACTACTCTGTTGTTCAAGGTTTTCTCAGTGTTATTCAATGTTTTTACATTTAGTTTACTATTACACTGTGCATTCTATGGTATAATTAACTATTTTTGTGCTTAAAAAATATATATTTACATACAGTTCGTACGGTCTGGAAGGATTAATTGTATTTACATACAATCTTATGGGGAAATTACGTTCAGGTCGTGACCAATTCGGGTCGCGTCCAGAGTTTTGGAATGAATTACAGTTGTGACCAGAGGTACCACTGTACATTGTCATTGACAAAGATTCGGAGGTATAAGGTAGTCATTTGAGCCACCCAGCTAAGACCTTCTCAGTTAGCCGAGCGGCTTTGTGTACTCATTGGGCATGATGGCTTGCGACCTTGCAGCAAGTACGAAGAGACGTTTATTACATTAGCATGACGGTTTATCCTGGTGAAGCTTTTTTATTATTTATTACAAATATTTTTCTGCACATACGTTCAGTTTGCCACCATTACTATAACAGTACATTTAGGACAGTTTGACATCCGTGGCAGAGCGACGGGCGCTGAGCAGGCTCCTGTCAATCATGGAGAATCCACTGCATCCACTGAACAGGATCATCTCCAGACAGAGGAGCAGCTTCAGCGACAGACTGCTGTCACCGTCCTGCTCCACTGACAGATTGAGGAGATCTTTCCTCCCCCACACTATGCGACTCTTCAATTCCACTCGGGGGGGTAAATGTTAACATTATATAAAGTTATTGTCTGTTATACCTGTATTTTTATCACTCTTTAATTTAATATTATTTTTTATCAATATGCTGCTGCTGGAGTATGTAAATTTCCCCTTGGGATTAATAAAGTATTTATTTATCTATCGCACAAAAGTGTGCTGCTAGCACGAGGGTGGGGGCATGGAAAGTGGGTGGAGTCCAAAGAGATGCCGCTCACAGGGGCCTCACAATGTCTCAAGTCGCTGAATCTGTCTGAGGTTTACAACTGTCCTGACTGCAGCTGGACTCTATTGGGTAGGTTGGGCGTACAGTGGGTGTCAAAAAAAGGGGGTAAATACAACAAATTACACATAACAGAAGATAAGTAATCCTCAATACAATACGGCAGTACAACAGTAAAATTACAAGTAAAGAGCAAAATGCAAGAGTAGATGATATCACATAAGAGGATTCCGAGTTGTTCAGAGTCCTGGAGACCTCTGCCGTCACGCTGCCGCCCCCCTATTGGCCTTTCCACAGCTTAGTCAGTGCTGGTCCGGCCAATACAATGAAAGGACCCATTCAACCCGACGATTCCAGTGCTACCTACCTGAACACTCACGCTGCCTGTTCTAATGCCATCTGTGCTCACTTTTCCCCAACTCCATAAACCAGGATCCTTCTGGAGATTCGCTGCTGGCCATGTAACCAGGCCAATGGAATTTAGCAGGGAAGAAGTGCCTCTACAGTTTGTGCTGGTACATGCTCTCTGCAGTGGATATAAGAGGTCTACACACCCCTGTTAAATTTGCAGATGTCGTGTAATAAAAAATGAAACCAAGATAAATCCTGTCAGAACTTTTTCCACTTTTACTACAAAATTGCAATCTACAGTGCATCCGGAAAGTATTCACAGCGCATCACTTTTTCCACATTTTGTTATGTTACAGCCTTATTCCAAAATGGATTAAATTCATTTTTTTCCTCAGAATTCTACACACAACACTCCATAATGACAACAAGAAAAAAGTTTACTTGAGGTTTTTGCAAATTTATTAAAAATAAACAAATTGATAAAGCACATGTACAGAAGTATTCACAGCCTTTGCCATGAAGCTCAAAATTGAGCTCAGGTGCATCCCGTTTCCCCTGATCATCCTTGAGATGTTCCTGCAGCTTAATTGGAGTCCACCTGTGGTAAATTCAGTTGATTGGACATGATTTGGAAAGGCACACACCTGTCTATATAAGGTCCCACAGTTGACAGTTCATGTCAGAGCACAAACCAAGCCTGAAGTCAAAGGAATTGTCTGTAGACCTCAGAGACAGGATTGTCTCGAGGCACAAATCTGGGGAAGGTTACAGAAAAATTTCTGCTGCTTTGAGGGTCCCAATTAGCACAGTGGCCTCTATCATCCATAAGTGGAAGAAGTTCGAAACCACCAGGACTCTTCCTAGAGCTGGCCGGCCATCTAAACTGAGTGATCGGGGAGAAGGGCCTTAGTCAGGGAGGTGACCAAGAACCCGATGGTCACTCTGTCAGAGCTCCAGAGGTCCTCTGTGGAGAGAAAAGAACCTTACCGAAGGACAACCATCTCTGCAGTAATCCACCATTCAGGCCTCTATGGTAAAGTGACCAGACGGAAGCCACTCCTTAGTGAAAGGCACATGGCAGCCTGCCTGGAGTTTGCCAAAAGGCACCTGAAGGACTCTCAGACAATGAGAAAGAAAATTCTCTGGTCTGATGAGACAAAGATTGAACTCTTTGGTGTGAATGCCAGGTGTCACGTTTGAAGGAAACCAGGCACTGCTCATCACCAGGCCAATACCATCCCTACAGTGAAGCATGGTGGTGGCAGCATCATGCTGTGGGGATGTTTTTCAGCGGCAGGGACTGGGAGACTAGTCAGGATAAAGGGAAAGATGACTGCAGCAATGTACAGAGCCATCCTGGATGAAAACCTGCTCCAGAGCGCTCTTGACCTCAGACCGGGGCGACGGTTCATCTTTCAGCAGGACAACGACCCTAAGCACACAGCCAAGATATCAAAGGAGTGGCTTCAGGGACAACTCTGTGAATGTTCCTTGAGTGGCCCAGCCAGAGCCAAGACTTGAATCCGATTAAACATCTCTGGAGAGATCTTAAAATTGCTGTGCACCGACGCTTCCCATCCAACCTGATGGAACTTGAGAGGTGCTGCAAAGAGGAATGGGCGAAACTGGCCAAGGATAGGTGTGCCAAGCTTGTGGCATCATATTCTAAAAGACTTGAGGCTGGAATTGCTGCCAAAGGTGCATCAACAAAGTATTGAGCAAAGGCTGTGAATACTTATGGACATGGGATTTCTCAGTTTTTTTATGTTTAATAAATTTGCAAAAACCTCAAGTAAACTTTTTTCACGTTGTCATTATGGGGTGTTGTGTGTAGAATTCTGAGGGAAAAAATGAATTTAATCCATTTTGGTATAAGGCTGTAACATAACAAAATGTGGAAAAAGTGATGTGCTGTGAATATTTTCCGGATGCACTGTATACTAAGAAGGTGAAAACAAATCAAAAGCTGTTTAGTGTAAAAACCTGGTGTGCAGACCCTTCAATAATCAAGGATCAGGGACGTGCAGTCGGGGGAGGCAGAGCCCCTCACCTGTCATCATGGAAAGTAAAAAAAAAAAACTTATAATGATAACATAAAATAAACATGTCCACTGGTCTGTACTATAAACTTGTTTTCTGTATGATTTTTATAGTCAAAATCGCTGAATATGAGCATTTCCTGTTCAGATACAGGGGAGAAACGTAAGGTGCGGCAGCAACGGGCTTCACCTCACCTCGGACTGTGCTCTCCCTCACACATGGGGCTGATAGCTGCAATTGGCGCATGCCTGTTACTGTCTCTGTATTTCGCCAATATAATGTTTGCAGACACGTTTATTAAACACCCTGACATATCTTTAATGAATGTGTGTGACATATTTAGTCTTGCTGATCGGACATAAAACCACAGTGAAAAGGCACAAGATGAGGCTGACAGTACTGTGCTTCCCTGAAGGGGGTGCATGTGAGCCCAACAGGTGCTCGTTGCTGCTGTTCTTCTACGCAATAAGTTAGCAACATCAGAAAGTCAAGTGCATTGCAGCGGTCCGTTTATTTTTTATTTGAATGACTTCCACAATGAAAGATTAAAGGAAAATAAGGAGGACTTTTACAAGAAAGTGATGGAGATTTTCGTGGAGGAGGACAGGCGCATGGACTTCATTTACAAATAATGGTAAGACCATAAACGGTTTTCAATTTTATAAAAAAATGGGATCAGACTAAGAAAAAAAACAATATTTAAAAACTAAGTTTTGACCTTAAATAAAATGTTCTTTTGTTTTTCTTGTTATCCTTTTGTTGAACAGTCTATATTAAAATTGATTAAAGCATCAGAATTAAAAGCTTTTAAAAAGTAAATATTTTAATTAAGGTCAAAATTGAAATCCGTTTTTTTTGTACATCACTCTATACTTTCATTTGTAGTTAATGAATGTGAATTGTGGAATTGCAACGGAAAATTTAGAACACATGGAGGGTGAGGAGGAAATGTGCTCTCTCTCGCCACTATAAATGTAGTCTTTCTTAGCCAAATATGTGTGTGTAAAGAATGGCGATGAGATATGAAACATAACCAGTAGTCAATGCGCATGCTGGCTGCCAATTGAATAGTTAATAAGCTACTCTTTGGGGTTTACATATTTGTAAATCTGACTCTGAAGGAGTCCTTGCCTCACCAGCAATGAACCTCACCGTATGTCACTGTCAAGGACGTGTCTGTGTTCAGAATCAGACAATCACAACAAGTCTCATTATTTCAAATAGTAGTTTGTATATGCCTAACATCAATTCAAGTGGCTCTGACTGAGCTCAGGTATAGTCTAGCTGATCCCATCATATTATTCTGATCTCCTCTTGGTTGCCACAAACTCCAAAAACCATTGTCCGCAAAGAGCTTTTAAAACATGAACGGGATCTCATCATTGAAAGGTATCAGTCAGGACAGGGGTACAAAAAAGTATCCAAAGCATTAAATATCCCACGGAGCTTGGTGAAGACAGTCACCAACAAGTGGAGAAAGCATGGCTCAACAGTGACTGTACCAAGATCAGACTAATGAGAAGACAAAGAGATAACTGGTCAGGGAAGTCATCAAGAGGCCTACAGCAACATTAAGGGAGCTGGAAGATTTCCTGGCAAGTCCTGGTTACTCCCTACATGTGACAACAATCAGTCGTACTATTCATATGTCTGGGTTGTGGTGCAAGGTAGCAGGACAAAAGCCTTTCCTCACAAAGAAAAACACCCAGGCACTGCTAAACTGTGCAAAAAGGTCTACCCAGTCTACCATATTCATGTGGAAAAATGTACTCTGGTCTGATGAGACCAAGTTTGAAGTATTTGGCCAGAATTCCAAAGGGTATGTTTGGTGCAAAAATAACATGGCACATCATCAACAGAACACCAGCAAAGCATGGTGGAAGCGGCATCAGGCTTTTTGCTGGCTCTTCTTCAGATGGAACTGGGGCTTTAGTCAAGGTGGATGGAATCAGGAATAGCCTCAAGTATCAGCCTGTGTTGGCACAAAACCTTCAAGCACCTGCTAGGAAGCTGAAGAGAGACTTCACCTTAAAGTTAGACAACGACCGAAAGCATACGTCAAAAATCAACAAAGAAATGGCTTCATCAGAGGAGGATCAATGTTCTGCAGTGGCCCAGCCAGAGCCCACCCAGACCTATGGGGAGACCTGAAGAGAGCTGGGCACAGGAGACGCCCTCGGAATTTGACAGATCTGGAGGAGTGGGCAAAAGTCGCCAAGTTCAAATGTGCCCAAAAAGACTGAGTGCCGTAATAAAATCAAAAGGGGCTTCAACTAAGTATTAGTTTCAGGGGTTTTGCACACTAATGCAACCAGGTTTTTTTTTCACCTTCTTCGTATAGATTGCAAATTTCCAGTAAAAGTGGAATACGTTCTGACAGGACTTATCTTGGGTTCATTTTTTTTA